>NW_016107882.1:511062-544243 GCF_001604975.1 Cebus imitator | reverse complement strand
GTTTCAAAAAAAAAAAAAAAAAAAAAAAAAAAAAAGAATCTGTATTAAATCAACTAAAAATAACTGCTTCATTAAAAAGACGCTAAAAGCACCCAGGTGCTCTCAAGGCAGCTGGGCAGCACGGCTGAGCCTGGGTCTCAGGCGGGGGACAGCGCGGAGCACCCCTGCCCGGGCAGCAGAGGCCGGGGTCTCCAGGACCCTCTCAGCTCATGGTCAGCCCCCAACCCGGGGAACCAGAGGCAAGGGCCTCTGGGACCCTCTCAGCTCAGGGCCAGCACCCTGCCCAGGCAGCAGAGGCTGGGGGTTCTGGGACCTGCGCAACTCAGGAACTCAGGGCCAGCACCCTGCTTGGGGAACCAAAGGCCAAGGGCTCCAGAACCCCACTCAGCTCAGGGCCAGCACCCCAATCAGGTGGCACAGTCCAGGGGCTCCGGGACATCTCTCAACTCAGGGCCGAACCTCCCATGAAGCCTGGTGGCCAGAGTCAGCCTCTCGTCATCTACACCTTAGTGCGGAGGACACTGAGGCCCAGGGCCCACCATACGTGGTAGCAGGGGCCGGGCCCCTCCCAAGTGCTACCCCAAGTGCCCTGGCCCCGAGCTGGCCTCCGCGCGCGGTGCTCTGGCTCAGTCATCCAGGTGGATTTCTCAGGTGAGGGCGCAGCAGGGGGGCTGTGTGCAGCCTCCTACCTCTTATACTTGATGTTCAGGAGGGAATAGATAGCACCCCCGACGCAGAGGGGATACAGCAGGTAAGACAAGTACTTCATGGCCTGCAGGGACAAAGGGGCTTCCAGTTAGAGTCCCAAACGCCAAGTCTGTAAACGCGCTGCACGGAACTCGCTACGACAGGGACAGACAGAACAGGCTGCAGCACTTGGGGTGGCAGGGTGCTGGGCAGGGGCGCATGCAGGGCACTGCACACGCGCCACAGCCCCGGTGTACTACAGGCGCTAGCTTACAGTGACAGATCAATTCTGCCCAGTCAAAAACAACCAGCCCGCAACAGACCAATACACAGAACAGAAAGATACCTGAAAAACTGCCTTCTAAGTAATGCAGTTGAATCGCTAGCTCTATGTACTCTGATTTCAGCTTTACAACTCAATAAATGTTTGACAGAAACTGATGAACATTAAACCAAACAAAACTCATTCCTGTGCAGAAACATTCTACTAAATCAAACTGAGGCTTCCAGCTCCCCCAACCGCAATGGGGAAAGGTGCACCCAACCCGGGCAGCAGAGGCTGGGGGCTCTGGGACCCCTCTCAGTTCGGGGTCAACACCCCTCAACCTGGGCAGCAGAGGCTGGGGGCTCCAGGACCCCTCTCAGCTCAGGGCCAGCATCCCCCTCTCCAGGCAGCAGAGGCTGGGGGCTCCGGGACCCCTCTCAGTTCAGGGTCAACACCCCTCAACCCGGGCAGCAGAGGCTGGGGGCTCCAGGACCCCTCTCGGCTCAAGGCCAGCATCGCCCTCCTGGGCAGCAGAGACTGGGGGCTCCAGGACCCCTCTCAGTTCAGGGTCAACACCCCTCAACCTGGGCAGCAGAGACTGGGGGCTCCAGGACCCCNCCTGGGCAGCAGAGACTGGGGGCTCCAGGACCCCTCTCAGTTCAGGGTCAACACCCCTCAACCTGGGCAGCAGAGACTGGGGGCTCCAGGACCCCTCTCGGTTCAGGACCAGCATCCTCCTCTCCAGGCAGCAGAGGCTGGGGGCTCTGGGACCCCTCTCAGTTCAGGGTCAACACCCCCCAACCTGGGCAGCAGAGGCTGGGACTCCAGGACCCCTCTCAGCTCAGGGCCAGCACCCCACCCAGGCAGCTGGGGCCCCGTCTCCATGCCACTGTGCTGCCGCGGCCGTTATGGGCTTGCTGACGGCAAGTGTTTCCCAGCCATCACAGCAGACACCACGGCCTGTGCCAGCTGCCTGGTGAACGTGACTCACAAAGGATGAAAACGTCCCACTGTAGGGTGATGCAGGCGGGCTGTGCCCACAAGGGCCGGGGAATCAGAGTCTCCGGGAGCCACGCCCTTCTCAGTAAGAAACGTGGGTGTTACGTGATGGGTCTCGGGATCCCTGCTCAGGGTGGGCTGCCCCGCACTCCACGGACACTCGCTGTGAGAAACAGCATGAACCCCGTCTCCGAGGGCGCTAGATTTGCCCGGCATGCACGTGCCGCGAATCGCACAGACTTACCTGAGTATCGTACTCCTCGGTCTTCCTCTCAGACTCACTGTAAGTGCCAAACTGTTGTGAAATTAAATACAGTGATGTCAACAGACTCAGGGAAGGCACTGGAGCACAGCTGAGCTGACTAAGGAGCCCCGCACACGGCTGCAGCGCTGGCCCAGGCTCTGGTCCTTTAGAGCCACCCACAGACAGCGCTCCGGTCCTGACCGGGCGAGGAGAGGGCCGAGGACGGGGACCCTCCCTGCCTTGCCCTGGCCCTGGGTCCCGCAAACCACACAAGTCGGGGCAGCGTGGCCACGTTCACGTTCCTCGCGTGGCGGCTCGGCTTTCAGGGCCGCCGCTTCAGTGAGGATGCCACAGAGTGCACAGCCACACCCGGCCCTGCTCTGAACCAGCCAGCCGGGAGGAGCCACGGGGCAAGGCCGGAACCCAGCAGCTGTGCCCCATCTGCTGGGCTTTCTGGCCTCCCTCTGCTCACAGCACAGAAAAGCGGGGCCATGACTGCTGAGGGCCCTGCTGCAATCAAGGTCCGTCTGTGGGTGTGGAGTCTCAACTCCGGCTCTGCCCAGCCCGCATCTGCCTAGGGGCCTCATCAGTGCTGGGCACTGGGGCAGCCACCAGCTCAGGGCAGAGGCTCATTCACTGGGGACCGCCAGGCCTGTACCGACCCCAGTCAGCACCAGCCTCGGGAGGGCCCTCTGGGCAAGGTACCAAACCGAAGCATCCGCACTGGCCAGCCGGCATCCCTTCTCCCAGAGGCCGGCTCAGGCCCAGAAGTGCTGGCCGTCTGCTCTGAAGAGGGTCAGAAATAGGTACACGATGGGGGAGCCCTCAGGTGAACAGGGCAGCTGTGACTGGAAAGCCAGAGCAGCGTCCACCTTGGAGGCTCCCCGGACAGAGGCTGCAGGGAGTCGCCCGCGACGGCACCCTACTCTGTGCCCGGGGAAAACCACAGAATCTTCAGAGACGGCTCCTACCTGCAACACGGGCCTCAGGCCTCTCCAGACAACAGTCATCTTCAACGCCTTTTTCACTTTCCACAGCTGAGGGGAAGTTGGGAAATTGCTCCTTTAATATTCTAAGGCCAGGAGACCCAGAACGAATGACCCAGACAGTAACGGACGGGACCCGCTGCCCACGGCCCCGCCCAGCCCACCGCCTCTTCCTGCGCCTCCCACAGCTCAGGCTGGACCTGGGCGTCTAATCCACGCCCGGCAGGTGTACCTGACTGGGGGGTCCACAGCCACTGCCAGGCAGATGACAAAACCAGCACACAAGTGTGGTTCTCTAAGCCAACTGCCTGCACCCAGGTCAGCCCCCAACTCCTCCTGCCTGGTACCCGGGCAGCCCTAGAGCCTGTGTCGGGACTTCTCTGACAGCTGCCCCTCCTGGCTGTGTCCTTGGCTGGTATCGCTCACGGAGCTCAGGACTAGTGCCTGAGACGGGCTTGGCACTGTGACTCGTGCCTATGGAGGGCCCTCTGCCTGTGTGCCCCAGCGCCATTTAATCCAGCTCCTCCTCAACAGGCATATGGCCACGTAGGCCCCCACCCACGGATGGGCCATCAGCTGTGGGCCCTCAGACTCTGGCTCCCCGCTGGGTGGCACAGAAGCTGAGGGAGGAGCTGGGTGGAGTCCGGGGCTTCTCAATCTGAAGGTCATCACCCCGCTCAAGGTTTTTTTTTTTTTTTTTTTTTTTTTTTTTTTTTTTTTTTTGAGACAGAGTTTCGCTCTTGTTACCCAGGCTGGAGTGCAATGGCGCGATCTCGGCTCACCGCAACCTCCGCCTCCCGGGTTCAGGCAATTCTCCTGCCTCAGCCTCCTGAGTAGCTGGGATTACAGGCACGCGCCACCATGCCCAGCTAATGTTTTGTATTTTTAGTAGAGACGGGGTTTCACCATGTTGACCAGGATGGTCTCGATCTCTTGACCTCGTGATCCACCCGCCTCGGCCTCCCACAGTGCTGGGATTACAGGCTTGAGCCACCGCGCCCGGCCCCGCTCAAGGTTTTGCTCCCAAGGTTTTGGCTAGCTTTTCTGAGCTCCCAAACCACCAGGCTGGAACCAGGGCACGGGGTGACTTCCGTCACTGCCCACCTGGCCACCATGCTCAGATATCAGCCAAAGCACCAGCCTCTCGAGGCCCCACAGTTTACGTCTCTGCTTTGTACACAGTGGGATTTCTCAAGCGTGTGAAAACGCTTGGCTTGGTGGATGGGGCCTCATGAGCTGATGCCGTCAGAACACCCACTTCCCTGCTCTCCACTTGTTCAAAGCCCTTAGGCCGCCGCCTGCCATCCCACAGCTTCCAGAACACAGACCATCGGGAACAAGCCTGCAGGCTTCCGCAGATCAAAGCCTTTCCTGGGTGTGCTGAGGCCCAGGGACCTCAGACAGTTCAGGTCATCAGCCGGGACTCACCTCGATGGCGGCTCCGATGCCGGCCGGGACCAGCACCAGCAGGCTCGTCTGCTCATCCAGCAGGAACAGGAAGATGACCACGGTGCTGAAGCAGCGCCAGAGCACTGGGGACAGGACAGTGGGGCTGGGGGGGTGCAGAGCTGACCCCGCCTGTTCCCCCCTCCCAACCCCCCACACCCAAGCAGCTTCAGGTGCTCCCAGACCATGTCATCCCGTTTAAGGACGGTGAACCATCCAGCAGCTGGGACAGTGTCTTGAAGGCTGCTGAACAAACACCTGGCCCCACGCCAGCTCCACAAACATGCATCGGAGCCACACTTGCAAATGAGCATGGAGCATGGGCTGAGGTCGGATGACAGGGCCCCACGGCTTTGCCTCCAGTCCGGTTTATGCTGGTTCTGTGATACGCATGCAGCTTTTCAAGACTGTACTTGGTTCCTCCCCAGCTGTACCCCTCCTCCCGAGCGCCCCCAGGGCAGGAGGGGAGGTGGATGCCATGAAGTCACACGACAAATGGTGGTCACGGCCACAGCCGCTGACTGCTGCACACCCCAGCTCGGGACGCCTGGAAAGCCATGAGGGCTGGCAGACAACAGCAGGGAGCACCCAGGACCCCCTGCTTGGGCGTCTTTTCTAGGTGAGAAAAACAACCCATCTGGGCCTGACAGTGGAGCCAAACAGCCTTCACTCCTAATGACAGGACACACCCACTGCTCGTTCTCACACCCGTCACCCCCCACCCATCCTGACGCCAACCCCCAACCCATGCAACCTCCACCTCTGAAAAGGTCAGGAGGACCCCTCTCTCCCAACTCGGGTCCCCCCACCATGGCAGGCACCCTTGGCCAGAACGCTAGTCCCAGATCTTGGCAGGCCTACTGCCTGACCTCAGGGGTCCCTGACCACCTGCCCTAACAGCTGCACACCGCCCATCACTGCCAGGCACACCGTCACCTGGCAGGACCCCCACGCCCAGGCCTGTGCTGGATGGGTAAGGAATGCCGGTAGGAGGATGGGGCGAGGGAACCGAGGCAGGGGAATGTGAGGCTGCAGCCCCACCTCAGCACCCATGAGCAGCCAGGAAGGCTTGACAAGTCCACACCTCTCTCTCCATAGCACAGGCCCAGACCCAGACCCCATGCACGCCACAGAGTTCGCAGCCAGGCCCTGAGCGGGGCAGCTGGGCACCCCACCCTGCTCTCGGGCTGTGGCTACAAAGCGCAGCGTCGCCTCTCAACTGTGCTAAGCAGTGGAGGTTGGGCATGGTGGCGCATGCCTGTGGCCCCAGCTATGGCAAGGCCAAGGTCACACCACAGCTGCAGCAAGGCTCCCTGGGTTTTATGATGCCTGATCTCGGCGGCTTCTCAAGAGCCAAGCACATACTACTGGGGCTGTGTCAGAGCCAGCAGTGAGGCGGGGAGCCATCAACCGCAGGCTCGCTCCAATGAGCTCCCCCTGGGCAGAGCGCGCCTGAGCAGGGCCACGCTTGGGGCACCTACCTGCCTTGGTGGACATGCCAATCATGCTCTTCTTCTTCTTCCAGAAGCTGATGTCGTTTTTAAAGGCCAGGAAATCAAACAGAAGCTAGAGAGAACACACACGACAGCAACTCGCATCTCTACCTGCTCCTATCTCCTGTGAGAGACGGGTCTCGTGTGGCCGGGAGCCTGCAGGTGTGCTCAGCTTCAGGACACATCAGGACAGGTGCCCACACTCGGGACCCACACCTCTATGCGCCCGCCTGCCACGTCAGAACCTAGAATGCCAAGGTGGGCTTCGCAGAGGTACTTGTGAAATAAACACATCTGCGACTGGAACTGCTGGGAAAGCCCACAGGAAGTGGAGGCTCTGGATTCTGCTGGAGTGTGGGGCCAGCTGGGTGCCCTGACCCTGCTCAGGCTGTGGCTACGCAGGGCAGCCTTGCCTCCCAACTGTGCTAAAAACCTAGGGCGGCTGCGGGTGGTGGCCCATGCCTGTGGTCCCAGCTACAGCGAGGCCAAGCTGCAGGACCGCCTAGGCCCAGGGGTTTGAGACCAGCCTGGGCAACATAGAGAGAACTGTCTCAGGAAAAAAGAATCTTAAAAAACCCAACCATACATGAGCTCCTTACAGAGACCTTTTATAAAATTCATTTAATTCTCCAGCAGGCTTTGAAAAGTTTTAGCTTGACTGGCAGCCGGATTCCCAGGCATTCAGAACCGGTGCTGGCAGCACCCCTGGGTGGTTTCACCCTTCCAGCCTAACCACAGGCCAGCCCAGCAGCCACAGGAAGGCTCTCCTCCAGCAGCTCAACTTCACAACAAACACAAGAGCACAGCAGCCTGGCTTCCCGTGGTTTGCTGTCTGTGGCGTGGTTTTAGGTGCCCACGGAGCAGTGTGATGAGACATTCTGAGGGTGAGACCACACCCGTCACTTTACTACAGTACACTGTCGTAACCGTTGCCGGTTATTATTAACCTCTTACTGCGCTTACCTTATATGTTAAACTTTATCATACGCATTATGTAACATACCGTATTTACAAACGTAGGATAAACCAGTCTTTCCAGGTTTCGGTTTCAGGCACCCACCGAGGGTCTCTGAATACATCTATCGCCTGAGGATAAGGGGCACTACTGTACACACACAGCACTGACTTTTTAAGTTTAAAATCAGCATGTTAGAATTTACACAAGAAAACTGCCTTCTGCTGGAGACTGCCCAGCTCAGCACCTGGCTCTGCATGGGCATGTGTGGGCCGGGCCCGGGCCTGGGCAGGGAGAGTGAGACACCTGCGCCTACTCATCTCATGGGTGTGTACGCTGCTCAGAGTGCTCTGGATCCGCTTTCTAAAACCGTCCCCAAAGCCAGCACAGACCAAGTCCTCAAGGCTGTGGATGGAGCTCCCCGGTACCCCCTTTTCAGAACTGGGAGAAACCGTCCACGGGGACAATGGCTGCCAAGTGTCAGGTGTGCTGGCTGCTGAGTGACGGGAGAGGATGCTTGAGGACCACAGGGCTGGACACAAGCCCCAGGTCCAAGGGCCCTACAGGAGGCCTGGGGCCCAGGGAGCCTCCCCAGAGCCCATGCCCGCTGCTCCCGGTGGAAGACTCACGTGGAACGCGGCGACAAAAAAGGTCAGCGCCAGGAAGTACAAGTTGGTATCTACGAAAATTCCTTTCACCTCATCAGCATCTTTCTCTGAAAACCCTGCCAAGGGAAAAGAACATACAATTTAAAACAGCCCATGCCAATCCTACCTAACATTACAAAAACAGTTTTCAATATAAAAATGTAGGCTGGGCACAGTGGTTCATGCCTGATGTCCCAGCACTTTGGGAGTCTGAGGCGGGTGCCTCACTTGAAGTCAGGAGTTTGGGACAGCCTGGCCAACATGGCGAAAACTTGTCTCTACCAGAAATACAACTCAGCCAGGTGTGGTGGCAAATACCTATAATACTAGCTACTAGGGAGACTGAGGCATGAGAATCGCCTGAAACCCGGGAGGGGGAGGTTACAGTGAGCCAAGATCACGCCACTGCACTCCAGCCTGGGCGACAGAGGGAGACTCCATCTCAAAAAAAAAAAAAAAAAAAATTAAATCTCGCCAACAGTTAAGGTTCATCTGACCAAAATCATGGCATTTCACACATTTTGTTCTTAATAAAGCCAACTTCCAATCAACCAGGCCATTTCCAAGGAAAGGAACGAGGTGGGCACCGAGGAACCTCCAGTTCAATGTCTGTGCAAGGATTTGCACCCGGGAGCATGGAGGTCCCGGCCCGTGTCAGAACTCGGACACCTGAGGGGTCCCAGGGCAGCCTCATCCAGGCGCCGGCCGCGGGGCACGTACCAAACTGCTGCAGGGAGTACACGGCGTCCTGCATGTGGATCCAGAAGCGCAGCCGCCCCAGCGAGACCTTGTCGTAGGACACGGTGAGGGGCAGCTCAGTGGTGGAGCGGTTTATGACCTGCGGGAAGAAAGCCGTACTGAGGACCAGCACGCGACTGAGCCAGTCTCGGGCCTCTCCCCTCACACTCCTGCACCCAGCCGCCTGGCAGCCCTGGCCGACCCTGCTGTCCCCATTCCCATCCCTGGGCGGCCCCAGATCAGCCGTGATCGGGCCCAGCAAGTGTCCCTGGGTCCACCCTTCTGTCATTATACGACCCAGCACGGGCAGGTCCCCACCACCAGACCCCGTGAGCTCAGCAGTGCTAGCAGGGCCTAATATGTTTCCGCTGTGCATGCCCCTTCAATTTCTAAGTGGCACAAGTCCTGGCGCCCCGGGGGTGGTGCTAGGAATCCGTGGCCCAGCATACAATACTGAGCACGGCCTATAGAGCCCCGGCCCGTCCTAAGAACCAGAGACCATGGGACACGCACAGCCCCTGCAGCACATGGGCAAAGTGCCCTCAGGACCTAACGCATGGTGCAGGGGGTGGCCATGGGACAACAGAAAGCTTCTGGAATACAGAACCAACACGGGCGGTGGAGTGGACGTGTGGGTCTCAGAACCACAAGCTTAGTCCTGCAGCCTGCCAGGGCCTTATGCACACAGGATGCGGGCCAGGTCCCAGGGCGCCGAGGCAGGAGGGTAAGGAGCGGCTTCACGAAGGCATGCCCATGTCCTACAGCAAGAGGCAGTAACCACTCTCCCTCCATGTGCTGGGACACCCAGTGAGGGCTGTGCTCTGATCCACCTGCCCTGCCTCAGGTCCTGACCCATCTCAGTGGGCACTGCTGGGGTCAAGGGTGTGGTGGAGTCAGAGACACAACCAGCAGGTGCCAGGTTGTCCTAAGAGCAGCTGCCAGCTGTCAGGGCACCCTCCACAGCCTTGCGGCATCAGTGCACGTGGACAGTGGCCTCCAAGTGCCCCTCGAGCTGCCAAGCGCGTCTGAGGGATGCCACTGTCCAAGGCTTTGTCTGGTATTGCTGGGCCAGCCACAGAAAGCACCCTCTTCCTGTGCCTGCTGCATCCCAGCTGCCTGCTTCCTGCCTCAAGACAGCACCCCTCAAAACTGGCCCCAAGTGAGAAAAAGCAACAGTGACACATGCTGGTGATTCGGGGGAAAAGCTGCTGCTGACACACGCCTCCACGACTCCTGGAACGCAGGCCACCACTGGCACAGATGTGCCGCAGAGCTGCCCCAGGCCTGTAAGGGACCGATCTGCAGACACACAGGGCAGCCTTCTGCAGCTGCCCGTCCCTGTCCACTGTTTCCCGAATGACTGCAAGGAGTCAGCGGCACGAGGCCTCATAGGCAGCCACCAAGGGCAGGTGCTGCAGCTTCCAAAGCTCCCCACGGTGCGTTTTAGCAGACCCTGCTACATCCTGAGGTTTGTAAGCAGCACCTCGGCAAACTCCAGCAAACAGAGCAAGGCGCTGGAACTGCAGGGCCTGAGACAGAAACTGCTCAGGGAGAGGCTGGAGCCACCAGACCTGCTCGCCAGCCACAGCCTGCCCGGCCCCCAGCCTGCAGGTTGTGCAGCAGTGGTCAGGGCCTGCTGAAGTGAAGGAGGCAGTATGTTAGGAACTGAGAGGGGTCTGAAGGACAGCAGAGGGACTGTTCTGAGCCACAGTCATCAGGAGGCAGCAGGGCCTGGGCAGATCAAAGTGGCCAGGTACCCGCTCCCCCGTGTCCCAGCTGCACACCCCGGCAAGCTCCCTGCCCTCCCCAGGCCTGTTTCCTCAACAAAAACAGAAAAAGGGCCCACCTCAGAGCTAATGAAAGCCTAAGTGGAAGAACACGTGGCTGGCTCCTAGTGGGCGCCCAGGAGTGACAGTGATGGCCTGCAGGGAGGGGGGGCAGGGTGGCGAGTCCTGTGGGGTCCTAGCTGACCATTCACCTCTGAACACTATAACCTCATCCGTGAAACAATGCCACAGCTCCCAGCACCACGATTACAGGAACGTTCACAAAGTGCTTAGCACAGTGCCTCACGTGGAGTAAGGGACTTTAAATATTAACTGCTTTTATTAAGGGTCAAATGTTGGCTATGCTTCCTCTACCCTCAAAGCAACCCTGAGAGAATTGGCGCTGTCACTCCCGTAACCAAGGGCGCCAGAGCCCAGAGAGCAGCCACTTCTCTTCCGCATAGGTCTCTCTGCCTTGCCGGGGGCCACCCCAGGAGCTGCAGCTCCCAGGCAGGGCTGTCACCGACTCCTCTGGCCCCCTGTGCAGGACCAGCCCTGGCAGGAAGCAGGAGTTTGCTGAGAACACTTTCTGAGTTACACCACACGGCACACCAGGAGCTCACACGCAGACAGTCTCACACGGCACTCAGGTGCCCGCCCTCTAAGTGCTGCATAAACAATCTTTCAGGGCTTTTCATCAGTGAGGATCCAGAGGCTCAGGAGGAGCCCACAGCCAGCTAACAGCAAAGCCGGCGCACCCCCAGGCCCCCGGCACAGCCCTCGCACGCCCGAAGGCAGTGCTTCCCAGCACAAGTGAAAGCTCCGTGCCAAGTGTCAGTGATGGTCCTGTCCATAAGGATGCTGGGGCGATGCGGCCAGTCTTGGGGTCAGTGTCTTGCCAGCTGCACAACCAGCGGGCAGAGGTGTCGCTCACCATCAGGTCCTTGACGCGGTTGCTGAGCTGGTCGATAAACAGGATGGGGAGGTAATGCACGGTCTTCCCGAGCTGGATCCTGGGATTAAAGCACAACTCTAAAGTCAGAGCCAAGGCCCTCACCTTCTGATGAATCAACACATCCAGACACCGCATTTACCCCAGAGAAGTACCCCCAGGACTACCCTCAACAGCTTCTCAGTCATAATGACCCCTGGGATCAGCCTTCCCAAAAGGAGGCAGACAGCCTGACAAGGCATGCATGCCTGTGACACCCACTCCCCATGAAGTGATGGGCACAGGAGGGAGGCGCGGGTGAACTCCAGGGACACGGCTGCACCGAGGAGCCCAGGGCCCTCTGCGCACTGACACGGAGCAGTCCCAGGACACGGCCACTATGCTTGGAGGGGCGAGTCACCTGCAGCTACCCCGGAGGTGGAACTGCGGTGCAAGAGTGGGGGCTCAACACATGGGAGACGGGGTGAGCTCAGTCAGCCAAACGTGAATTCCAGTAATCACATTCAACTGATGGCAAGTGAATCCGAATGAGCCAAGTTACACAATCACAAGGGGAGCAAAGCAACACATTCCCGTCAGCACCTTCCATTTTCTCTCCATGGAGGCCTTCGAAGTCAGGAGCAAAGGGCAGGATGCTGCAGCCCGAGCTCCTTTCTTCTCCTTTCCAACCCTGCGCCAGCAGCACCACCTCAACCAGGGAGTGGGAGGGGCTGGGGGGCCCGGGACAGCGAGTGCCTTGCCACAGAGGGGCTCCAGGACACAGTGACCCCCCGGCAGGTTCTGGCCGGCCAGGGTTCCAGCGACCTCTCTGGCGCTCTAGCTCTGGGGCCACACTTACATCTTCATGTATCGATGCACGTCGGCAGGCAGGGAGGACCCGTCGAAGACGAAGTTGTCCGCCATCACGTTCAGCGCCAGCCGCGGTCTCCAGTGGGACACCGGCTCATCCAGGGCGCTCACTGGCTTCTCCTCCGCCTCCATCTGCTGCTAAGTGAGGAAAACAGAGGCCAATGCTGGGACAGAATATCGTGCTCAGACAGCAGGTGGTCTGCACCCTAACCTGTGAACAGAACCGCCATGCAGACGGGCACAACAGGTGCCTGGGACAGGTGCACGACGGCGGCCACACAGACGGGCAAACCATGCCCAGGACAGCAGGTGGTCAGCACCACGACCTATGAACAGGGCAGCCACGCAGACGGGCATGATTGGGGAAGGAGTTCAGCGGAGAGGGCACCGCGGCCCCACAGCTGCCGACTCGCCCAGACTCTCACCGCACACCCCCATCCTTATCTCCACGAGCCAAGGGGTGCTTTGCAATATGTGCTCATGGGTCTCACCAATTCCTTTTTTGGAATTCTCAAACTAAGTGGGCCCACTTCTCAGAAGCTGAGCAGGGCAAGAGCCCCGTGACCCTGGTAGAAGACCATACAAATCCAGTGCTAACACAGCCTTGCAGCTGTAAGGAGCCTGAAGGAGGCGGCACATGGGGTTGCCCTAATGAAGACGCACCGAGGACTGCACATGGCTCTTCGATGAAGTCAAACTGAGAAGGGCACTCACTGACAGGGAATCTTAGCTCATCTCAGATCTGATACATCCCTGGACACACTGTCATCCTACCCATTTCCTACCAAAAGATACAGTTTACCAATAATTTACATTAAAAATGGGTTTTCAGGCTGAGCATGGTGGCTCATGCCTGTAATGTCAGTACTTTGGGAGGCCAAGGCAGGTGGATCATGAGGTCAGGAGATTGAGACCAGCCTGACCAATGTGGGGAAACCTCATCTCTACTAAAAATACAAAAATCAGCCAGGTGTGGTGGCACAGGCCTGTAATCCCAGCTACTGAGGAGGCAGAGGCAGGAGAATCGCTTGAACCCAGGAGGTGGAGTTTGCAGTGAGTCAAGATCGCACCATTGCACTCCAGCCTGGGTGACAGGGCAAGACTCCATCTCAAAAAAATAAAGGGTTTTCATACCTCCTTACATTTGCCACCTGTATGGGAGGCTCCCTGTGCTACGTGCTCCAAACCCACCACCCCACCCACCCTTCAGGACGCTGGTGAGGAGGGAGGCCAGCCCCAGGTGAGGGTGACATGGAAGGCGGCAGGTGAGGGACGTTCCCGAGAAGACACAGACATGCACCGAGAGGCAGGAGCAGGTGTTGGCAGCTTCCAAAACCCCATCAACCCCGAGACGCTGCGCTCTGTCTGGAACAATTTCACAGCCTCTTCCTGGAAAGCCTCCATCTTTGTTTTGTAAAAATTTTTTTTTTTCTGAGGCGGAGTCTTGCCCTGTCACCCAGGCTGGAATGCAGCTACGCCACCTCAGCTCACCACAACCTCCGCCTCACGGGTTCAAGTGATTCTCCTGCCTTGGCCTCCTGAGTAGGTGGGATTACAGGCACCCGCCGCCACACCCAGCTAATTTTTGTATCTTTAGTAGAGATGGGGTTCCACCATGTTGGCCAGGCTGGTCTCGAACTCCTGACATCAGGTGATCCACCCGCCTCGGCCTCTCAAAGTGCTGGGATTACAGACTGTGGCGTTGTTTTGTAAATTACCTCACCCTCCACTCAACAGAGGTGGATATCAGAATTCCCTTGCTTTATCCTTGGCCCGTGTTAATGATCACTTAAGTGACTTCCAGATTTTCTTTGTACACACACCTTTTTACAGATGTACAAACTATACCTTGTACCGCTACTCTTTCCACAATCTTGAGTTATATTCTTAGAATAAAATCTAGGAAGCGCCCAGTCCTACACATAATGCAGAATGAGCTCAGCTCATTCCCAGAGCTCCCAGCTCCAAGAAGCTGCAGGCTGGCTCTGTGGGACCAACGCCCATCCCACCAGGAGGAGGCAGGTACCCCCAGAGACTGAGAGCCCACCCTTGGGGGACTCTGCATAAAGAATGCCAGCATTCTAAACGGGACATCTAAAATGTCCCTAATTTTAGATGAAACTTGTCTGCAAACTCATGGATGTGATTCAGCTGAAAGTCAAAAAAGCGTGCCAGTCACATTCCAAAGGCTTTACTCCCCACGAAGTCGCTGGAGCCCTAGACATCGCCTTCCTGTGTGGAGAAAGACATGTCAGTTCTGACACGGACGCAAAGCCGCTTTGTTCTCTCAGTAATCCATGAAAAGCCTCACCTGTGCATCAGATTCCCCAGTGAGCAGGTTGATTTCTTCTGGCCTGGGGACCATGTAGGTGGTCAGAGGACTGACTAGGTGCACCTGCTTCCCATCGTGCCATGGCAGGATCCCAGCGTGATGGAGGAAAATGTAGGCATACAGTGTCCCATTATTTCTTGTTTTCTTTGGTACAGAAACATTAACTGTCCTGAAACAGAACGAACAATCCTTTCCATTGCATACATGTTACATTCTGTGTTTAGAGACTATTCAAATATCTTTATAAAGCTGTTTCAATCAACTAATTTTAGCCCAGAAGCACTAAAAATGAAACCCACCTGCTTGGGGTTTTACGAGTCCTGGGTGTGTGTGTCCTGAGTGCTTGGCACAAGTGTGGGCGCCTACAACTGAAAGCAGCAGGGCCCACACTTCTTGCCTCCATCTCGGGAGGCTGAGAGGTCAATGACCTGCCTGAGGCCACAGGGCTGAAGCGGCCAGATGAAAGCAGCATCTGGGCCTGGCCAGGATACTAGCTGACCACGCACACTGAATAACACAACTCAGAAGTCACAGAAGCCAAGGGCAGGCAGCCGCAAGTGCCCCATGTGCTTCGGTTCACTACTGAAGTCTCAGAAATTTCATGTGGGTAGTTTTTCTGGGTGTTGCATTTTTAAAGATAAAAGGATTATAAACCACAAAGGACTGACTTTCAAGCCTGTCTGCCCTGACTGTGCTGGCATCCAATGAGCCGCTACAACTGTAGGCCTCAGGCCATGCGCCTGGCTCTTTATCTTCAGGCCAGGGCCCAATGTCCATACCACAGTCCCATGGAAAAACCAGGCATCCCACCTATTTATGGTTACATTAGTTCCTCTCCCTCTTTAAAAATCTTCTTTTTGAGATGAGGTCTCACTGTCACCCAGGCTGAAGTGCAGGGGTGCAATCATAGCTCACTGCATCCTCAACCTCCCAAGCTCAAGTGACCTCCCACCTCAGCCTCCCAAGTAGCTGGGACCACAATGTGCATGCCACCACGTCCGGCTAACTTTTAAAACTGTTGTAGAGATGGGGTTTTGTCACATTGCCTAAGCTGGTCTTGAACTGCTGGGCTCAAGTGATCCTCCCGCCTTGGCCTCCCAAACTGCTGGCATGAGTCACTATGCCCGGCCTCTCCTTAAAAATCATATTGCCAAAGTTCTAATAAAAAACGCAAAGGGATCTAGGGCTTCTCACGAACCAGGAAACACAGCACATCTCCACCAGGACATCTAAGTGTCTCTCTTCAGGTGGGGCAGGTGGCAGGGCTGTGTGCCCGAGTCCTGCAGTGACATCTCTGGTGGAATGTGCACGTGGCGACGCTGAGGGGGGAATGTGTCAGAGCATTCATTCTCCCCCTTCCTCCAGGCTGGCGCTGTGCCAGGGGAAATGGTAAACTCACTAGCTGTCCTTGGTAACTGGTACAGGGCCCAGCGTGGAAGAGGTAGTATTCATGTCTGGGAAATCAAACCCAATGCAAGTGTAACTTGAGCATTTTTGAAAGGTGTGGGCAGTTACAACTGACAGGTGACCAAGCCAGCACTTCCGGCCTCTATTTCACTGAGGCAGAGAGAGGGCAGTAACTGGCTTGAGGTCAGAACCCCACCTGCCAGTGCTGCGCTGCTGCCTGCCCGGGGCACCGCCTCCAGCTACCCACAGTGACTGGCCACCTAGAGGGCGCCCAGTGCAGCATGCGCCTCAGACTTCACGATTCTCTCCTCAGACACCTCCCAGGCAATGAAGAAGGGAAACGGTAGAGTTGTGAGAAACAAACCATACTTAAAATTACACTTACGCAATGTAAAAAAAGGCCATACGTTAGACGTACTTTTTTAAGTGACGCTACATATTTGAACATTGATCTATTCTAATGTATGTCACATGTCAATTATGATTTTCTACAAAATTACTTCCTCCACCCTCATGCCGTTTCCTGCAGAGTTGTGAGAAACAAACCATACTTAAAATTATACTTACGCAATTTAAAAAAAGACCATACGTTAGGCGTACTTTTTAAGTGACGCTACATATTTGAACATTGATCTATTCTAATGTATGTCACATGTCAATTATGATTTTCTACAAAATTACTTCCTCCACCCTCATGCCGTTTCCTGCAGAGTTGTGAGAAACAAACCATACTTAAAATTATACTTACGCAATTTAAAAAAAGACCATACGTTAGGCGTACTTTTTAAGTGACGCTACATATTTGAACATTGATCTATTCTAATGTATGTCACATGTCAATTACGATTTTCTACAAAATTGCTTCCTCCACCCTCATCCCGTTTCCTGCACAGGTAACTTAAGCGTACTCCCACCAGGAGAAGACAAGTCGTTCCCGGTAGTGAAACGGCACCCGCTGCCTGCTCTGCACCGGGTCGCCAGGCGGGGCCCCCCGCTCCTCTGGAGCGCGTCGGCCGCGCACATCCCACGGCCTCGGACTCTGCCGAGAGCTGCTTCCTAAATCACGCTTCCCCGCCCGCCCCTTCCAGGCGAGTCCTCCGGCTACAGCAGGCGGCCGCCTCCCAGCTGTCCACGGTACCGCGCTGCGTTAGACAGCGGGCTCCCCAGCCCTCTGAACGCGAGAAATCTTGTCCCGTTCTCGGGCACTGTGTCCCTCGCCCGTACCTCTCAAATTTGGCCTCCACGTCGAAGTCCTCCACGTTCAACACCAGGTCGATGTTGTTCTCAGCGCCCAGGTGGGACCGCGTCGCGGTGTACACGCTCAGCTGCACGGGAGGGGCGCCGAGTCAGCCGGGCCGGCGCGGCAGGCGCACCGGTGCCCCACGGCCGGCCGGGGGGGAAGACCTGGCCGCTGGGGCCTGGAGGGGGTCCGTCTCGACTCGCGGGGACACAGCTCGGGCTGGACGGGGCGGCGGCGGCCGGGACTCGGAGGAGAGGCCCCCGCCCCGGCCCCCGCCCCGGCCCCCGCCCCCGCCCCTCACCTGCAGCTTGGGCCGCCGCGCCAGGTAGGGCTGGATGCAGTTGGCGTCGCCGGAGCACGGGCGGGTGTAGACGATGCCGTACATGACCCAGCAGGTGTGCACCACGTAGACCACGAACACGCCCACCACCAGGCTGGTGAAGGAGCTGCGGCCGCTCCACATGGCCGCCCCGCGCGCGGCGCCCCCGGCCCACTCGCCTCTCAGCCGCGGGCCCCGCCCGGCCTGCCGCTCCGGCCGCCGCCGCTCACAGGACCGCCGCCGCGCGCCGCCGCCACCTCCGCGGGGGAACGACCGCGCCGCGCGCCGCCGGCCGCCGGCCGCCCCGCATACTCCGGCCCCGCTCCGACCTGGCGCCGCGGGATTCGCCGGCCCCGCGCGCCGCTTCCGGGCCCCGCCTCCCGCCGGAAGTAGACGCGCCGCGCGGCTCCCTGGGAAGCAGCGTCTCGGCCGCCGCCGCGCACGCGCGTCCAGGAGACGGCGCCCGAGTGTCGTGGCCGCCCGCGCCGCGCTCCCGGCGTGCCCCGCGGCGGCTCAGGCGCCCCGCTGTGGGGGTCGCGGAGGGCGTTCGGGGGGCGCCGGGCAGGGCCCGCGGGGTTCCCGGGGCGCCGCCCCCAACCCGACGACGCCCGCGGGACCCCCAAGTGGGGGCGTGCCGACGCGTGCGGAGCCCGGGGGAAGGCGAGGCGGGAGTTCCGGCCCTGCGCCTGCGCCTGCGCCCTGCGGCCCGGAGCTGGGCGAGTCTAAACAAACGCCAAGCGCGCTCGTCTCGTGTTTCCGCGGAAAATCCCGTTTGGGCGCCGGCGCTTTCGAGGAAAACTGCGGATTCCCAGGCTGCGGCGGCTCCGCCCAGCCTGGACCATCCCCTGCTTCGCGCCAAACCGCGCGTGCGCCGCAGGGCGAGGTCCGCAGCGGCCCCCGGAGGGCGCGGGGTCCGTGGAGACCCTCGGGCGGCCCTGCCCTTTGGGCGGCTCCCTGGAAGGCCGCCCTGTTCCGTGTCTGCCAGACGCGCGCAAACGCCGGCGGGGGCCCCTCCGACTGCCCGGGGCTGTCAGAGCGCGGACGGCTGCACGGGCGCTGGGCCCGCGGGAACTCAGGCCGGGCCTGACGCGCACGTGGACGGCGACGCGCAGAGGCCGGGCCGGAGGAGGAGGCTCCCGGAGCGGGCACCCGAGGCCGCGAGCGGGGGCGGTCCTGGGCCACCAAGGCCTGGAAGCTGGGCCGGCCGCTTCGGAGCGGGGGTGGCTGTTTTCGGGCCTTTAGTTACCGGCCGCACGGAGTCCTCGCACGGCGCCGTTCCCCGAAGTGACAGTGATGCCCGGCTACACCCAGCGCCTCCATCCTTCCCCGCCAGTCTCTTCGCGCTTCTTGCCAAACCTGTGCTTGGAAAACCCTCTGCCGACTCCTGTTACCCTGATCAAATCCATGCTCTCCAGCAGGCTCGTGAGCTCTTTGCAAAGTGGCCCAACAGGCATCATGCCCTGCGCTGCAGCCACTGTTGGGGGCTCCTGCAGGGCCGGGCATCCCACACCGGCAGCGGGGTGCTCGTCCTGCCACAGCCTGTGCAGCGTGTGAATGAAGGCTGTAGTCCTGTGGTCTGCGGGAGGCTCGTTCCACCTCCAGCTGCCAAACATCAGGGGACTGGCAGCCTATCCCGGGTGGGCGTCTCATGGCATCCAAAGGCCAGTACCTAGCCAGGGCTCGGGAAGGAGCTGTAACCCAGGACTCTGGGGTGTGGCTTCCTGTCCCCTCCCTCCCCCCATCTCTGTGTTCCTGAGATGGCTCATTTGCTGTCAGGCTTCTGGGCTGCTCTAGGAGCTGGAATCGCATTGGTGCCTCCTCAGTCAGCGTCCACCCCTAGTGTCATCCACAGTGGCCAACGGAAGGGTGGCCGGTGGTGCAGGACAGTTGCCATCTTGGGAGAGATCACAGGGACAGGAAGGGCCTCTCCACCCGAGCAAATTAGAGCTGCTGTGGTGGCAGAACACATTTACACACACATAGCTGTCCCCCTGGTCTGTTGAGAGGCCACTTGAAAGGGACACGTCATTTGTTGCCTTCCGACTCTGACCTCCTGAGGCTGGCTGCTGGCAGCATGTGACAGCACTTGAAGGAAAGTCCCTGGAAAGAGTGTGAATCGTTGCAGAAATCCCGTGAGAAAGCGCCCCAGGAGGGCCCCATGCAGCACCCAGCAGAACTTAAACTCCCGTGTCCCCCTCAACACCCCACAGTGTGGTGGCTGCTTCCATCTCCCCAGGCTTAGCTGGCCTGGGTCCTGCAGGCCTCTCCTCCCCCTGTCCCCACAAGGCACCCTCTCTGCCACTGCACAACTGGATGAGTGAAGTCCAGGCGGCTAGGGCTGCTTGGGCAAGCGGAGCAGCTTGACCCCGTTCTGGCTTTGTTGGCCTCACTCCTGTGGAGAGCCGGGGTTACCATGTCTCTGAAGCCAAGGCTTGCTTTCTAGGCGTTGGGGGAGTCACATTTTGCATTCGTACTCACTGAGCCCCATGTCTGTGGTTAGAGAATTTGTCAACGTTTTAAAATGATTTTTTCAATTCCATCATTTGAGGGCCCTCTGGCAAGGAGCCCGTTAGTACTTGGAGTGCCCACGACATTCCAGAATGCATATATGAAGAGCTGGCCCTTGCTGTTCTTATTCATTGAGGACTCCAATGGCCACTCAGGATGACTGGGGAAATGGAGGCTGCAAAAGATTTGGCTCCTTTGTGAGGTCCTCGGCAGTGGTCAGACATGAAGGAAATAGGTATGGCACCCCCAAACCACACCTCGCCCTACGGGGCCACAGCTGCCTGTGCAGCCTTAGGAGGGAAATGGAAGGACAGAGTAGGGTGTCTTGAGTGTGGACACACCCTGCAGCAAGGGCTGAGGGGTCCTCGGACTGGAGCCCGCCCCCAGGCTCGGCTCGGCTCGGCTCGGCTCGGCTCAGCTCAGCTCAGCTCAGCTCAGGGACATGGTGCCCAGGCTTTCCCGGGGAGGAAGGTGTTTGATCTCCTGCCTCTGTATTCATTCATGCTTTGGGTTTCTCTCTAATGCATATTCTAACACCTGCAGGATTTATGGATGAAGGGCCGCAAACCCACATTTGGTCTCATTCCACGGATGCTGTGTCCTGCCCTGCCCTACACCAGTCGAACCTCTGCAGGGTGGGGTGGGACTCTGTCTCTGCCCACACTGCCTGCCCCTCGGGTTGTAGTTCTAGGAAAGCAAGTCTTAGACTGAGTTTTGATCCAGATTAAATTCTGTCCCAGGTGCAGATATTTATAGGCAAGCAGGAACAAGAGCCCTCAGGCACAGCTGGGTGTCCTGCGATGTGTGCCTTTGGGAGTTCCCAGATAACAAGGCCTTTTCCTGGAGGCAAAGCAGAGGGGTTCCGTGGCAGAGCGGCCAGCTGGCTAGCAGGTCGGGGCAGGGCCTTCTAGGCCCAAGGCATGACCCCTGTGCCCGCTGCTGGCTCTCCTCTTGCCAGGACACATCTCCTGCAGGACCCTAGCTCACCCAAGAACACTTTTCCATCATTGAAAAGTCATTGGTAAGTGCCACAATATGCATGAGCAGCCCTTCCGGTGCTGGCTTGTGGGCTGGTGTTTGAGAATCTTGCCAGTTCAATGTGGTCATCTGCTTAGGGTTCCCCAAAGGCTAACCTTTCATGACAGAGGGAGGCTACACCTCATTCCTAGGTGAGACTGGGGCTCATGCACACACAGGTGTTAACGGCGTGGACTGCAATGGGTCGAGTGCCTGCTGCCATGTCCTAGTGCAGGGGCGGGTGGGGGGAGCTCCTAGACAAAGAGGGGAGGCTGCTACTCTCCAGGGCCACAGGGAGTCCAGAACTCTGTCCTCTGGTGTCAGCGGTAAATCCGTATGAGTCTGCAGCAACTCGGTTTTTGCCTTCTCAGAGGAAATAATTAATCCAGGGGGCAGAAGGCAGAGTGAGACACTGAGGCAAGTTTCAGTGCAGGAGTGAAAGCTCAGAGCAGCAACGAAAGGATGTAAAGTGCACTTAGAAGAGGGCCAGGTGCACGGTTTGGACCTTTGACTTGGGGTTTATACGTTGGCATGCTTCTGGGGAGTTGCGTCCCTTCTCCTAGATTCCTCCCTTGGGGTGGGTTGTCCGCACGCGCAGTGGCCTGCCAGCATGTGGGAGGGCTGTGTGCAGTGTGCTTTCTGGAGCTGTGTGGCGCTCTCTTGAGGCAGTCTTCCCTTACCAGTCGAGTGTTCCTACAGGAAGGTCATACGGGCTATACTTTGCCACTTTGCCTCGTAGTGCTTGACCTCACCAACTCCCGAGATCTTATCAGGAAGCGGCTCATCTCCAGCTTCAGTGTTTTCTATCTGTTGGGAGCCTGCCTTTCCCTGGCGCCAGCTGCAACCAATTATTATTTTAGACGCTTGAGCATCACCTAATGATCAGTTGACATTTCTGGTGGGGTGGCGTCCCCTCTCCTGCCCTGCTCCTGTGGGGCTCGCCCTGCCCACCCTTTCCGCAAGGGCCTTTCTTTACTTCATTTTTGCACAATGGACTCTTACTATGATCCCAGGAACTGCTCACGGCCACTTCTGGGTGAACACCTACCGGCTGCTCTGAATATATGCTGTGAAAGTTGTCAGAATCAAAATGGAGTCACTAATGTTAAGAAAGGCCTGACAAAGAGTGGTGGGGAAGGCCCTGAAGAGAGGACACTTAAGCTAACATGCCAGATACCAGAAAGGACTGCAAAAACCGCAAGCCGGCACAAAGGCCGTCACCCTTACACAAAAAATATTTCTGCAAGGACAGCTGCCCAGCAGCTGCCTGTCCAACCTCAGACTGGAGTCACCTTGGTTATTGATGTTTGTAGCCAAGGATAATTATCGCTAAACCATGGTGCTCATGCTCGTGTTTCCTTTAAAGACCTTTGTCTTCCTTGACCTCCCTGAACAGGCATGTGGTTTACTGTGGCGTGCCTATTCCCTTGCAGTGCTCTGTTCCCAAGCTAACACGTATTCTAGAGAGCCTCTCTGTTTCCTGCCTAGGCTGACAATGCTGTGGATCTGGGCTCCCAGGAACAGGGGCTGACATCAGAGGGGCAGAAAGAGAACAGCAGCTCTCCCTGAGGGAATGCTTGCCAAGGATAAGGAAATGATGGTTCTTAAAGGATTATTTTATATTCATCTAAAAGGGTATTTTTGTTGTTACCCCTAGCCTTTTTTTCCTTTTCATTTTCTGATGAATAATTTATATAAAGAAAACACATTCTAACCGTGCAATTCTATGAATTTTGACAAATGTCTTCACCCATGCAAACCCTGTTACAACAGACATATAGAACATTTGCATTACTTAAAAACCGCCAGGCGTGGTGGCTCATGCCTGTAATCCCAGCACTTTGGGTGGTCGAGGCGGGAGGATTACTTGAGCCCAGGAGTTCAAGACCAGCCTGAGCAACATAGTGAGGCCCCATCTCTACAAAAACAGAAGAAATTATCTGGGCGTTGTGGTGCATGCCTGTGGTCCCAGCTACTTGGAGGCTGAGGTGGGAGGATTGCTTGAGCCTGGGAGATTGAGGCTGCAGTGAGCCGTGATTGCACCACTGCACACAGCCTGGGTCACAGAGTCAGATCCTGACTCCAAACCCAAACAAAATCTCCTTCTTGCCCCTTTAGAGCCAAACTGTTTTCTGTCATCGCAGATTCGTCTGTTCTAGAAATTTACATGGATGGAATCATTCAGTCTTTTTTATCTGGCTTCTTTTACTGGGCACAGTGTTTGTGAAACTCCTCAGTGTTGCATGTAACAGTAGTTCCTTTTAATTGCCGAGTGGCACTCCTTGGTGTGAATGCACCACAGTTGGGCTAACCACCGGATGCTGATGGCCAGTAGGATGTCCCCATTTTTGGTCACAATGAATTGGTCTGCTGTAAGCATTAGAGTATGTATATTTTTTTTAAGAGACAGTGTCTCGCGCTGTCATCGAGGCTGGAGTGGTGGCACAATCATAGTTTACTGCGGCCTTGAACTCCTGAGCTCAAGCAATCCCCTCACCTCAGCCTCCAGAATAACTGAAACTGCAGGCGTGCACCACAGCACTTGGCTAATTTTTCAACTTTTTGTAGAAATTGGGTCTTGCTATGTAGCCCAGGCTGGTCTTGGGCGCAAGCAATCCTTCCATGTCTCGAGTAGCTGGAATAGGTGTGAGCCACTACCCAGCACCATTTATTGAAGAATCCATCCTTTCCACACCAAGTGTTCTTGACACCTGTGTTGAAATCAGTTGGCTGTAGAAAGTGGATTAATTTCTGGGCCCTCTGTTTTGTTCCATTGGTCCATGTGTCTGTTTTATGCCAGTTCCATGCTGTTTTGGTTACTGTAGCTTTGTAGTGTATTTTGAGGCCTGGGAGTGTGATCCCTCCAGCTTCGTTGTTTTTGTTCAGGTTGGCTTTGGTTATTTGGAATCTTTTGTGGTTCCATACAAATTTCAGTATTGTTTATTTTTCTATGAAGAAGGTCATTGGTATTTTGATAGGCAGTGCCTTGAATGTGTAGATTGCCTTGGGTAGCACAATCATTTTAACACTTAATTCTTCTGATCCTTGAGCATGAGGCGTCATCTCATTTTTTCATATCTGCTTCAGTTTCTTTCATCGGTGTTTTGTACTTTCCCTCGTAGAGGTTTTTCGCCTGTTTTTTTAAATTTATCCCTGGGTTCCCAGTGGACTAGTTTTTCAGAAAAAAAAAAAGAAAAGAAAAAGAAATTTAGCCCTAGGTGTTATATATTTTTTGTAGCTATTGGAAATGGGATTGCCTTCTCAATTTCTTTTTCAGCTAGCGTTTTGTTTGTGTATAGAAATGCTACTAATTTTTGCGTATTGCCAGGGGCAGCCTGTGGGACTTTTTCTTAGGCCCTTATTGGAGGCACAGGGCCACTGAGCAGGCCAGGGGCGTACCTGCAGGTGGTGGGCGCTGTGGGGCTGATTTCTCAGACCCTGAACTCCTGCTATCAGTTGCTTGGGGGCAGGCGGGTCCTAAGTGGGGAGGCCCGCAGCTGTTTGGCTGGCTCAAGGGTGGGTTTGCTGCAGGTGGGATGGGCAGACAGCTCCTCCAGACGGAAGAGCTGCCGTGGGGACGGCTCTCCCTGCTGTGCAGGACCAAAGCTATAGCTGAACCTGGGCCCCAGCCCCATGAAGCTGGGGTTGTGGTGTTCAGTCGCCCATGTGGGTTTGGCAGCATGGAGGTGGAGCCCCAGTGCTGGAGAGGTGCGGGTGCTACTGGCCCCGGGTCACACCCCCTCCAGATGTAGTAGCAGCTTGGCTGTCGGTGTGGGTGTGGGGTGGGAAGTGCCCACCTTGTGCTCCTGATTGGGGCAGCGCTGCTGTGTGAATTCGCTGCAGTGCCGCAAACTGGGTGCAGGGCTTGCGAGGGCTGTGGGCTCTCCTGCAGCAAGGACTGTCAGTGTTGGCTGTAGCGGTGGCAGCTGGTGGAGATCTGCTGACCTTTCCCCGGCCACAGGAGGTCCCTCTTTGCTTCTGGGTCAAACTGGTGAGTGAGGAAGACTGGGCGGCAGAGGCTGGGCGGCTCCAGGCTGCCCTCCTGGACTTCCAAGCACCACAGGTGTGTCTCCACACCTCTGCTGCTCTCCAGCGCTCTGCCTTCAACGCTGCAGTCAAATTGTCGCTGTTAGTTCGTTGCCTTGGTCCTTCCTGGGGGAGGAGGGGATGAGTGCCAGCAGTTCTAGCCAGCCCTCTCGCCAACACCACTCTCCTCCTGGTGTCTTTCAAAAAGCAAAAGTTGAACATTTTTACTACATCCAATGTAATCATGTTTCAGTGATGAATATTTTTGAATTTTGCTCTGTGTTTAGAAGCCCTGTTAGTAGGAGCATACTTATTTGGGGTCATGATGTCCTCTTGATGACTTGGCTCTGTTGTCTTTCTTTATCCCTGTGTGTTCATTGTTCTGACGTCTGCTTTGTGTATCGGCAACATGATGACTTCAGCTTTCTTTTGACAGCATTTCCATGGCATACCCCTTTATTTCCTTGTACTTTTAGCCTATCTGTGTCTCATATATATATATGTACACACACACACATAATAGGTATGTGTATGTGTGTGTGTGTGTGTGTGTATGTATATATATATATATATATATATATATATATTTTTTTTTTTTTTATCATGGAATTTCACTCTTGTCACCCAGGCTGGAGTGCAATGGGATGGTCTCACTCTCACTGCAACCTCGGCCTCCCTAATTCAAATGATGCTTGTGCCTCAGCCTCCCGAGTAGCTGGGATTACAGAGGCCCACAGCCATGCTCAGCTAATTTTTGTATTTTTAGTAGAGATGGGGTCTCACCATGTTGGCCAGGCTGATTTCAAACTCCTGACCTCAGGTGATCTGCCTGCCTTGACTTCCCAGGGCACTGGGATCATAGGTGTGAGCCACTGTACCTGGCCTTTTTTTTTTTTAAATAAAATTTTGAGGCAGGATCTTGCTCTGTCACCCAGGCTGGGGTGCGGTGGTGTGGCACCATATTGGCTTACTACAGCCTCACCCCCCCAGGCTCAAGCAATCCTCCCACCTCAGCCTCTCGAGTAGCTGGTACCACAGGGGCACGCCACCACACCCAGGTAATATTGTATTTTTCGTAGAGATGAGGTTTCACCATGTTTCCTGGGCTGGTCTTGAACTCCTGGGCTCAAGCAATCCTCCTACCTTGGTCTCCCAAAGTGCTGAGACTACAGGCATGAGCCACCATGCTTGGCCTTAACCTATCTGTGTATCTATATTTAAAATGGGTTTCTTGTAGGCAGCTTAGAGTTAGTTCTTCATTTGTTTATTTCAGTTGATAATCTCTGCCATTTAAATGGAATGTTACATCATTTAAATTTAATGTAATTATCAGTGTTTCAAAATTTGTCCTATCCATTTTTTATCCTTTTTCCTCTTTTTTCTTCCTTCTTTTAGAATCATAAATTTATCCTGTTTTTGGATTCCAATGTGTCTTACTGGCTTTTCAGCTAGATCTTTTTGCTTTGCTTGTTCAGTGTTTTTTTCTACAGTTGTCAATTTGCAGCTTAAACTCAAGCGAGCCTACATCCAGATGGTATTATAACCCTTAATGTGAATGTTAATCACGTTAAACAAGTTCCATTTCTGCCCGAGTCCTTTCTTTGTTGTCATGCGTTTCACTTTCATGTGAAATACAGCTGACGTGTTTCCTTTAGCCTCAGTAGCTTCCTCTAGCATTTCTTGGCATGCAGATCTACTGAAAATGAATTCCACCAATTGTTGTTTGTATGGAGCGGTTCTGAATTTGCCCTCATTTTTTGAAAGGTATTTTCACTAATTGTCTAGGTTGATGGGCACTTTTTCTTCTGTCATATGAAGGCACGTCGTTCCATCCGTTGTCTTCTGACTGGAATTGCTTCTGATGACAAGTTGATGGCTGTTCTGTTTCTTTGTGTTTAATGTGTGTTTCTCTGGCTGCTTTTCCTTGTTTGTCCTACTTGAGGCTTATAGAGCTTATCGGTCTGTGAGATTTATCAGGTTTGAAAATATTGCATCCATTTCTCTAATGACCAGATTGAGATACCATCTCACGCCAGTTAGAATGGTGATCATTAAAAAATCTGGAGACAACAGATGCTGGAGAGGATGTGGAGAAATAGGAACACTTTTACACTGTTGGCGGGAATGTAAATTAGTTCAACCATTGTGGAAGACAGTGTGGCGATTCCTCAAGGACCTAGAAATAGAAATTCCATTCGACCCAGCGATCCCATTACTGGGTATATATCCAAAGGATTATAAATCATTCTACTATAAGGACACGTGCACACGAATGTTCATTGCAGCACTGTTTACAATAGCAAAGACCTGGAACCAACCCAAATGCCCATTGATGATAGACTGCACAGGGAAAACGTGGTATATATACACCATGGAATGCTATACAGCCATAAAAAAAATGATGAGTTCGTGTCCTTTGTAGGGACATGGATGAACCTGGAAACCGTCATTCTCAGCAAACTGACACAAGAACAGAAAATCAAACACCGCATGTCCTCACTCATAGGCGGGTGTTGAACAATGAGAGCACATGGACGCAGGGAGGGGAGCATCACACACTGGGGTCTGTAGGGGGGAAGTAGGGGAGGGACAGCGGGGGATGGGGAGTTGGGCAGGGATAACATGGGGAGAAATGCCAAATATAGGTGAAGGGGAGGAAGGCAGCAAACCACACTGCCATGTGTGTACCTATGCAACAATCCTGAGTGTTCTTCACATGTACCCCAAAACCTGAAATGCAATAAAATATATATTAAAAAAACAAACAACAAAAAAACCCGAACAAACAAAAAAAGAAAATGTTGCATCCAAGTTTTCTTCAAATATGTTTCTGCCTGCGTCTTCCTTTTGGGACTCCAGCTGTACGTACGTGAGTGGCCTGATGCTGTCTGAACGTCAGGGACGTTCCGTTTATTTTTATGTTAAACTTTTCCCCCATCTCTGTGCTTAGGTTTAAATACTTTCTAAGGCTTGTATTCAAGTTCTCACTTGTATTCAGGTTCGCTGGTATTTTTCTGCAGTTTTCAAACTGCTGCTAAGTTCATTATGTGAATTTTTCATTTCAACTGTGTTTTTCATCTCAGAGGCTCCATTTAGTTTTATACATACATAATATATGTTTCCAGGATATATCCTTTGGTTAAAAAAATGTCTGTAGGTATTAAACGTAGGACTACCTAGAATGGCCTTGGAGATTCATTTTCTGGTGTTTTTGACAGTGTGACTTTGATAGCTGCTTAGAAGTGGAATTGTAGGATGCAGTTGTGAACACACACGTACCTTCCCAGGCTCTCTGAGCTTCCTCCCACAGGGGCTGTGCCGTTTGCATCCCAGCAGCAAGACGTGAGGTTACGTGTTTCCCTGCAGCCTCCCCATCAGGGTGCGGTGGCAACCTTGTGGAGTTTTGCCAATCTGATAGGACAGATGTTGTAACTCAGTGTCTTTTCACTTATAGTTCTCTGATCATGAAAACGAACAGGCATGGCTGGGCGTGGTGGCTCACACCGGTAATCCCAGCCCTTGGGGAGGCTGAGGTCGGTGTATCACCTGAGGTCAGGAGTTCGAGACCAGCCTGGCCAACATGGCAAAATCCCGTCTCTACTAAAAATAAAAAAAGAAAGAAAAGAAAAGGAACAGGCCCACTTGCAGCCGGAGCTGTGGTGCCCCTGGAGGACGCGTGAACTCCGGGGGCGAAGCCGTCACCATCCATGCATCTCAGCGCATGGGGGACAAGCCCTGTAGGATTCATCCAGTAAAAATAAAATCCTGTACTCACCTGGCCGGGGAGATACCATGATCACGAAGGTGGTTTTCCCAGGGCGAGGCTTATCCATTGCACTCCGGATGTGCTGACCCCTGCGATTTCCCCAAATGTGGGAAACTCGACTGCATAATTTGTAGTAATGAGAGACTGTGTTCGCGCTTTAAAAAAAAAAAAAAAATCCTACCAAGTGAATTTGTGGGCTTGGGAAGGTGTAGACAGTGCAGGTCAGGCATCACCTGCATACAAGCAGAACTCACAGGAACGGCTGCTGGGCGAGGGGATGGGACGCGGCTCCCGCATCTGCCCCTTGGTGTCAGGCCGGCCCCCTGCTTCTCGCCCTTGTCGCCAGAGTGGAGGAGGCAGAGGTCAGGGAGGCGGTCACTGCTTGTCCCCAACAGTGGACTCAGACTCCAGATGAGGCGGCCACTCTCAGTGTCCGGTTTCATGACTCCAGAAAGCCCCTCTCTGTAGAGTGTCAGGAAGGGCCCATGACCCACAGAGCAACTGAGCAGGGCCCAGTACGCAGGACACGCTGCACAGTGCCACCATTGACGCACCGGGACAGAAGGGGTGGGAGTGCGGGTGCTTGGGAGCCTGGGCGGCCCGGGTAACACAGAGCCTTCTTGTCCATCTCTGCGTCGGTCGTCCCACGTGGCCATGGTGTGGCATGGATCTTGTGCAAGAAGTAATTCAGGGTGAGTCCGCAGTGCCAAGTAAAAGCAAGTTTATTAAGAGAGCGCAGTGGTGAAAGAACCGTCACTCCACAGGCGAGTGGGACGCGTCCGCCCTGGGCACAGCCCTTGTCTATGTGGGATGTGCTCGGCTACGAGGGTTGGTGACAGAAGATTAATTTTCCTAATTTCTATATTTTGTAAGAATCAGTATTACTATCTTTACAGCAAAAGTGGGAATGCCTTTGCTCTCCGGATATGGGGATACCTGGGCCCTCCAGAGTCTGGGTCTGTTTAGTAACGTGATTAATCTGTTCATGAACTGTAAACCCCGAGAGCCCCAGAAGGTCTGACTCTGGGCACACAGTCCAGCCAGTTCTGCCTCATTTTCCCAGCCCGCACTCAAGATGGAGTCGCTCTGGTCCGAACACCTGTGACATTCTGGACGGCAGGCCGGGGCTTAAACAACAGACATTTATTGCTCGCAGCATGCCCACGGGGCTGGCAGTCTGAGGTCACACAGCAGGGCTGCTCCCTCCTGAGGCCTCTCCTTGGCTGCAGACACCGGCTTCTCCCTGAGTCCTCACGGGCTGCCCACTCTGCCTGTCTGCCTCCTGCTCTCCTGTGCGTACCAGGACGCCGGTCACGTCGGGCCCACACTCATGATCTTGTGGAACTGAAATCCTTTCTGTAAAGACCGCCATCCCCAAATACAGTCACATTCTAAGGTCCTGGGGTCAGGACTTCAACATTTACACCTGGAGGCAGGCACAGCCCAGCCAGTCACAGCCCGTCATCCTCCCCCATCCTCCTCCAGTCTCCCTTCGTCTTCCCTGAGGGTCAGCATGGGCTCTGCCATTGTGAGCTTCACGGGAATGAGGGTCACGGGGCTGACGTGGAGGAGCTGGAAGTGATGGGGAGGGAGGTGGGGAGAGGGAGGACCTTGGACTCCACCCCCTGGGGTCCCCACCCGGGCAGGGCTGTGGAAGGGGCAGTATGCCACCCTTGTCGGTGCCAGAAGGAGGAAGGGATGGGTGGCAGGCACTGTGGTGGGGAGAGGGCTCTCCAGCACTCGGATCTGCGCACTGTGACCGCGCTGCCTGGACTCAGCGCAGGAGGATGTGGCAGCTGGCAGGGCTGTCACCCTCGCGATGGCCCCGTTTCCCAGGAGGAAATCGAAGGGATGGCAGGATTCAGCACAGAGCACACAAGCCCTGCTGTTATCTCACAAAAGCCAGGCCGGTCTCCTGCAGCTTTCCATGTGACTTAGCGTCAATATTGGGGGTTTTATGGTTACCTCAGGAAACCTACTTTTGAACAAATAATAGATTATATTCTCTGGAACACAGGGGGAGCTAAATGACTTTTGACAGCCAGCAGCTTACGGAAATAGCCCTTTTCCTGGCAGAAGAAGCCGATTCCCCAGGGCCACGTGTGCTGCTTCATCCAGCTTCCCCTCACTCTTTGCTGACGGATGCCCGGAGTTCAGCCCCCCGCCTGACTGCTGCTGCCATTGCACCCTCCACCAGTGCGATAGTGACGGTTGTGACATGTGATTGCAAATCGGGACACAGAGCCCTCCCAGAGCAAGGCAGCGCCCCGGGGGCCAAGGGACTAGGCTACTGGGGACCCTGGGCTCTTGGGACATGGGGCTTGGGTGCAGACAGGACCTGGGGTGCTCCCAGGTGCATGCTGATGGCAGGAAGCCCCATGTCACAGAGATGTGGCCCCAGACGCTTGAGAAGAGATGGCATGAGATGACGTAAAAAACCCAGCGGACCTATGTGGGTGCCATCCCGAGTGTGCGACCCCTGGTTGTGGGACCCCAACCCACGGAGGCAGGCACCCAGTAGACACGAAGCAGGACACATGGTGACCGGTACCGACTTTATTGGGATCTCCGGGCGACTCAAGCGGGAAGGGAGAATTGCGCGCGCTTTCTTTGTTCGGTTGACTTTATAGGGACAGAGGGCCTGGGGTGGTAGGAGAGCTGACCTGGCAGGTAGTAATTGGCTAGGTTGATTGCTGGGCAGGAAGCCTGCCGGGCGGGAGCTTGTGGGACGGGAGGTTACAGGAGAGCTGGCGGGGCAGATGGTGACTGGTTCAGTGGGCCGCTGGGCGGGAAGGTCGCTGGTCTTGGGCCGGGCCAGGATAGAGTGAGATAAGGGACCCTCCCTGTGGGGGAGGAAGGGCCTTCCTTATCGGGAATTAGGTCCTTTCCACATGGCTGGGGAACGGGGCCAAAAAGTCCTCTACCAGACACCGAGCCCTGTTGGTGGATTAACTTGGTTCCATGCCCACAGCTGCCTGAGGTGGAGGGATGGTCATGCCCACTGCACAATTGAGGCTGAGGCCAGGAAGAGTTTTGCCAGATGCCTGGGCTGGGGCCGGGGCTCAGGGCCACTGGCTGAGCTGCCCACCTGGCCCACCCCGGGAAGTGTGTGAAAGGGCCTGATGGGGAGGAGGTGCTGTTACCCCGGGAGTCCCAGCCTCACCTCAGGGGGAAGACGGGGGAGAGCAAGGCTGGGGCCATCCCTGGGGCTGCGCATGTGCCCCCTGCCGTGGAAGACACAGGCCACCCTGCATCTGTGCCATCCAGGGAGTGGGGAGGAAGCATGTGGCTGTGGAGAGCCCAGCAGGTAACAGGAAGAGCTGCACACGCAGAGGACCCAGCCCCCAGGCAGGAGCTGAGCTGCACCCCTGCATCTGCACCAGCTGAGACGAAAACTTGGCATCAGCACCGCCCTCCCATGAAGACGAGGACCCATGCCGCTTGGTGCAGGAGCTGTGCACTGGGCAGCCACGAAGGCAACTCCAGCCAGCAGTGCCAGGAGCAGCGCCAGGCCTCGTGGTGGTGGTGGTGGGGGTACAGGCTGGCTCCTGGCAGTCGCTCAGCTCTCCAGGGACAGGCAAGGACGTGTAGAGAGGGGACAGCATGGGCGTCGAGGCTGAGGCACTGGCCCCTCCCAGACTGACCTCTAGGACCACCCTGCCTGCCCCTGGGTACCCCGCTGTGCCTGGGGAGAGCAAGGGCCACTTTGGGTTGAAGGCTCTGGGGACGCTGTCTTGAAATTCTTACCAATTTTATCACTAAGCTTGTGTTTTTCCAGCAAGGTAGATGGGCATGGAGCACCCACAAGAGCAAGCCACGGGCGCCCTCTGAGCCCAGTGCAGTTCCAGCGCTGCTTGGAACCTACACAGAGCATATGAGTGGGGCTCATGGCGACCGCAGGGCTGGTCGCAGCCAGGACAGGGTGAGGGCCGCAGCCCCAGACTCGCCTTCCCTTCAAGCTGAGCAGCTTCCAGTGGGAGGAAACACCAGTGACCAGCCCCGTGCTCCCTCCTCAGCGGGTCCAGGGGAAGGGGCGATGCTGGCGGAGTGTGATGACCAGGCGGTGGAATCAAGGCGGCTGCTGCTGGGTTTTGTGGGACGCGTCCGCCTTTCCAGCGGCCACTGAGAACAGGTGTATGTGAACTGTGAGACAGAAACGGAGATTTCACCTTCCGGATGAGTTACACATTTCATTTTTGCATTTAAAACTGGAGTGTCCTATGGGCAAAGACCTAGAGTTTTCTGCCATCTTAGCTAGAAATGAGCTGCAAAGTTGTTCTCAAGATGTCGTGTGTAACTGGTCAGAGCAAAACATGGAGAGCCCTTAGCAGGTGCCCACTTTAATGCATCTTCTTCATATCCCCAAAGTTCCTTAAACATATGTGACAATGAATCAGGAAGAGGAGAACGAAGAGCAGAAGTTCCCTTGCAGAGTTTTGCATCAGTGACATGTAAACGAGCAGGCCACAGATGAGCGCAGGAGAGCCCCGTGTGCCGTGTGCATGCGTACCGGGCTATCGTGACGTGTGAATGAGCAGG
>NW_016107882.1:507349-510261 GCF_001604975.1 Cebus imitator | reverse complement strand
GTGTGCCGTGTGCATACAGACCGTGCTGTGATGTGTCTCACATTGGACGATATTCCACTTTTGGAGTTTTAATGTCTGTATTTAGAAAATGGGTTTAATAAGTCACCGTGGTTTTGATTTGTTTTATATTCATCATTTCTTAAAACTCTTGTAGGTATTTCTTATAATAAAAAAATAAAAGTTAAAAAAAATCTGGACAATATAAGATGAATGGTAGATCCATGCTAATGATTCTAATTTTCAGAATTTCTTTACTTAGAATGACATAAAATAGCAACTAAAAAATAACATTACAAGTTCAGAGAGAATCTGTGGAAAAAGAAAAAGCTAGGCTGGGCGCAGTAGCTCACACCTGTAATCCCAGCACTTTGGGAGGCTGAGGCAGGTGGATCACCTGATGTCAGGGGTGTGAGACCAGCCTGGCCAACGTGGTGAAATCCTGTCTCTACTAAAAATACTAAAATTAGCCAGGTGTGGTGGCAGGTGCCTGTAATTCCAGCTACCTGGGAGGATGAGGCAGGAGAATCGCTTGAACCCGGGAGGTGGAGATTGCAGTGAGCTGAGATGGCACCACTGTGCTCCAGCCTGGGCAACGGAGCAAGACTCTGTCTAGAAAAAAAAAAAGGAAAAAAGAAAAAGCTGTATATTTTAATACCTCTCATGGCTCTTTCCCTTGCTTTTTAATGAGGCACTGCACATTTTCATTTTGCACAGGGCCCTGAGTGGGCCCGATGGAGGGACCCTTCTCCTGGGGACTGACCCCTGAGTGGCTTCTGGCCCACACGGGGTGTGACCCTGGCTCCCGGGTTATCACTGCCCGAGGCTCCTTCTTTCTCAGGCCCTGGTCGCCCAGAGGATCCCCTGCAGGGATGCTCCAACCTCCACCCAGCTTCCGCTTCAGAGGACTAGGGGTGTGAGGAGTTCTCCAAAGGTACCGGCTTTGGACAGATGGGGTGTGATGGTGGCCAGGGGGTGCCTGCAAGGGCCCCTCATGGTCCTGGGGGTGCCCTGGAGTCTTCTGGCTGTGTGGAGCATAGCCCCGCTACCTTTGCACTCTCTAAGGTCCTGGGGTCACCCAGGCTACTGGGTGTCCAGACATCCACATGCAGGGAGTGGGGGACCAGAAGCTGGGGAGCCTGGGGGTTTTGAGGAGAGAGGGCAGGAGGAAGGTGTGGTTAATGGTGTCCGGTGCAGGAGCTAAGCCACGGGAGGGGTGGGCTGTGGTGTGGACGACACCGGTAGCTGGCGCCATCAATGAGTTGTGCAGTGGGCTTGTGGGTGGGGTTCTCTTTTTTTAAGAAAAAAGCCTGGGTGTGTGGCTGCTGGTGGGTCACGCTGCAAGAGAGGAGAGAGCTGATACGGACACAGGAGTGGGGTGTGGAGGCCTGAGGCCAGTCAGGGCAGGGCAGGGGCCAGTCTGCGGGTTCCAGGAGGCACACCGGAGGGGCTCAGGGCTGGATGGGGCTGGAGGCTGTTTGGGGTTGGGTCTGAGGCTGATGCCGGGTCTTCTGCAGTCGGGACTCATGGTGGGTCTGGGTTCATAGGTGTGAGGTTGGTGGGGGATGCTGGGAATATCTGCCCTGACATAGTAGAAAATATATATTCAGACCCAGTGCGGTGGCTCATGCCTGTAATCCCAGCACTTTGGGAGGCTGAGACAGGCGGATCACTTGAGGCCAGAAGTTCAAGACCAGCCCGGCCAACATGGTGAAACCCCATCTGTACTAAAAATACTAAAATTAGCCGGGTGTAGTGGTGGATGCCTGTAATCCCAACTACTTGGGAAGCTGAGGCAGGAGAATTGCTTGAACCTGGGAGGTGGAAGTTGTAGTGAGCTGAGATCACACCACTGCACTCCAGCCTATGTGACAGAGCAAGACTCTGTGTCAAAAAAAAAAAAAAAAAATGTACATTCTATTTTGTCCCCAGTTCCTGACGCCGCGCTTCTTGGAGAGTCCTGTGTGGTAGGAGGCGGGAGGAGCGTCTCTGAGTATTCGTAACAAGCCCCTTTCCACCCCTCCTGAGTTTAAGCTATGTGGGGACTCCTGGTCGGACCCTAAAGAGCTTGAGGGTGGGCTGGTTGCTAGGGGAACCAACCGTGTGATTGAAGGCAGAAACTTTCAGCCACACTCCCCGGTCTCTGGGGCCGGGGATTGTAGATGGAGGCCAATGAACAATTGCCAAAGATGTCACCAGTCATGTCCATGTGACGACACCTTCATCAGAAACCCTTGCCCACGGGCTTTGGAGAGCTCCGGAGTTGGTGAACACATCCTTGTGTGGGAGGGGGGCACACCGAAAGTCCATGGGGACAACAGAATCTCCTGTGCTTGGGACCCTCCAGCCCTCGCCCCCGGCACCAGACCTCGCCGCAGGCACCTCTGCATCTGTATTCTTCACATTTCCTCTCCAAGAAAGCAGCCGTGGTAAGTAAGGTGTTTCCCTGACTTCCACGAGCCATCTGACAAATTATTGAATTTCAGCAGGGGACTGTGGGACCGTCCATTTGCAGCCACGTTGGACTGACACGTGTAGCTTGAGGACACGGTACTTGTGACTGGCAGAGGGGCGCGGCCTGATGGGCAAAGCCGTCAGCCTTCAGGGTCGGCGCTTGCGCCAGTTCCGGTCAGAGTTGGATTAAATTGTGGGACGCGGGGGTGGGGTCTGCAGAGGGCTGGAGATTTGGTCGGTGTGTGACACCCACGTTTACTGTCGGCCATGCTGTGAATAGAGGAGCAGCTTTCCTTTATCCACAAGAGAGAAAAAGCAAGCTTCTGCTCCTGATTCTTACGCTGCAGCTCTCACAATGACTCTATTCCATGTGGTGGTGAGGAGGGTGACCTGAGGGAGGGTGACCTGAGGGAGCGTGACCTGAGGGAGGGCGACCTGAGGGAGCGTGACCTGAGGGAGGG
>NW_016107882.1:505483-505721 GCF_001604975.1 Cebus imitator | reverse complement strand
GCGACCTGAGGGAGGGCGACCTGAGGGAGGGCGACCTGAGGGAGGCTGAGAGAGCTCTGGAGTCGTCGCATGCACATCCTCTTTCTGTTTCTGTTTAATGACAAGAGTCAATGTCAGGTTTCCGTGGAAAGTGACCATGTTGGCTCTTTCCACAGGGAAATGAAAGTGAAAGAAGCAGTTTGGCCGGGCGCGGTGGCTCACGCCTGTAATCCCAGCACTTTGGGAGGCCGAGGCGGGC
>NW_016107882.1:486509-505047 GCF_001604975.1 Cebus imitator | reverse complement strand
AAAGGCAGCAGTTTGGGCCATGCAGCGAGAGCTCTGTGGACCAGTGGACTCATCTGCTGGGTCCAGGCAGCAGGGCTGCTCCTGCTTCTTCCCTCATCGCCGCGTGCGTGGCCCTGTGCTGCCCTCCCCGGCGGCTGGCGTGGGAGTTCAGGGGCCCTCACTGGTCGTCCGCCGATGGGAGGGTCGGTGGTGTGTCGGTGCTGCCCTCCCCGGCGGCTCCTGTGGTGTGGTCCTGGGCGCTAGCTGCCCCAATGTACACGAATTAAAAATTACCTCTCCTCTTGCCAGATGCAGAGAGAAGGCTGGGCAAAGCCGTGCTTCATTCACGGATAGGCAGACACCCAGAAGTTTTGCAGGATTTTAATATACTCTGATTTTTCCGCACATCTGACAATAGCGCACATCACCAGTGGGTGGCATGCGGCCCTGTTCAGAACATTCCAGCAACTGGTCACTGTGCTGCTAACAGCAGCGCACTCGCACGGGGGTGGGCACGGGGCCCCACCTCACCTTCCTGAAGGTGCCTGTGCCCGCAGGCATCCGAGTCTATGTCGTGTGCTGGCCTGTCAACCCCCGCCCTTTCACCACAGGTCATGAAACCGATTGATTTTGAATGGCTGTGTGGGTAATACTGCCCACGACCTTCATTCCCGAGAGCAAGAGGCCATCAGGAAATGTTTGCTACAACGGGCAGGGCCTTGAGCTTGGCAAGGTTGAGAATCCCCGATGCTCAGCCCATATTTCCGGCTACCAGTCGAAAGAAAGGGTGAGCGGACGGTTGGCTCTGAGCATGTGCCTGAGAAGCGTGGCCGTAACATTCGGCTCCTTCCCACCAAATTCTCTACCCCGAAGAACCTGGGAGGAAGACACATTTGCTGGGAGCTGGGAACCTGAACTGAAGGTGAGGAAGCACATTAGTGCTCTCTCCTCCCACGGCATGCTGCGCGTCTCCCCTAGAATCAGAGTGAGGAATGAGACTTACGCGGATGTTAAACTTCTGTTAGAGGTAAAATAGAACAGTAATAATAACAAATCCCAGTTCAGTGAATTCAGGTTAACTGCAAAGCTCATGTGCATGGAGAGACGAGCTCTGACCTTTGTGGAATGTTGTGCCTGGAACACCACTGTGGGAGAGCGGGCGGCGCCCTGGCCGAGGTCAGCCCCGTCTGCGGTAAGCGCTTCTCTGCCCCATCTGTGAGCTCTGCTGGCTGGACTTGGGGAAGGATGGATTCCCACTTTCTCCATTGTCTCCATGGTTTGGAACGCACAACTCTGCCTCTTTCTTCACTTGCTGTTCCACAGAGAGAAGGGGACCCAGCTACATACTCCAAACCAAAGGACACTTAGCGCCCAACTGGACAGCAAGAGAAACAGGGAAGAAATGAAAGTGTCTTCATTTATCAGCATAAATATTTGAAATTTTGCTTTTTAGATAGACCAGCGGAGTAGAAGAGAAAGTCTAGAAATAGAATCAAATATATGTAGAGATTAGATATATGGTGAAGTGAGAAAAGATGGACTTTGGACAGTAATTCTTTGGGGCGGTTGGACAGCCGCCTAGAAGAAGATTCAACTTAACCTTTATCTCGCCTTCAACACCAGAATAATCCCCAAAGACCAGAGATCTTCGTGGGAGAAGGAAGCAACTAAGGTCTGGCTGAAAACACAGGTGCAGAATGTCACTGGATGGAAAAGACTTTCTAACCGTACCTTAGAATTCAGAAGAACAAATACAAGATTGCCAAAATTTACCCCTTAAAATGATGTATACTCAGGCCTGGCACAGTGGCTCACACCTATAATCTCAGCACTTTGGGAGGCTGAGGTGGGAGAATCACCTGAGGTCAGGAGTTCGAGACCAGCCTGGCCAACATGGTGAAACGTCATCTCTACTAAAAATACAAAAATTAGCCAGGGATAGTGATGGGGTGGCGGGCGCCTGTAACCCCAGCTACTATGAAGACTGATATATACACTACTAGGGAGTATATACATATATACACTCAATCAAAATCCTAACAAGTTATTTAGTGAATACTGACAAATAGATTCTGAAGTTTACATAGAGAAGGAAAAGATCCAGCACAAGGAATACAAAATAGAAGAAGAACAAAGTCACGGACTGACGCTGGCTGACCTCCAGGCTCAGGATGAACCTGCACTAATCAAAGCCGGTGGTGAATGAAACATGGCCAAGGGGGCCGAGCAGAGAACCCAGAAACAGACCCACGTGGTCATGCTCATGGGGCCATTCCATGGGGCAAAGAGAGTCTTCTCAACAAATGGTGCTGGGACAACAGGACCCCCATGTGCAGAAAAACAAATCTAGACACTGACTTCCCACTCTTCACAAAAATGAACTCCAAATAGATCACATACCTAAACGTAAAACACAAAACTATAAAGCTCCTAAAAGATCACATAGAACAAAACCTACACGGCCTTGGGTATGGAGATGACCTTTCAGATCCAATGCTCATGGGTAAGTTGGACTTCATGAAAACGAGAAACTTCTGCTCTGCCAAAGACACTGTCAAGAGAAGTCAAGCTGCAGACTGGGAGAAAATATTTGCAAAAGACTTATCTGATAAAGCACAAGACTGAAAACACACAAAGAACTCTTAAAACTCAACACTAAAAAATGAACAACGGATTTTAAAAGTGAGCAAAATACTGGAAGAGGAATCTCACTGAAGAGCTGCATGTGGCAGTGAGCACCTGAGGTGTCCAGCATCACATGCCACCAGCTAAATGCAAATTGGAGCCACATGAGACAGCAGCACACACCCACCAGCATGGCCAAAACCCAGAAACGGGCAACTCAAGTGCTGACGAGGAGGTGGAGCCACGGGGACTCTCATCATCGCTGGTGGGAACACACAGCGGGGCCACCGCCGTGGAAGACCGTTTGGCAGTTTCTCACAAAACTTGACATGATCTCATGGTGTGGTTCAATCATCATGTTTTCTCGGTGTGTGCCCAAAGGGGCTGGAAACTTCTATCTACACAAAACCCGCACATGGGTGTTTACTCATAAGTTTCAAAACCTGGAAGCAACCGAGGTGCCCTTCAGTAGGTGAATGGATAAATACATGGCGGCAGGTCCAGACGTGGCCTATTATCCAGGACTTGGAAGAAGTAGCTGCCTGTCTATGAAAAGGCATGGAGAGACTTTAGACATTTATCACTAAGTGGAAGAAGCCAATGTGGAAAGGCTATACCCTGTGGATTCCAACTCTAGGAAATTTGGGAAAAGGCAAAACCCTGGAGATGGTAACTCGATCAGTGGTTGCCAGAGGCTGGGGAGGGACGGTTGAACAGACGAAGCACAGAGGACTTCTAGGGTAGCGAAACTCCTCTGTGTGGTGCTATATAGTGGATATGTGTTGTTAGATATTTGTCCAAGCCCATAGAGGGCACAGCACCAAGAGTGATCCTGAACGTGGGCTACAGGTGCTGGGTGATGATGGCGGGGGTGGGTGCAGGTTCATCAGCTGTAACACATGCCCTGCTGGTGGGGAAGTTCATAGTGGGGAGGCCGTGTGAGGGGGGGAGGTGAGTCTATGGGAGATCTCTGTACCTTCATCTTAATTTTACCGTCAACCTAAAACTGCTTTAAAAAATACAACATATTAAAAATGAAATATATGGGTTGGGCGCAGTGGCTCACACCTGTAATCCCAGCACTTTGGGAGGCTGAAGTGGGCTGCTTACCTGAGGTCAGGAGTTCAAGACCAGCCTGGCCAGCATGGGGAAACCCTGTCTCTGCAAAAATACATAAAAAGAAAAATAGCCAGGCACGATGGCAGACACTGTAATCCTAGCTACTCAGGAGGCTGGGGCAGGAGAATCACTTGAACCTGGAAGGTGGAGGTTGCAGTGAGGCAAGATTGTGCCACTCCACTCCAGCCTGGGTGACAGAGCGAGCCTCCATCTGAAAAAAAAAGATACACATTTTTGCATTAATGAAAGCCCATGAAGAAAATGGCAGATGTAGCGCATGGGGAAATGCTTGGAGCTTACTGCACAAGGGACCAAGCTCTGCAAATTATAACAAACTCCTAACAGTCGAGGCAAAAACCCAATTATCTGTTGAAAAAATGGGCACAGAAAAAGAAAGGCAAAGGGGCCTCCCCTGTGAAGAGACCTCCCCTGAGAAGGAGCCTCACTTACAGTAAAAGTACACACCCCAGGTCCTCTGCACGCCGTTTCCCACCCATCAGATTGGCAGAGATGCAAACTTCCAACAGCGCCTCTGCACCCCCAAGGAGATGGGCTGCTCCTGGGCTGCTGCCACCTGGGAGGGTAGGTGGCTGTGGGGAGGCCTCCCTGCATACCCAGTTATAGCAACAAATATGACATCTGTCCCCAAGATGGCCGGACACGCAGCAAGTGCTCCATGCTGCTCACTGTGGCATCACAGATAGTGGCAAAGGTTTGGAAACACCAAATATCGAAGAGAAGAAGGTTTAGTGAATTAACTGAGACACACCTGCAAACGCATCTGCAAAGAAGAATAAAACAGTTACCTCTGTGTGACATGCAGTTATCTTCCAGAGGTGGTGGTAAGTGCAAACGAGGTGGGAGGGTGGCAGGCTTGTTTCTTGGTCACAGCCTCGCTGACCAAAGCAAGACCCAGTCCAGATGAGGCGAAGTGGAGACTGGCAGAGACCAGCAGATGGTAACAGGGCGAACCCTGGCTGCCCATGTTGCGTGTTAGCATAGGGCACGCCTACCTGTGCCATGACAGTGTACAAGTGCCATGGCAACAACGCAGAAGTTACTACTGCTTTTTATGGCAATAACATGAAAGTTATCACCCCTTTCCCAGAAAGTTCTAGATAACCCACCCCTCAGTTTGCATTGACCTGCTGCTTAAGTTGCATGCAATTGAAAGTGGGTAGAAGTGGGTATAAATACAGTTGGCAACAAGCCATATGCTGTGGACTCTGGGCACACTGCCTATGAGTCAGCCCCGCTCTGCACAGAGCCGTGCTGGTCAATAAGATTGCTGCCTGACACTGCCAGCTCACCCTTGAATTATTTCCTGGGTAAAGCCAAGAACCCTCCTGGGCTAAGCCCCAGTTTTTTGGGGCTCACTGGCCCTGTATCATCTGGCAGACATGAAGATGAGACAGTGGAGGTGGCGGTGGTGGGGGGAGGGGTGGTGAGGTGGCAGAGAGGTGGTGGTCGGCAGTTGGTGGGACAACTGAGGTCTCTTGAAAGAAGAGAAGTGGTGAGGTGGCAACTGACAAGAAGGCTGGGCAGTGGAGAGGGAGCGAGACAGCAGCCGGCAGAGCTGTGGTGATTGGCTAGACGGTGATTGGTGAGACGGCAAGAAGCAGCGATCAGAGAGAGACGGCGATCGGCTCTCCAGCGATTGAAGAAAGTCAGGCACAGAGCTGCCAGTGCAGCAGAGCTGTAACCTCAGCCAAAGGCTCTTCCATAGCCGCCATCTTTCCCGGCAAGCAGCAGGACGGAGTGGTTATGGGAGTAGCCTTAGTGCCACCACCACCCGTGGGACCCCTGCTGTGGCTGGCAGGTCACCGGTCCACGTGCCGAGGCTGCCCAAGCTGGGGAAACCCTGAGAGGAGACCTTGACCCAGGCACAGAGGTGGAGACTGGCCGCCACCATTTTGGCTCCTGTGGACAGGTGAGTGTCCTCCCCCCGCCCACCCCTGCCAATATCAGGTGAGCCAGGAAATTAGACCTTTGGCTAGACGGTCAATTCAAAGTCCCCGGAGCGTGGCTGACCAGCCACACCCTTGTCATTCCTTCTCTTCGTCCTGTCTTCTCCAATGCCATTTCATTTCTGTTGGTCATGTTGTTTTATTTTAATTTCTGCTTTGAAATGTATGTTTCATTTGCAATGTTTGCTTGGGCTCCCTGCTAATGGTATTTGGGCAATTATTGAAGGCAGGACACTTGGTTGTGAGAGGTCCCCTGTTGTGTACCCTAGGATGGCAGGGTCATGTTGTTCTGTGGCCCCGGCTTGGGCTTTGGGGCTCACTGTTGGACACCTGCTAGATGCACTGGGGTTTTGGCATTTGGTGTGGGGACCCTCATTGACTGATACTCAGGTACTCTGGGTTTTGGGCATTTGGTATTTCAGGCCACCCCAAGGTGCACCAGGGTTTTCAGCATTTGGTATTGAGGCCAGCCCCAGACGCACCAGGGTTTTGGGCATTTGGTACTGAGGCCAGCCTCAGATGCGCCAGGGTTTTCAGCACTGGCATTCTCTCTAGGATTGTTAGAGGCTACCCTAAGGGAATCTTGGCCTTGCCTTTTCTTGTTTTCTTGTTTTTCTTGTTAGAAAAACTCCTGTGCTGGTAGAAATCCAAGCTAGACATGGGGATGATTGTAAGGCCAGCTGCCTTGCAGAGGGTTAAACAGACACATCCATCTCTCTCTGCGCGTGATAGCTGCGTCATCACCCGAGCTCATTATCCGGGCTTGCCGCAGGGCTTCCCCACACCCGCCTCCACATACCAGACCCAAGCCCACATTCAGCACTAAATTATGCATTCAACCCCCAGCCTGCTGTTGATAAACCCTGCAGGAAAATTTTTTTAAAGAAGCCCCAACAGGCCCTGCCCGGTAGCAGTCTGCTCTGTATGCCCCCAGAAGGCCTCCCTACCCATAACCACTAGCTCCAGGCATTTCCTGCTTCTTAATAGCCAATAAGATTACCTTCACTTTGTTTCCCCAACAGTCAATCAAGGCCCACATACCCAAGGTCCCGCCCGCCTACCAATGGCAACTAGTTCCAGGTATTTCCTGCTTCCTGACAGCCAATAAAATTGCCTTTGCTTTGTTTCCCCAATAGCAAATCAATCGTCTTCCCTCCCCATAAAACCCCATGACCTAAAAAGCCGGGCGCGACTTCTTTGGCCATTCCCTGGACCACAGAACCTTGTCCGGGTGCTGAATAAATTAGCTTCTCATTTTCTTATACTTGCCTCAGTTTCCCCATTTTACCTTGGCAATAAATCTTACAATGATGATGAGCATCCCAGAGCACTTGTGACTGGGGCGTCTTTTATGCTGGCCAGTGTTTGAAGTGCTCTGGGGCACTAGTTCTAGCTCAAGAACAATTGGCATAGAGCTGTGGTTAGACCTGCAGATTTCTGAGTGTTAGAATGCTTGTTCTTAGGTACTGCAAGGGAAAATCAGCATTCAGACAACAAGTTTTATCAGCAAGGCAGTTTTGCTTTCTGCAGAAAGGGTACTGCTTGTCAGTAATCTTGCTACAAGAGCACACTGAACAAAGGAAAGGCAGGAATATTTATTCTTTACACATTGCGTGTTTACTGCTGTGTCTTGTCTCTGTTGGTTGGAGCTGGACTTCACAGTCTAAGCTAAACTCGACTGGCCAACAACTTAGACCTTTCTTAAGTAGGTAAAAGCAATGGAAAACAAGGGAAAAGAGGAAGTTGCTTGTGAAAGGACTTAGAGAAGGAATAACATTTCTAAATAAGGAAGGGGCGTAGGCTGTGAGCTGGGAGGCGCCTGTGAGCACGCCCAGCACAAACATCTTGGTTAAAGTACAAGGACATGGAATGTACTTATTCCCTTATTTCTAACAGCTACATAGGATAGAGCTTAACAAAGAGTTACTAGCAAAAAAGCAAGAAGGCTTTGAAGAAAGTCTTTAAAAGAAACTATTATTTCTGACATTTATTATTATTCTTTAACAAGAAGGGAAACTTTGAAGAGGAACTTTTTACTTGCCACACAGTGCATGGGTGCCGGTAAAGGCCTGGTGGTGCGGGTGTTGAGGTTGCTTGGTTTAAATGTCCGGGGATTATGTCTGTTTATAGACCTGGTGATGTACAGCTCATGTACGTAAAACATCTTCTGATGAAGTTAGTATACGGATTGGCATTTCTATAGGGAAGGCCACGCAGTTGTCAGCTTCGTCATAGCTCACGGTAATCATAGCTCTCCTGGCTTTAGATCTGTTGAGTATGTAGCAGTCAAAATGTAAGTCTTCATAACCTGCGTATTCATAGCATCAATATTGTCGGTGTCCTATAGTTTTGATGGTAAGCGAAGGGTTATTAATTTCATCTGTGATGCATAGAATATGTAATAGATGAAATTTAATTTAAAGAGATTTATTTTCTATTGCAAGACCACTTGGGTCCAATACAACAATTAGAAAATCAAGAGATTTGGTTTAAACATGGCTCTATACATTATAATGCTATTTCACAATTGGACTTATTCTGTAAAAAAGAAGGAAAATGGGAGGAGTTCCCTTATGGGCTGGCATTTATGGCCCTTTATTGGCTCATGTTACTTCCAGACACCAGGAACCCCCATCTAAGGGAACCCCTCCTAGCTGCCCCCACTGGAAGGCTGATGCCTCCTCAGTCCCCTAGTTCTGAGGGGGGTTCACCCAGTGCAGGGTTCCACCCCAGGGTCGTCAGGCCCCCCTCCCTTTTAGCCAACTAGCCCCAGCCTATACCCCTGACTGCTGAGAAAGAAACCCCATTGGCACCACCAGAAGTGGGGCCCCATTCAGCCCTTCAAGCCAAACTTGTGTCAGTGGCAAGAGGCAGCAGATGGAGATTGGTGGTGGGGCGGGGCGGGCATCTGGAGTGCGTGCACTGTTTTCTGTGTCTGATTTCGCTTCCTGCAGGGAGACATGTGCCCAGCTTTCAGATAATCCAGGGAGTGTGATAGAAGAATCTGTTACATTTGCCATGTTCTTTAACTTATCTTGACTTGCAGGTATTGTTGTTCCCTTGCTGTGCCATGAGGGAGAAGCAGAGGAAAAGGTGTGTGATTAAGCCCGTCAGTTATGACAGGGTTAGAGAAATCTCAGGGAAAGATGAAGATCGCACTCTGGTTCAAGGTTGTTTGGCTGAGGCAGTCAGGAAGTGTACTGACACCGACCCAGACTCCGCAGGACAAGCTCTCCTGGGTACACGTTTGATTCCTGAGTCTGCCTCTGACATGAGGAGGAAGCTGCAAAAAGCAGACATGGGACTTCAACCCCCTATGCGCCAACTCCTGAACGTGGCCTTCAATGTTTACAACAATAGGAACAGGGCAAAAGTGGTAGAAATGAAAGCAAGATAAATAGCCGGAATGTGTGATTGCTCACAGCTGCTGTCAGTGCCCTGCCCCTCAGCCTCACCCGTCCTGAGAGGGTGTCATGAGATGGGCATCTGAGATGTCCAGACAAGAGCTCTTGATTTGCCGGCCCTGGGCCAGAATCAGTGTACCTGTCATAATAAGCAAAAGGGCCATTGGCCACGAGGATGTCCTCACCATCGTGGGTGAGAAAGGAAAAAGCTGCCTGTCAACACTAGAGCTAACCGTCTTCTGCTGCCCCCACAGAGGTGTTTTGCTGAAGTCAGTGTACTGGGGGCCTCGGACCCTGGACCTGACGGACGACTTCCTGCAGGCAGACAAGTGGCCACTTAAACATCTTTCTTTGGTGTCTGTGCTGCTGCATCAGTTCTCCGGAGGCTCGGAGACTCCAAGGTCTCATGCTGGACAATGTGACTCACTCCCTCCCTTCTACAGAATCTTTCTCCACTTCTCCCTGTCCTTCATACTTATCAGGGCACATAAGATGTGGTCAAACAGGTCCCAATTTTATAAATAATTTGGATCCAGCTGTCTTGAACAGTCACTTCATTTGCATGATGTATGTTGTGTCTAGCATGCTATCAAATTGGCTTATAAAAAAAAGAGTGCTCATAAATTAAACAAATAAGTCTGAACTCACGGGCACAGGCCCTGCGTGATGTTGGAGAAGTGAAAATCTCTGCTGCGTGATCTAAGGGGCCAGAGGCCGACGCTTTCATTCTCCAGGTCAGAGGGTAGGACGGGTTGAAGCCTGCGTCGTCTCCGTGTGGAACTGTTGTAGTCTAGAGGCCTTGAGCTTTGCTAGGAGCCAAAAGTTAGTAATGACAAGGTAGTTACTCAAGGTCCTGAGAGAGGTCCAAGCCAGGCGAGGAGGACTGGTGTGGCTGATGGCTGCCCATGCTCCTCCTCACTATGTGGTTTATTTGCGCATTTGCAAAACCACAGCGTCACGCTTTCCAGGGTGTCACAGGCGTAGGTCATGGTGTCCTCCTCTCATGTCTGCAGGGACGCCGAAGACGCAGCTTTCATCCTGGACAGGTGTACCCAGTGAGTGGCTTCCTGAAGTTTAACAGCAGTGGGAACACTTACAATGCCCGACACTGGCCCTTTCATTTTGCCTGTAGTTGATCCCTGGGGGGTCCTCCCTTTTAAGGTCTTAGCCAGACTGAGTCATCTGGCTGAACAGGGAGTCATTTGTTCCTTTGTGGGAAAGGGCAATGCTTCTGTCTTATAACTTTTTCTGAGACAGAGTCTTGCTCTGTTGCCCAGGCTGAAGTGCAGTGGCGCAGTCTTGGCTCACTGCAACCTGCCCCTCCCAGGTTCAAGCAATTCTCCTGCCTCAGTCTCCTGAGTAGCTGGGATTACAGGTGCACACCAGCACACTGGCTAATTTTTGTATTTTTAGTAGAGAAGGGGTTTCCCCATGTTGGCCGGGCTGGTCTTGAACTCCTGAGCTCAGGTCATCCACCCACCTTGGCCTCCCATAGTGCTGGGATTATAGTGAGCTCCTTCACCCAGCCTTCAGGTGGCTTCTGAGCACAGCCCTCACACTGTTTATACTTAGTAGGATATTCTCCAAGGACAAAAGATAATCTTTTGTTTTCATTCTGTATTTCTAAGATTTCAGAGTTATAAAAAAGTTACAGAAAACACAAACCGTACAAAGAATTCCAGTCCATCTTGTAAGCAGTTTCCCTAGAAGTTATCATCTCATACAGAGCCATGGTGCAATGTTCAAAGTTAGGAAATTCACACCAACACAATTCTACTTTTTAAAAATTATTTTAAATGCGAGACTATGACTAACCTACAGGTCTGTCCCAGGTCTTCCCGGTGCACGGCCCAGTCCAGGACCACACATTGCATTGGGTTGTCATCCTCCCCGGCTGCCCCCCAGTGGGGACAGCTGGGAGAGTGTGGCCGTGGCCCAGCACACAGCTGCTCCTCGTGACTGCATTTAGGACACGCCGTCTGGGCAGGACCCACAGAGGCCACGCCAGGCTGACCCTGAGTGTCTCATCAGGGACCTGTGACATAGGCCTGTCTGTGGCAGGTGCGTTAAGCTCGGTTGCTGGGATCAGGGGCGTCTTCCAGGCCTCTCCATGGCAGTTACATTTTCCCTTTAATTATCTTGTGGGGAGATCGTTTGAGGCCAAGAAATATCTCATTTTTCATCCTAATTGTGCCTGCTAATGGTAACTTCCCTTGACAGCTCCTGTGTTGTTTGCAAAATGGCCATTCTCTGTTGCCATTGTCCATTCTGCATTTATTAATTGCAATTCAGAGGGGAGGAGCTTTCACCTTCTCCTTCCGCTTATGTATGTGTGTATTTATGTGTGGACTTGTGAGCATTTAGCCTTATTAGATGGGCTACAAGCTATTACTAGAATCTTCTTTTTTGAGACAGGGTCTCACTCCGTCACCCAGACTGGAGTGCAGTGGCATGATCTCAGCTCACCGCAACCTCTGCCTCCTGGGATCCTCCCACCTCAGCCTGCTGAGCAGCTGGGAACACAGGCACGCACCACCATGCCCGGCTAATTTTTTATTTTCTGAAGAGGCAGGGTTTCACTGTTGTCCAGGCTGGTCTAGAACTCTGGGACTCAAGCAATCTGCCCGCCTCAGCCTCCCAAAGTGCTGGGATCACAGGCCTGCACCACTGCGCCTGGCCCATCACTGTGATTATTTATTGCTTTGCTCTGATTGTCCCAGGTTTGGCTCTGGAGCCATTTAGGCTGGTCCTGTGTCCTTTTGACACCCTGCTGCCCTTTGGGCGCTCTGCCTCACTTCATAGGACCACAGGTGCTCCAGGTTCATCCAGGACCCTCCCTGCCTTGGTGCTCTCTGGGGACCCCAGTGCCTGGCCCTGGAGAAGGATGTTGGTGCCTGAGACTCGGCTCTGGGGGTGCCCATGGCCGCGGGGGTTCCCTGCTCTGAGGTTCCCTAATGGACACAGCTGAAGCATCGGAGAGAACACACGGGCCCATGCCAGGCTGACACCTGTCCACCCAGCTGTCATCCGATGCTTCTGTGCTGGAACCACAGCTCCTGCCGCTGCCTCCCCTCCAGCTCCTCGCGCTTCTTACTCACGGCTCCTTTCTCCAGCAGCGAGACTGTCACCCTCAGAGCGGTTGTGGGCAGGTGACCTGAGCAGCCCCCTGGGGCCTCCTGCTCAGGGGTTCAAGGCTCTGCTGTCACTGTCCTGAAGTTCTTAATGACTTTGGAGCAAGGGCCCTGAAATCTCATTTTGCGCTGGGTCCTGCAAATGATGAATCTGGCTCTAATTACCCACAAAATGCTTGCTTGCTCAATTCTGGAGCACACACACAGTAATTTCACAATTCCTAACTCAGGTTGTTGTACAAAACAGCTTCACGAACTGGGGCACAGCGTCCGCATGCTGTTCTTTCTGTCTTACAGCCTATGATCAAAACACTGTCTTCCAAAGCAGGTGGTGGATTTCCCTCCCCACCCCCCTGGATGAAGTTCATTTGGGACTGCTTGCATTCCATTTTGGCGACATGCCCCCACCCTGGTTGATTTTAGTCACTTATTTACTTCGGAGGGCGTGTGGTAGATTTCTGTGGTCTCAGAAGGAGCACAAAAGCTTCAGGCTCCACAGTCAGCCAGGCCCCCCAACGCCTGCACCTTTGAGGACCAGGAGGGAAGGTCCTGTCTCCCTGTTCCCTCCACTGACTCCCCCACCTCTCTGCGTGTCCACTACTCCTGCAAAGTGGAGACTCACTGAAGGGGGAGGAGCAGGGTGGCATGCTGCAGGGGGTGAGGGGGTCCTGCCACCCATGGCTGGGTGCGGTGGCTGCCCTGGGCACTGGTGTGGGGGCCAGGTGCTCCTCCGTCTCACACGGGCCGGCCCAGCACAGGGAGAGGGCCGAGGTTCTGAGGAGGGTGCAGGACAGAGAGAGCGGGACACAGTGGGGCTCGTGCTGGGGGTGGGAGCCCAGGTGCTCAGGAGACGGAGCGCAGGCCCTCTGTGGGACATGGCAGACAGGAACCGGAGGGGACCAAGAAGTGTGTTGTACTTTATCTGTACCTGGCTGTGTGAGATGACTGTCATCGGCATTAGCTAACCTCACAGTAGAGGCAGCAGCTCAGCATCCCTCCTGAGAGGACGTGTGAGTGATGTCCACACTGGCTGCCCGGCACCACACGATGGCTGCCTGTGGCCTCGTTAGGGGTGGAATGCAGCCACGAAGCAGGCACCAGCCCTTGAGGGCAGGCCCGATGGAGGGACGCTGTTCCCTGCCACGCCCACACACCTCTCCTGGAGCAGCCATGAAATGTCAGCCCCGGACGGTGTGGAGCCATCACCATCAGCAATGTCGGTACATTTTCATGGTCTTTATTTCCTTTTTAGCTCATCCTTTAGGGCCTCACATGGTGGACTGGGTACAGTACCTCATGTCTGTAATCCAGCACTTTGGGAGGCCAAGGCAGGCAGATCACCTGAGGCTGGGAGTTTGAGACCAGCCTGGCCAACATGGAGGAACTCTGTCTCTACTAAAAATACAAATTAGCTGGGCATGGTGGCGCATGCCTGAAATCCCAGCTACTCGGGAGGCTGAGGCAGGAGAATCACTTGAACCTGAGAGGCAGAGGTTGCAGTGAGCAGAGATCGCGCCACTGCACTCCAGCCCGGGCAACAAGAACAAACTCCACCAAAAAAAAAAAAGAAAAAGAAACTCACATTTTGTGGTGGCTTCACAATATCCCAGCATGCACAGGTGGTTTCTGTGGCCTGAGTGTGGATGGCCCCGAAAATTCATAGGCTGGGACCTCACACCCAATGTGGCGGTGTTAACAGGTGGGTCCTTTGGGAGGTGAGTGGATCCTGCGGGCTGGGCTGTGCTGTCACGAATGGCATGGGGGCTCCAGGGGGTGCTGTCACTCTGTGCACCGCGAGTCTGGTCAAGAGGCACCCTCTTGGAAGCAGACAGCAGCCTCATGAGACGCCACATCTGCCAGGACCATGGTCTTGGATCTGCAGCCTCCGGACCTGTGAGCAATACATGTCTGTTGTTGGGAAGTGAGTGGCCCAGGATCAGGCATGTTGTCACAGCAGCCCGAGTGGACCCCAGCAGCAGAGCAGTGCGGGCTGCACGTTATGTAGGGACGTGCCCGCCGCCCTCCTCCCCCCTCGCCGCCCTCCTCCCCCCCTCGCCGCCCTCCTCCTCCCGGGCATATGACGGCTGCGCGGCTCTCTGCATCCTGCTTCTGGGCTGTTCCCTGCACCTGTCCCCCTAATCACTGTCTTCCCTGGCTCTACACGGATTCCACCTTCAGTTCACTCCCATTTGCCCCAGATTTCACTAAGTGATTTTGCAAAGTGATGGCTGTGCTTCCCCTGCGCGCTTCTCTCTGGCTGGTTTCTAATCCTGATCCACTGGTGGGGCCAGAAGGAACAGAGGAAGGGACCCGAGGTTCCTGCCCACCATGCACCGCCACCAGGCGTGTGCACACCTACACCCACACACAGCCCACACCCACCTGTGCACACCCCACACCCACCTTGCACACTCGTACACACATCCATACACACATGCACACCCCACACACCCATATACAGGCGCACACACCCACACGTGCACGTGTCTGTACACATGCATGCCCACACCCATGCTCACAACTGCCTATGCACACCCCACACTCATGCATGCCTGTACACACCCATGCACATCCATACACACTAGCACTCCTCCACACATGCACAACTCACACCCAGGCACACCTGCATACACTTGCACACTCACCTGGGCACACACATCCACCCACACATGCACACCCCCACCCACACACCCACACACCTGTGCATACAACTTTTACACAGGTACACACACATGTGAACGTGCCTACACACCCCACACCCATGCACACACCCATCTGTGCACACCCCACACCCATGCCTGCCTGCACACACCCATGCACATCCACACACAGTGGCACACCCCCCACATGTGCACACCTCCTACCCATGCATACCTGCGCACACTTGCACACTCACCCCCACACACGTACACACATCCATACACACACACACCTGTGCACACACTCCTACACAGGTGCACACACCCACACATGCACATGCCCACACACATGCATGCCCACACCCACATGTGCATACACTGTACACTCCTGCACACACTCACATATGCACATGGTCAATACCCAGCCTTTCGGGCACTCCTACCTGCATGTATGCGCACACGCACACAGACACGGCCTCTTTCATGGGCACACATCCACACATGCCCACATATACACACATGCCCACCCAAACCACTGCCAGGTGGGCACGCATGTATATGTGGGTGTGTGTGGATGTGTGTCCATGAAAGTGGGGTGCTGCAGTGCTGACACTGGGGGTGCACAGGACATCATGCGGCCACCCTGGCCCCTGTCCATTGGATAGAGCACCTCTCCCTCCTGTGGTGACAATCAAGAGTGCCTCCAGGTATTGTCACAAGTCTCCAGTGGGGTGGGGATCCCCCCAGCTGAGGACCCTGGGGACACTATGGTGGTTACCAGCTGGCACCCGGGGATGGCACGTCTGCCTGCTGCGTGACCTGGCCAGTCAGGGTGTCTCCTCGCCTCGGACAGCTGGGGAGATGGCGGGGCCATGCTAGTCATGCCAAGGCTTAGATGTGAAACCCACGCGGGGCACGCACACTGGAAGTGTTCGGCCTGTGCGTGAGGACATGGGGAGGCAGGCCCTCCTCACCCCTGAGGGCATTGACATGGGCAACAGCCCAGGAGGAGAAGGTGGTGGTGCCGCCCTCACCCAGACGTGGCTGTGGGCAGCAGGCGCCAGTGCCAGACACAGGCATTGTCTTGGGGAAGATGGGACCTGGAAAACCCCAAAGAAGAAGGCCATGAGCCCCTACGGTCCCACTGAGCAGGCCCTGCCCCCACCTCTCTCCATCCCCTGAGAGGCCTCATCCTCACCAACCCCTGAGCTGCCCCGGAGACCCTCCTTGCCTGTTTCCAATGCCTCTTTTCTTGTTTCTTTTTAAAGAGACCTAGGGTGGTCCCGGCTCCCATGCTGGGACTGCAGGTGTGCACCACTGTGCCCGGCTCCTGGGGCTCCTTCTAAAAACACAGACACAGTGGTGATGAGGCGTCCCATGGTGACAGGGGCAAGGCACAGAAACAGGGAACAGGGGGAGGGCCGCACCTGGCCTTGAGCATGCGCTGCCGTGGGCTCTGAGGGCTGAATCAGGGACGCAGCTGCCTGCTCCCCCCCGTCCTGCCCTCCCCACCACACCGGCAGCCCCTGTGCACCACGTCCGTTCATGTCTTTACTGTCAGTCTCCACCAGCGCGAGGGGTGTGGTGCTCTCCACGCAATTGCTGGGGCCGCCTTGCATTTCCTCTGCACCAGGGATGAGCGTGACCACCAGGAGCTCAGCTTTTCCACAAAGTGCCTGGTCCTGAAACCTTCTGGGCATCTCAGGAGCCAAACCCTCTTGATCGTGTGGATCCAGAAGAAGCCCGTGCAGCACCCGCTTCCCTGGGCTGCAGCCGCCATGATCCCAAGAAGTGGGTTTGGTTCCGCAGTGTTCACAAGGGAAGCGATCTCCGGGAGAGCAGGGAGGCGTTGGAGGTGGCGGCTGAGCAGGCTCTAGTCCCAGGAGGTGCCTGCCCCGTGGGTGGCACCCGGTGGACCCAGAGGAGCTCTGGGGAAGGAGTTATGACTCTGAGATGCCCGTGCTGGCAGGGAGGCTTGGTGCCCATGCGTTCACCCCTCGGTCCCTGGGTAGGGGCCTCCCAGGACGTAACTTCAGCATCTCTGTGGTGCAGAGGCCTGGGAAAGCCTGTTAAGGATGGAGAGTCGGGGCACACCCTGCTGTGTCGTGGGCACGGCTCCCCGTCTGGGGGAGGCTCCGTGGTGACCACACAGTAGCAGGAAGTATTTCAGAGCCCAAGACGGGAAAACAAACAGAACAAGCTCCACGTCATAGTGCATGTTGGCCCGGCGCGGTGGCGCACGCCTGTAATCCCAGCCCTTTGGGAGGCCGAGGCAGGCAGATCACATGAGGTCAGGAGTTTGAGACCAGCCTGGCCGACAAGGTGAAACCCCGTCTCTACTAAAAGTAAAAAAATTAGCTGGGCATGATGGCGGGTGCCTGTAACCCCAGCTACTCAGGAGGCTGAGGCGGGAGAATCACAAACCTGGGAAGTGGAGGTTGCAGGGAGCCGAGATCACCCCGCTGCATTCTAGCCTGGGACGGAACCAGACTCCATCTCAAAACAAAACAAAGCAGAACAGTGAATGTTATTGTTACAAATAATGAACGTTTGCTTTTACAGACCTCCCTCACGTCCCCAGGGTTTCCGAAGCCCCTCCCTGCCTGCCCTCCTCCATCGTCTCCACAATGTGCCTGGCCCTTCCCAGGGCTGCTAATAAGAAAACATAAAATGAAAACCGTAGAGAAGTGAGTGCCTCCCGCGCATGGCAACGCCAGCCATGAGCCAAACGCTGACAGCAACCCGTGTCTCCTCCCTCTTGGTTTCCGGGGTCCCCTGTCAGGCCTCTCCCGTGCAGCCCGTCAGGCCGCTGCCGTCTCACCCAAGGCTCCCAGGGGACAGCGTCCACTTGGCTCTGCTCCTGAGATATTGGCAGGATCCTGCACCCTGTGGCTGTGGACTCGGGACTTTACTTCCTTGCCGGCTGGAGGGTGCCTTGAGCTTCCAGGGGGATACCCGCCGTTCCTGTCACCTGGGCTCCCCAGCCTGGCCATGGGCTTCCTCAAAGCCACAGGGGAGGGACGGGCTCCAGAGAAAGGGGCGTTGCAATCCTGTGTTACACAATCCCGTCCTCCACTCCCCTTTGCTGTGTTCTGTGGGTTACAAGTGGGTTATTGCTGGGACACTAAAAAGGGTGTCACTGACAGGAGGTGGGGGGCCTTGGGAGTCCGTCTGCCACACAGGAGGAAATGACAGCTCACCCCATCACTGAACCTGAGCTCAGCAGCGGCCCTGAGTGTCCTGGAGGCCACGCGGGAAAGGGACTCAGCTCAAAACACACAGGGGAGCAGGACACACTTCCTGCTCTCAAGCCCAGCGCAGAGCCCGTCACAGGTGGCAGGTGTCCGGGCCTCCCGTCTCAAGGGCGTGATTTGTCTGAAGGCAGCAGTCACTGTGCTGTCCGCTCACGCCCTTTGGACACACAGACAACACAAGTGGTCCCAGAATCCCCTGTGTCCTCCCAGGTGGTGGCAGGTGGGGGTGACTGTCATCTGTGTCCTGTCTGGTGTGACAGGTGGAGATGACTGTCCCATGTCCTGTCAGGTGGTGACAGGCCGGGGTGACTGTCCCGTGTCCTGTCAGGTGGTGGCAGGTGGGGGTGACTGTCCTCTGTGTCCTGTCAGGTGGTGACAGGTGGGGGTGACTGTCCTCTGTGTCTTGTCAGGTGGTGACAG
>NW_016107882.1:478391-485840 GCF_001604975.1 Cebus imitator | reverse complement strand
GGTGACTGTCCTCTGTGTCCTGTCAGATGGTGACGGGAGGATGACTGTCCCCTGTGTCTTGTCAGGTGGTGACAGGTGGGGGTGACTGTCCCCTGTGTCCTGTCAGATGGTGACGGGTGGAGGATGACTGTCTCCTGTGTCTTGTCAGGTGGTGACAGATGGAGGTGACTGTCCCTTGTGTTCTGTCAGGTGGTGACAGGTGGGGGTGACTGTCCTCTGTGTCCTGTCAGGTGGTGACAGATGGAGGTGACTGTCCTCTGTGTCCTGTCAGGTGGTGACAGATGTGGGTGACTGTCCCCTGTGTCCTGTCAGGTGGTGACAGATGGGGTGACTGTCCCCTGTGTCCTGTCAGGTGGTGACAGATGTGGGTGACTGTCCCCTGTGTCCTGTCAGGTGATGACAGATGGGGGTGACTGTCCCCTGTGTCCTGTCAGGTGGTGACAGGTGGGGGTGACTGTCCTCTGTGTCCTGTCAGGTGGTGACGGGTGCTGGTGGTGTTCTGTGTGTCATGACGCCACTGCGTGATGGCAGGGCCAGGCTCATCTCCAGGAACCTCACATCAGGGATCCCCATCAAAGCCTCTTTATATCACATCGAATCTGGAAAGCCTGTTTTATTTCGTTTTCTGAAATACTTTTAAGAGTGGATAACAGCCTTAGACTGATAGTTACATGGATCTGGGACATCCGTGGCCTCAGCACATACACGTCTAAGCTGTTTCCATCGTTTAACTCATTCAATCCTTTCAACAACCTTCCATGTGGGCGTGATGACTGCTGTCTGCACAGATGAGTAAACTGAGGCACAGGTGCCAGGACCCTTGCCAAACAGCGAGGGAGCCCGAGATTCTAACCCAGGACCCCAGCCCTGAGCCCCGCCCTTGCCCCCTCCTGCCCGCCTGCTTTCCCCAAAACCCTGAAACCCAACCCTGAATGGAGAAAGTGCAGGGAGGGTCTGTGGCTGCCTGGCAGGGTCCCGGCCACAGGACTTGGAGCAAACCTCAGTGTGGGGGGCACAGGACGAATGCAGAGCACCTCAGGGCGCTGGCTGTTTCTGGGTAATGAACCTACAGGTGGTTTCCTTCCCCCTTCTTTCTAAGCTTTAAAAATCACCATTGTGATATGATAGAACTTTTCAGAATTTTAGATACAGTTCCTCTGTGTGAACAAGGCTTAGAGGATATGAGAATGTTTCTGTAGCTGACGGTCATAATGCTGTCTTTGAATACACATATTGAAAAACCACTTAAATATTAACCTTTGATTCTAAACGAGGATGGGCTTAACAGTGGGGACCGGCAGGACATGGCCCGCTGGAGCCCGTGGCAAGCAGCCGTGGCCGAGAGCACAGTTTAAAAGGGGCGTTTCTGTCTCACTAGCACTGTGTAAATATGTATGCCAACCAGATTTTAATCAAATAAAATGTTTTGTTTGATGGGTGCCTTCATCTATATGACAAGCAGTTTTAAGGAAAGAGGATCTCAGCTTGCAGAATGAGTAACATTATTTAATTTCTAGATAAATACGTTCAGCCCTTGATGCGCTTATGCTGGCTGAATTTGGGAAGGTCAGTCATATACATGGAAATTCTTCTGCACTCACCTTAGAAGAGGGATATTTTTAGGCAAATAGAGTCTATGATATTTTCTTTCCACACCACCCGCCCACTTGGTGTCTCGCCCTGCGTCCTCAGAGGCCATGGCGGGCTGCTGTCCTTGGAGAGGAGACCCCTGCAGGACCATCAAGAGGGGGCTGTGGCCTGAGGTGGGCTCTTCTAGTGGCACGAAGGGCACCCTTTAATCATGCGAGCGTTTTGAGGCAGGAAGGGAGGCCCACCTCCCTCTCTCATGTACACCTGAGGCCCAGGTCTCAAAAACAGCCCTTGCCCCTCTGTGCCAGGCATGTGGCTCTCTTGAGGTTCCCATCCTTTGTAGGGATGCTAACAGCTGTGGGTCTTGGCTGGTGCCATGGTTCTTACCCCCGGCTGCACAGAACAGCTGGACACTGCAGGTCCATCCTGCCTAGCTCTGCATGAACCTGGTCACTTAAGTGACAGGCTGGGGTGCGGGGAGGGGGAGGCCAGGGTGTGACCATCGGTTTCCATTCTGCTTTCTCTAGCTCCCCGAGTCAGCTACCGGTGCACTGGTTGTTGGTTTGTGGAACCCCTCTCTGTCTGTAGGACATGAGTATCCTCTGCTCCATCCTGGTGGGAATCCCGGGTCCCAGCCGCAGCGTCAGGGTCGGCTGTGTTTGTGACCTGGTTTGTCCTCAGGAGAAGGAGAGCTGGCGAGGTGCCAGGGAATGTAGGATTGCTAAAGAAATGTGTTTCAAAAAAGGTGGCTTTTTTTTGTGTTGTCAGACATCAGGAAACAGGTAAAGGCTGTGACCTTTGGGCCAGTCAAATGAATCTACAGAGATTAAAGGAGGATTGTGGAGTGAAAAACCAAAAAAAGCCAAATATAGAGGAATCCGTTTACCCTTCCAGCCACGTATTTCACTGTTGCCGAACCTTTATTAAAATGCTTTTCTCAAAGGAAAAATCGTATGGCCTTTTCAGGCTTTAAAACCCCGGGCTGCGTGTCTAAAGGTCGCTTGGCAAAGAGCACAAATCCCATGGTAAAGTGCAGGGTGCAGAGGGGTGAGCCTCCCGTCCAGCACCTAAGCAGGCTCTGGCAGGCTCATCCCTCCCAGGAAACTTGGGTTCTGCACAAAGTTGGTGTGAGAAGAAAAGGTTTCTTCAGGTATTTTGAAGTTAGCATGCTTCATTTGTATGAAATAGCCCACCCCTCCTTGGGGAACAGGTGCTAGATACGGCATTCATACAGCCAGCCCTATGGGGGAGCTTTAGACTGGACCAGAATGGTGGTCTGGTACATGTCGTCCAGGACCTCCCACCCATCCACCCATCCATCTACACATCCAACTGCCCTCTATCCATCCATCCATCCATCATCCATCCATCCATGCATCCATTCATGTGTCGATCCAGGCATCCAGCCATCCACACATCCATCCTTGCATCCATGCATCTATCTATCCATCCCTCCATCCATCCATAACCTGTTCACACATCCATTTACCTATCTACCCACCCAACTCTCTGTCCATCTATTCATGCATCCATCCATCCACACATTTATCTATCCATCCACCCAAGCATCCATTCATCCACACATCCATCTATCCCTCCACCCACCTATCCACTCATCCATTCCTGTATCCATCCATCTATGCATCCATTTGTCCATCCATCCACCCATTCATCCATCCATCTATTCATCCATACCTCCATCCATCCATAATCTATTCACACATCCATTTATCCATCTACCCACCCATCCATCCACACATCCATCATCCACTCATCCACTCATCCATTCATCCATCCTTCCATCCATCCATAACCTACCCTCACATCCATTCACCCATCTACACATCCATCCATCACCTCCTCACCCCACCATCAACCCATCCACCCACACACCACCCATTCATTCATCTATCCATCACATACCCATCCACTTGTCTACTCATCCATCCATCATCAACCCATCCACTCACCCATCCACTCACCCATCCATTCACCTGTCCATTCATCTATCCACCCGTCCATCCTTCTATCATCCAGCCATCACCTGCCTGCCCATCCATCCAACTCTCCATTCATCCATCCACCCAAGCATAAACAACCATCTATCCACCCAGCCATCTACTCACCAATTTTCCCTGTTACCCTCCCTCCCTTTCTCCATTTCTTCTTCCTTTTGTCCATCCACACATTCATCCATTTACCCACCCATCTATCCACCCCCCCATTCATCCATTTATTCATCTAACCATCCACCACCCATCCATCAACCCACCCATGCATTCATCAATCTACTTATCCCTTTCTCTCTCTCCTGCCCTTTCTCTCTCTCCTTTCATTCATCCCTCCTTCCTCCTGTCCATCCATGCAGCCTTCCATCCATCCATTCATCCCTCATCTATCCACCCATCTGTCCATCCACCCCCCTTCACCCACTCATTCATTCATCCATCTGTAAACATATATTAAATACACTGTCTTCCAGGTACCAGGCCTGTTCAGGACACTGGCAGAAGTAAGTGAGACTAACTCAATTCCTGCTGGAAAAGACACAATGAGCTGTCTGCCTTCAATATGACGCCTGCTGGGGAAGACCTGGGGAGAATGGGGGTTTCAAGGAATGCTGGCCAAGGGCCAGAACCCAGAAGCTGGGGTGGGAGCAGACTTCCAGAGGCGATGACATGGCATAGGAACAAGTGGGTGAAGCTGGGAAAGTGCATGGTAGGAGCAGAAAGAAGGTAGTTCCAGACAAGAGAACAAGAGGAAGGACAAGAGGATGGGGGAGAGTGAAGCCTGGGAGAGCGTCCAAAGGGCTGGGAGTGTCTCAGGTGCTCAGATGCCCAGATGGGATGGACCTGCTCTCTCTAATGCCCTGGGGAAGCCCACCACAAACTGGGTGCTCATTGTCTCACAGCTCTGGAAGCCGTAAGGTTGAAATCCTGGTGTGGGCAGGCTTGGCTCCTGTTGGAGGCTCTGGGCAGCATCTGTTCTGTATGTCTGCAGCCCCTGCTGAGGCCGGCAGCCCCCGTGAGCCTTGGTTTGCAGGCACATCCCTCGACGTCTGTCTCTGTTGTCACTCGGCTGTCCTGTCCTGGGCTCTGTCTCACTGTCTCTCTCCTCCCCTTCCGAGGACACCAGTTGTTGGATTGAGGGTCTCAGTGTCTCTGCCCTCTTCTCATCGGGTCCCTGTCACGCTGGATTTAGGGCCCACTCTACTTCCGTATGACCTTGTCTTATCTAACTGCATCCACAACAGCCTTGTTTTCAAATAAGGAGCCAATTCTTCACTTTTCTTGGGGGACATAGTTCAACATTTCACGCTACCTCACCAGCCAGTTTCGGGGCTCCCGGGCCCTTCCTGCCATGCGTGCTCACTCAATGCTGGCCTTTCTGCTGCTCCCTGTTTTGGCTTTTATGGACACTGCACAGGCCTCTCGATGTGTCCATATGCTGTTCTCTGTTAGGCATGCGGAGAATTGTGGTGCTTGTGATCGTGTCTCTTAGGTTGGAATCCTGTAGACTCTTGAGTGGAGATTGTTGTGCTCCTGACTCACTGGGACTCAGAAGAGAAAACCAGGAGGGAGCGGGAAACAGGCCAACAGAGGGGAGAGGTTGGAGCAGGCGTGGTTGCAGGTGGGGCCCAGCCCATCCTCACGGGGACTCTGGACATGCATCAGACTGCACGTCGGGATGGGGGCTTTGCTCTCAAGATGGTCAGGGTCTGGCCCTGGGCCACCCTGGCACAGGCTTCAATCTCAGGGGCCCCTGGACAAGGGCCCAGCTGCCCAAGGCCAGCCCTGGGGGCTTCAGGTGTGAGCTGTTAGGGCGGCACCTCCGGCGGTGGTGGGGGGAAGTCGTGGCCACCCCGAGAGTAACGGGCATCCTAAGTGACAATGGGGAGGTCGGGGGCGGCAGTGAGGCTGGAGGCAGGTTCAGCCCTCGTGGGCAGCACAGCACTTTTCCTGCCACGGAGTTCTCTCACCCACCTGAAAGGTGCGAGTGTCCTTCCCGTCCACACGCAGCCTCACAGGGGCTCAGCTTCTCAAAGCCCCGCTGCTGTGATGGGTGTGTGCTGTGACATTACAGGGTGGCTGACTGCATTTCCATGACAACTGGCGAGGCTGGGCCTCTTTTCATAGCTTTGTTGGCCACGTGGGCATTTTCCCTTGCTGGCACTCATTCAAGGTTTCTGTCCACTTTTCTGATGGGGTGTCTACCTCTTCCTTACGGACTTGTGGAGCTCTTTCCACTCTCAGGGTGTACGTGCCCCTCCCTCACCTGCTCCCTCAGCACTCCTGAGTAAATTACTTGGCACGAGGACCCCGCGTGCACCTGCACTGTGCTTTCTGGTTGCCTGCAGAGCCCGCAAGCTCACCAGGGGCCAGCAGGCATGGGGCTGGCACCATGTGGGGTGTGCAGGGGCTGCTTAGCCCTGGGTGCCATCAGCCGGGAGTGCTCCCATGCTCCCCTCAGGGATACCATCCACAGCTCACACACTGGAGAGGTGGCACCCCACATGTGGGTCCTCACTCCTCCCTGCTAAGGGACGGCTATGCCTTTGTTTTGGGGGCTGGGGAAGGGTCTCAGCTGGTTGTTCCCCCAGTGTCCTGATCCCGGGTCCACATGCCACCAGTCCCTGCAGACCCCACACCTCTGAGAAAGGCTTCAGTGCCATGGGCCTAGGCAGGACCACGACCCGCTCAGCAAAGCCCCACTGTGTCTGTGGCCAGCAGCCATCTGGGCCAGCCCGTGCTGCTGAGCTGCTGGGACCACAGGCAGAGGAGACCCACCTGGCCCTGGAACCCACCTCTCCAATTGCTAGGACTTAATACAGTCACCCATGATGGCGTCGGAGTCCTTCAAGTCTCAGCCCACATAGTGACTTACGGCTGCTCACGTAGCACCTGCCTGGACCCCCAGGCCTGAGTGGCCAGCAGGGTTGCCCTCCACCTGCTGCCGGGCACAGAGCCCTCAGTGTGGGGAAGGGGGTTCCCTATGGCAGTTCAGGCCCAGGCTGCAGGTGGGCTGGCAGAAGTGACACTTGTCCTGTCACAGGTAACCGCCTGGAGGGGTGACTGCCATCTTATCACAGGTCAGCTAAGGGTATTGGTGTTTACTCCAAGCACTGGGATAACCCTGGGGTTTCCCTGGGCTGTGGCCTGATCTGGAAGAGTCCTTTAGGCTACAGAGTGACAAAAGACGCTTGCACTGAGGGCCAGGAGCAACTAAGATCTGGGGCATGGCTTTCAGGAGGCTCTCGGGCTGGGCAGCGGCAGTGGGCAGGCAGTGTGGCTGGAGTCCGGACACATGGGGGGCCCACGGGAATGTTGGTGGGCAGGTGAGGGGCGAGGGGAGGGTGGAGCAGGATGGCACCGAGGTCCAGCCTGAGCAAGTGGGCACGACATAAAGTAGGTCTCACAACCTGCCACAGGAACCCTGCAGGAGTGCGGACCTGGGTGAGAGTCACCACTGCACCCAACACTGCATGGGAGCTCAGGGAGGGGGGAATAGGCCACACTCAGCACACCTGTGTGGGAGCCTAGGGAGGAGGGACAGGTCACACCCAGCACACCCGTGTGGGAGCCCGGGATGGGGGATGGGTGACACCCAGCACACCCGTGTGGGAGCCCGGGAGGGGGAAATGGGTCTCACCCAGCACACCTGTGTGGGAGCCTGGGGAGGAGGGACAGGTCACACCCAGAACACCTGTGTGGGAGCCTGGGGAGGAGGGACAGGTCATACCCAGAACACCTGTGTGGGAGCCCGTGGAGGGGGGATGGGTGACACCCAGCACACCTGTGTGGGAGCCCGGGAGGGGGGATGGGTGACACCCAGCACACCTGTGTGGGAGCCCGGGAGGGG
>NW_016107882.1:476861-477921 GCF_001604975.1 Cebus imitator | reverse complement strand
CCAGGAGGGGGGATGGGTGACACCCAGCACACCTGTGTGGGAGCCGGGGGAGGAGGGGACAGTTCACAACCAGCACACCTGTGTGGGAGCCCAGGGAGGTGGGAACCCAGCACACCTGCACAGGAGCGTAGTGGAGGTGTTGCCTTTAGGTTTTGGGGGAGGCTGGAAGGAGAGAGGTGCCAAGAGGCATCAGGTATGGAAGCCTTGCTGTGAGTGGGCTGGGCTGGGGTGGAAGCTGACCTCGGGGTGTGAGCAGGTGACCTGGGCCCAGCCGAAATGAGGCAAGGAGGCTGAGGCAGTGTTTCCACTGTGGATGTCTTTATTGTGCCTAGGGACCCATAAGATGCTGACTAGAGAGAGGCGAACAGACACGGACAACACCCAGGTTGCTACACGGAGTCCCTCCCCGGAAGGCGGTGGGGAAGCCACCCTCTGTGCTAACCGCAGCGGCCTCGCAGTTCACAGGCTGACGGCTCCTGCCGAGCGTCACCCTCCAGTCCCTGGAGCCCTCGTCCACTTGCAGGGATGTGACTGGCCCTGCACGGCCCCTGTCCCCGGGCAACATGCAGGCAGCCCTATCTTGACCTATGAATTCAAAATACAACGTCCACTTTCCCGTTGTGACCGAGGGCAGCGTGCGTGGAAAGGTGGGTCGTGGCCAACCTCCTTCGCTCAGTATTGCTGATTGTTCTTGTAAACAAAACGTGCAGCATCAGCAAACAGATTCGCAGGCATCGCATTCTTGAATTTGTTTTGATTCACAGGTAAATGTGATGTTAAAAAGCCATTTCTGAACATAAAAACTGTTGTTATTGATGTGACATGCACCTGAGAAAAATCAAATTCCAGCGGGGCGCCTCGTGGAAGGTCACGACTCAAGGCCAGGCAGAGTGTGGCCTGCAGGCTGCCTGTGAGGGGTCTGCCTGTGTGTCCTGCTGTAGGATGTGCTCCTGTGAGGGGTCTGCCCGTGTGTCCTGGGGTGGGACACGCTCCTGTAAGGGGTCTGCATGCATTCCAGGGCAGGACACGCTCCTGTGAGGGGTCTGCATGCGTCCCGGGG
>NW_016107882.1:472185-476384 GCF_001604975.1 Cebus imitator | reverse complement strand
CGGGGCAGGACACGCTCCTGTGAGGGGTCTGCATGCATCTCGGGGCAGGACACGCTCCTGTGAGGGGTCTGCCCGTGTGTCCTGGGGTGGGACACGCTCCTGTGAGGGGCCTGCATGCATCCCAGGGTAGGTCACTCCTCTGTGAGGGCTACACCACGAGGACCCACAGGTGGCCCAAGTGGCAGTAGCCTGAGCTGGTTTCAAGGAGTTTTATTTCTCTCTACTGCAAGAACATAAACAGAATTTCCTGGTGAGACCCACCAGGACCCCTATCCTCCAATGCCTCTGAATGACTCTGTGTGCAATGTGTCAGCTGAACGCTCAATTTGCAGCCTCTGCTGGGAGCCAAGCATCAGGAAAGGACTTTGCAGGAGCTCGTGGTTTCTTCCAGGTCACCTTCTGCACAGCTAAACAAAGCAGGGCGCACGGCTTTTTAACACGGGCGAAATAAACGGTCTAGGAAGTGACGGCGGTGAGCACGTGAGTCATTCCCGCGGGGTGCGTCAGCAAGGATGGGGATCCCCACCTGAGAACACAGTGCCCCAGGCAGCCTCGGAGCTGGGAGCCGGGGCAGGGAGGGAGCCTCACACAGACAGCAGGAAGGTGGGCATTTTACTGCCCTGCGGGGGCGGGAATGGGGTGGACCACACTGCACAGATCTACGCGTTATTACAGCGACAGACGACACGGCGAGCTGCGCTCCCGGCACGGAAAGGTGCAAACAGTCAGAAGAGACGCGCCTTCTGCTTCGTTTTTTGTTTTCGGTAGAGGTTGGAGAGTGGAAGTTGCCTCCTGCTCCTGAAGCTTAGATTTCCATGGTTTGTTGGCGTCTCTCCCACGGCGGGACGATCTCCCGGGGTCTTTGTCTCTGCTCCCTTTACACCTTGAGCCAGTGGCGGAGCTGGAAAGAAAACAGGTTTATTCAGAAACAGACAGTGCAGCTGCTTGCAGAGGGGCAGCCCCGGGCCAACACCCACCTCTCATGGCTGGGACCAGCTGCCGGCAGTGAGCACAGAGTTTGCAGCCTCCTTACCACAAGCCCTGGGAGAGTGGGGGGCTTGTGGGGGGCCCGGACCACCATGCTCCTGACAGGCCAGGGATCTGAAGCCTCACTCACTTCTGTAAATCAATTATTACTTGATTTTTAAAAAGCAGTGAGACTGTGTTTGCCGTGGTGGGCATGATGGCCTCTGGGGCGTATTTGAGCTCAGCTGCTGGGTCCGAGAGATGCTGGGCACTCTCAATTTGGGGCTGGTTCCAGACTGCACCCCAGTGACTTGGGTGTGATGTGGTGATGTCACTGCTCCCCCATGTCCCTGCCCCCTTCCTGGGGGCCTCGGATGCTTTGCCAGAGTGAGATGCTGCCTCTGCAGCTCTGTCTGCCTCTCGGTGACCCCAGCAGGTGCAAGACCAGGGCGCGCTGACTGCTCAGGGACTGACAAGATAGACAAGAGCAGCTCTTTAGACGGCCAGCAAACGTCACTGCCTGCTATCATGCAGCCGCGAGTTCAGCCTATTTCTGAGCAGAAGCCTCTCGATAGCATGAAATGGCAAGAAGTGTGCTTCACAAACATTTCCACATGGCCACGCAGGGCTTGCTTCTGACAAAACCACACCGGCCACGGAAAGCTACTGAAGCTACCACTGGCCACACCACAGGCTCCTTTGGCCGCTCCACGGAGAGCCTGCAGGGGCTTCTGCAACCTGGCTGGGATCACACGGCAGGCCAGGGTCTGCAGGGGGCCTGGAGCAGCCACAGCAGACACCAGGCAGCGTCCAGGTGATGCTCGGGGCTCCGTGAAGGCCGCTGGGGGCAGGGAGCCCAGCCAGGACCCACAGCAAGGGGTGGCTCAGTGGTTGGAGCCCTGGAGCAGAGGCTCTGGGTGGCAGCCCTGCCTCAGCCCAGTGATGCGGAAGCCATGCTTGGGATTCTAACTGTGAACCTTCCACCACCGGGAGAAGCCGTTCCCTGTCCTGCCCTCTGACAGAAGCAGAAGGCCCCCCTCTGGAGGGAGGTGTGCCTGGGGGACCCCCAGATACCCAAAGAGTAAGATCAAGCCATAAACATAAAATAAAGACCAGAAACAGAAGACAGCACCCATTCTGAGCGAGTCCCCGGAAACCAGACCTCCACTTGACCTCAGAGGGCCAGACCGGTTGCAGCAGGTTACAGGATGGCCACACAGGGGGCTCTGGACAAAGTGACACTCGCACAACACGGTGATGAGAATGTCACGAGAAACAGCAGAGCACACGTGCGGCTTCCGGAGACGAAGAAGAAAAGGGGGCGGCTGGGAATGCAGAGCACGCGAAGGGGCGGGAGAGCAGAACCTGCAGAGCTGAGCTGTGGTTTGTTTACATGATGGACAGTCAGTGACCAGTCACGGTGGGTGAACTGTAGCTATGAACAACGACACTTCTGATGTAGATGGAATAACAGGGGCTGAATTTACCCTACTGTCCAAAACAACCCCCAAACAAACAAAATACATGCACCAGGGACCCCCAAATAAACAAAATACGTGCACCAGTGACCTTCCAGACACTGGACACCACAGCGTAAGGGTCAGTGGTCCCTGAGGGTAGCAGAAGGAAGGCCCCCGACCAGAAGGGCCCCCTCCACCACCCTGTTCGCTGCCTCTAGGGAGTTTCCAGACTGCAGCACAGGGAAGGCACAGCCTAGTGGACTCCCTGAGCGGAGAGGCTGGAAGGAGAGCTAGGGAAACAGAGGTGGCCGCAGCTTAGAGGCCAGAACGCCAGAGAGGAGACCCTGGACAGTGGCCCCTGACCACCGCCGAGGGTTCCGCTGAGCACATCCCATGCGCATGAGGAGGCTGAGGAAAGAACTACCAACAGAACCACGAGAAAGAACCAGGTCCGATGCCCACGCAGGGCCGGGCACAGTCCCTGCTCCCCCAGCCAGGAAAGACAGTGGGGTTCTTGGGGCTTCACATGGAGCATGCACGTCTCGCCTCAGCAGGGGTCAGTTAGGGCTACACCGAATGCTGAAGCCAAATAACATCCTGGGAACCTAGAAATGTTTAGAGATGCAACCAAACGAGACCATAAGAAGGGCAAGGGAAAGATGGAGCTAGACTCAGGGACAGATGGGTGTGGGCAGCTTCCACAGTGTCTGGTTTTCCTGCTGTGAGCTCACAAGGGTCTGTTTGTTACACAGACAAATCAATCATTTAAAAATGGCCACCTGTGGATTAATGATAAGAGTGTGCTACTCAACTGTGCACCTGAGATTCAAATGAAAACAATTCCTGGGGCAAAGTGGACACACCAGAGCCTCATAGTAGAAACACAGGCAGAAGGCAATCCTCCAACACGCTGCTGCAAAATTCACAGAATGACACGATTTTTGAATCTGCAGATCTGGATACACAACATATCCAGAGAGGACAAAAAAAGAAGAAACCCAGGTCCCCACACTTCGCAGTGAACCTGTAACATGAAAAGCACGGGAAACTCGGCCATCTGCAGGGGCGAGGCAGGGGTGAGGACAGAGCACAGGAAACTCAGCCATGTGCATGGGTGAGGACAGAGCACAGGAAACTCGGCTGCATGCAGGGGTGAGGCAGGGGTGAGGACAGAGCACGGGAAACTCGGCTGCGTGCAGGGGTGAGGCAGGGGTGAGGACAGAGCATGGGAAACTCAGCCGTATGCAGGGGTGAGGACAGAGCACAGGAAACTCGGCTGCATGCAGGGGTGAGGCAGGGGTGAGGACAGAGCACGGGAAACTCAGCCGAGTGCAGGGATGAAGACAGAGCACCGGAATCTCAGCCACGTGCAGGGATGAGGCAGGGGTGAGGAGAGGCAGGGGTGAGGACGGAGCACAGGAAACTCGGCTGTGTACAGGGGTGAGGACAGAGGACACAGCATAGAATGGCTCACGAGTCCGTAGGTCTCCGCACAGCCACAGAACACTGATGCCTCCAAAACGCTGATAGTCAGTGTCAGGCTAAGACCCAGAGCCCACCACAGTGCTTTTGTGAATGAGAGCAATGTAAAGATGTTCACAAACACCAGTAGTGAGCAGGCTGGCAAGAGACCTCCTCTAAGGAACGTCTGAAGGGTGCTTTTTGAAAAGCAAAAAAGTGATCCTAGAAGAAAATAAGTCTACAACAAAAGTGTGGGCATCAACAAACACCAAGCACGCACGTTAGTCCAAGGAACACGGCGAGTCCGTACAA
>NW_016107882.1:468818-471630 GCF_001604975.1 Cebus imitator | reverse complement strand
AAAAAAAAAAAAAAAAAAAAAAAAAAAAAAAAAAAAAAAAAAAAAAAAAAAAAAAAAAAAAAAAAAAAAAAAAAAGCAAAAGTAGAAAGAAATAAACGGAATAAGAAAAATGAATGAACCAAAAAAATTAATCTACAAAAAGGCAATAAAGGAGAAAAATAAACACTAAAAAATGGGACAAATAGAATTGGAAGACAGTAGAATTAATTTCAAATATATCGATAATCACAACAAATGTAAATGGATTGATCTGCCCAATTGTCAGGGTAAAAAATTCTAGGTATTTGCTGGGTTTGCAAAAGACACCTAAATCTTAAGATCACTGCAAAGCTGAAAGTTAACAGATTGCAAAAGATATTTCTGGCAAATTCAAAAGACACCTGGTACAACTACAGTCATCCCAGACAAATCAGACTTTATGTTCAAAAGCTTTATTAGGGAGTGAAGATGGCGTCACGTCACCAGGAAGATTAATCCTTCTAGACATGGATCGACCTCAGAAAACAGCCTCAGCCTACAGAGAGCAAAACCCGATAGAACTGCATGGGAACAGCAGACGAATATGCTATCGAGGTAGAATATGCCACAACACCTCTCAATTACTCATGGTCAAGCACCCCTAAAATGGACAAAGGGTAGATAATGTGGGTAACACGACAGACAAGCCTATTCAAATGGACAGGAGCAGAACTGTGCATCGATCACTAGAGAAGAACACGTTCATCTAAAAGATGTGCAACGTTTGTCAAAGTTGATCAGGTACAAGGCCCTAAAGAAGTCTCAATACATTTTAAATAATAGGTATCATACGTGTTTGAGAACAACAAAATGAATTTGGAAATTAGCCACAAAAAAGTGAATAAAACATCTGCATATATCTGGCAACTTAAAAACAGACTTTTAAGCAGGTTATGAGTTGACAAACTCACAATGGAAATTAAAGTATACTTAGAACTAAAAGGTAAAGAAAGTACTATGTAAAATGTGGAATGCAACACAAGAAGTATTTTGAGGAAAAATCATAGCCTTGAATGCATACATTAGAAAAGAACAAAGGATGAGAATTAATCTAAGGTCCAAATTGAAAAGTTAGCAGAACTACAGTAGAGTAGATCCAAGAAAAGCAGAGGAAGAAACAATAAACACAGGAGCTGAGGTTAATATGACAGGAAGCAGAACAAGAGTCCCACATGAAGTCAAAGTTGGATATTTGAGAAGACTAGTGAGATCCTCTACAAAGTGCAAGACCCCCAGGTGTAGGACTCTCACAGGAGAGAGGCTCTTGTGGAGCTGGACCAGAGGCCAGTGGGGAGGGGCTGGGGTCCCCTGGATGGATGGGTGTGAAGCCTGGACGCTCCTCCTGTGTTTGCAGCAGGTGAGTCACTGGGAGGACAGAGGGAAGGGTGCCGAGGGAGGGAGGCCAAGCCCACACCAGAACCGGGACTTGCAAGGAGGAGGAACAAGGAAAGCTGTGCTCCTTGCTGGGGTCCTTGTGCGTGAACTCATGAGAACCCTGCTGGGAGGACTGTTTACCAGGAGGAGGCACAGAGAGGTGGCCAGAGGGAAGAGGCAGCCCCGAGGTGGGGCCGTGGTGCCCTCCACACCAGCCTTCTGTGCCCTTTGCCGTGCACTGGACTCTGCTGTCAGCATTTGTGTGACGTTAGTGCTTGGAATCAGGTCTGGGCTGAGGCCGCTCTGGGGTGGAGAGGACAGTGCCATGGGCCCAGGGTATAGCCCAGGCTCCTCACCTGCTGGCCAGCTCTGTGATGGTGGGCACATTCCCGGGCCTCTCTGGGCCTTAGGGGCCTTGTGTAGAGAGAGTGGCAGGTACCTTTCAGGGCTGTGGGAGGAACCTCGTCAAGTGTTTCCTCTGTGCCCCCGGGATGCACATGCTGCATGGCAGGTCATGAACACGCATGATGTGCGCACACTCCTGGATGGCTCCCAGGGTGCAGGAAAGAACTGGTGTGACCATTCTCTCACCTGGAGCCTGCCCCAGGCTCCCCGGGCCTCTCCCAGTCCCTCCAGCACTCCCTGTGGCTCCCCATGACCAGGCCCAGACCTCCCCTCCTGGCCTGCTCCTGGCACTGTCCCTGGTGCCCCTGTGAGGCAGATGGGTCCCTTGCTGGTCCTTGAGCTGGCTTAGCTGGCCCTGCAGGGTGCTGCTCCCATTTCTGGGATGTGTCCAGGTCTTTGCAGGGATCGTGCGTACTGTAGGCGTCTGCACAGATACTCCTCCTGGGCCCCCCCACATCACGCACCCCATCCCAGGTGCACGCCTCCACTGTCGCCTGCCACTGCTGCCTGCCTGTCCTCATGGAGCACGTGCTGACTGAGTAAATGAGTGCCACCTACACCAGTCTCGACTACACTAGCCTTGTCCACACCAGCCTTGGAGCCCTCTGGGGGCTGCAGGAGCAGCTGGGGCAAAGAACACCATGCTGGGACCATTCTGAATTCCCTGTGAGAGGCCCGGGGGGGCTGTGACCTCACCGTGAACTGGCGCACCTCCCCTCTGTCCAGCAGCTCACGGTCCTTCTCAGGTGCGATGGCGTAGGCCAGTTTCTGAAAGGCAAGGAGAGTGCGGGGGCCAGTGCAGACCAACACCCACCATGGACTCACTGCCAGCACCCACCCACCAGCACACACCGCGGACTCACACTGCCAGCACCCACCCACCAGCACCCACCACGGACTCACACTGCCAGCACCCACCCGCCAGCACCCACCGCTGACTCACACTGCCAACACCCACCCGCCAGCACCCACCGCTGACTCGCACTGCCAGCACCCACCCGCCAGCACCCACCGC
>NW_016107882.1:431967-468328 GCF_001604975.1 Cebus imitator | reverse complement strand
GCACTGCCAGCACCCCCCCGCCAGCACCCACCGCTGGCTCGCACTGCCAGCACCCCCCCGCCAGCACCCACCGCTGGCTCGCACTGCCAGCACCCACCCGCCAGCACCCACCGCTGGCTCGCACTGCCAGCACCCACCCGCCAGCACCCACCGCTGGCTCACACTGCCAGCACCCACTGCTGGCTCACACTGCCAGCACCCACCCGCCAGCACCCACCGCTGACTCACACTGCCAGCACCCACCCGCCAGCACCCACCGCGGACTCACACTGCCAGCACCCACCCGCCAGCACCCACTGCTGGCTCACACTGCCAGCACCCACCTGCCAGCACCCACTGCAGACTCACACTGCCAGCACCCATCCACCAGCACCCACCACTGACTCACACTGCCAGCACCCACCCGCCAGCACCCACCTGCCAGCACCCACTGTGGACTCACACTGCCAGCACCTGCACCTTCCAGCAGCCTCAACTGCCAATACCCTCACCTGCCAGCACCCCTCACCTGCCACTGCCCACCCGCCAGCGTCCACACCACCTGCGCCCACCACTGACACACTGCCAGTGCCCACACCAACCTGACACCAGTCAGGCCTGGAAGCCGACGTCCTGATGGTCTCCTTAAATGAGCCCTCACTTGAAATAAAACGTGGTCCTTGAGGCTGTTTCTAAGCCACCATATGTGGTGGGCTCTGAGTAAGAAAGTGCCCATGCCCTGGTGGGCAGCCTTGGGGCCACCTGTAGCTGACACATTCCAGGAGCACTTGCCTTTTGTCCCCTGTGGCTCCTGGGAGAGTGACCACTGGGTCTGCCTTCCTTCCACGGCCTGCTGCGGCAGTTCCTGGGGCCTGGACAGTACCAAGTCCTCCCAGAGCAGGTGGTATCTTTGGGGGCTCACACTCGGGGACCTGGATACCTGTGTCTGGATCTCTGAGGCCAGATGACTTCTCTCAGGGACCCCTGGGTGTGGCCCTAGCCCACGTCATCACCACAGTTCCACCTGTACCCGGCCCAGCTGCTGAGGTTTTACTTGGCTTATGCTCAGAGTTTGGCCGTGGGAGGGGTAAGGGTATTGGCTATTCAGGCTTGTTGGGCTGCGGCTGTCATCCAGCTCTGCGCCGACCTTGGCCCCTCCTCCCAAGTCCATCCAGACTCCCAGAGGTGCTGTCTCCCTGCTGGGACCGCCTGGCTGCTCGTTCTTCCCCTGCACTGGGTCCTGGCAGGTCAGTGAGTGGGGGCCTGAGAAGGACTGTCCGCAACAAGGTACCATCAGCTTTCCTGGGGCCACGGCAGCCCCTGAGCCCCTACCACTCCAGAGAAGGGCCACATTCTGTGCTTTGCCTGCACTGGGCCCTGGCCTGCCAGGCTGCTGGACAGACTGGCTCAGTGCCAGCCTGGGGCACCTGCCACGTGTCTGAGCCACATGTGGACCGAAGGTGGACTCCTCGAACGTGGCTGGTGCAGCTATGGGGATTTACTGCCCAGGGCCAAGGCAGTTCTTTCCGAGAAAGACTGGGATTCGAGGGAAGCAGCTCCCAGTGGCTGGCTCTCAGATAAGGGTGACCTTCTTCCAAGGAGGGCGGGTCCTTATCTCTTCCAGGGACCACAGAGCCAGGGTGTTAAATAGGGGGACCCCCATGACTGGTTCATCTGCCTTTCCTCTACACGAAGGAGGCAAAACCAAGAGGAGGAACGGAAGTGCGTGTCAGTGACTCTGCAGAGCTCCCTTCACTGCCTGGGCTCCAGCTGCCCCTGTTCGGCCGAAGTGGGGCTCGGCCCTGGGGGTGCCTAGGTCATGCCTGATTCCACCGCCCTCAGATGGCTGCTGTGTCCACCCCACCACACACTATAGTGTGTAGGCATGCATGCACTCAGTACACACAAACACTTGGACATGCATGAGAGCACAAACCCAGGCACACACACACATGCACACAGAGACACAGCACACAAAGACATGGAGATACAGTGGATGGACACACAGGCACATGCACACATAGACACACACAGACATGAAGATATAGTGGACGCACACACAGGCACGTATGCGCACACAGACACACACAGACAGGTAGATACAGTGGACGGACACACAGGCACATGTAGACACAGACACACACAGACATGAAGATGCAGTGGATGCACACACAGGCACATATGCACACACAGACACACAGGTAGATACAGTGGATGGACACACAGGCACATGCACACGCACACACAGACACAGACACGTGACATACACAAAGACACACACAGGAATGCACATATGGACACCCACACCCATGGACACAGGAGTGCAGCTGGACACACACACACACACAGACACACACACTGTTGTGGTGGCAACATCCAGTCTCCTCCTCTTGGTCACAGATGACCCAGGCAGGTGAGGAATGGGGCCGTGGACACCCATTGAGCCTTCCTGGAGGCCTCACACTCAGGCAAAGGTGCCCTGTCCAAATACCCACCTCTCGAAAGGACCCGGGCAGGCTGCAGAACTTGTAGGTTGCATAGATGGGCACCATAGCCATGGAGGATGTGGCAATGACCCAGCCCAGTGCGTTGGCCCAGTCGGGGAAGATGTAGGCGCCGTAATGGGGGGGCCTGAAGGTCACAATGCTGACCACGACCACGAACTGAAACCAGTGGACACAGAGGTCAGGCAGCTCTCAGCCAGCGGTGCCAGGACAAAGCAAGGATCAGGCAGCACTTCATGGCAGAGGGTCTCTTGGCTCCCACAGCTGTGCACATGCAGACCCCAGCAAGGCCTGCAGACATGGCAGCCGGGCATCCACAGCCTTCTGAGGCATGATCTAGCCTGTCCTACCCTATCTTGTTCTATCCCATCCCATCCCATTCCAACCCACCCCACCCCATCCCATCCCATCCCATCCCATCTCATGCCTTCCTGTTCTAGTCCTTGCTTGAAATCACAACAAAACAAACCTGGCTACTACTCAGTACACTGAATTTATGCTCCAGGTACTGAAGACAGAACTGTGAGCCATGCAGGACAGCCCCAGGGGCATCTGAGCTCCATATCTCTACTCATTCTAGAAGCAAATCTGATAAAGTCACAGAGCTATCTCAGAATACCACCACGAAGGTAATGTGGGGGGGGCGGGGTGGATGCCACTTGGAGGGGAAGCTTCCCACTCTCCGGAGACTTCTCCTGAGGCAGCTCATGCATTTGTTCATCCACTCCACAAAACACACCACCATCTAAAAACAGCCTCCGTGTGCCTACATGTATGCCGCACGCCTGACTGTGTTCCATGTACCCACATGTGGACCACACACCTACATATGTGCCACACACCTGTTCCATGTACATGTGGACAGCACTCCTACATATGTGCTGCACACCTGACTGTGTTCTGTGTACTCACATGTGGACTGCATGCCTACATATGTGCTGAACACCTGTGTTCCATGTACTCACATGTGAACTGCATGTCTACATATGTACTGCACACCTGACTGTGTTCCATGTACCCACATTTGGACTGCATGCCTACATATGTACTTCACACTTGACTGTGTTCCATGTACCACATGTGAACAGCATACCCACATAATGCTGCACACCTGACTGTGCTCTGTGTACCACATGTGGACTGCACGCCAACATATGTGCTGCACACCTGACTGTGCTCTGTGTACCACATGTGGACAGCACGCCTACATATGTGCTGCACACCTGACTCTGTTCTGTGTACCACATGTGGACTGCACGCCTACATATGTGCTGCACACCTGACTGTGTTCTGTGTACTCACATGTGGACTGCATGCTTACATATGTACTGCACTCCTGACTGTTCCGTGTACCACATGTGGACTGCACACCTACATATGTACTGCACACCTGATTGTGTTCCATGTACCCACATGTGGACTGCATGCCTACATATGTACTGCACATCCATGTTCCGTGTACCACATGTGAACAGCACTCCTACATATGTGCTGAACACCTGACTGTGTTCCATGTACCACATGTGGACTGCATGGTGACATATGTGCTGCACACCTGTGTTCCGTGTACATGTGGACAGCACTCCTACATATGTACTGCACACCTGTGTTCCATGTACCACATGTGGACTGCATACCTACATATGTGCTGCACACCTGTGTTCCGTGTACCATGTGGACTGCACGCCTACATATGTACTGCACACCTGTGTTCTGTGTACCATATGTGGACTGCATGCCTATACATGCGCTGCACACCTGGGTCCTTTCCAAGGAGACAAGGAAAGCTCTGATAGATATGGCTTATGAGATATGAGCTTAACATGCAACTTTTTCCAAATTGTCCATTTTTCCTCAATTTCAGAAAAGTTGAACATTCAAGCCTTCTACCCGAAAGCACGTTGGATGCGTGTCTCATACCAGTCTCAGCATCTTCTTCACGTGCTGCCTCGAGCCACCTCTAGGTTTGGAGCTGGGTAGCAAAGGACTGGGAAGAGGTTGGGGTCGGGTCTGTCACGTGACCAAAGCCAGGACAGGCAGCTCTTTGGCAAACAAAGCCAGCGTCCTGGAGCATCTGGGATTAGGGGCTCCTGCCCTGGCTGTGCAGAGAGCCCTGAGCACACTTTAAAGAGCCACGCGTGCCTTCCTAGACACGGCAGTTTTGCATATCGGACATGTAGGTATTGCTGTAATATGTTTTCTTGCATTGTTCAACTTCTTGCTAGACAGCACTTTTCTCAGAAAGACTATGCCTCGAGGTCACAGCCTGCCCACGCGAGTTGCCTTGCTCTGGCATAATTCCCGTTCAGCAGTGCGGCAGCATCATTGGCCACAGAATCATGTCAACAAGCCTGGGGCATGTACACTCCATACAACCAGAGGCCAGCACCTGCCAGAGGGCAGGGGACTGTGCCACAACCCGAAGAAACATACAGTAATACAGACATTGCTTTTCTGCTAAAATTGAAACTTCACAGGATTGCACTGCAATGTTAAATACAAAGTGGCACAGAACAATGAAATTGTCATGTTGCTCTAAGTTGGCAAAATGAAGTCCTGTTTCGTATAGTTTGTAGGTTTATCTACAACTACGAAGTGTGTTTCTGTATGAAGTGCGAAGATTTAGTCTAAGGTCAGTGGAACGTTTTATCTCCTAAGATCAAGGTCAGCCCTCTGGATGTTAAAAGGAGAAACCCGCCCAAGGGGAGCCAATGTCTTTATGCAAAACAGCTCGGTTTCAACTAAACGCTGAACAGTGGGGGGAAGAGGTACTGTGCCAGGCGGGGGAGAGCAGTGGGTGAGTGGGAGGCTGATTTCCCGGGATCTTTCCCCTCTGCTCCAGGCAAGGGGAAGTAGGGGGTGGGCGGGAGGCTGATTTCCCAGGGGGCTGCTTCACTTTCCCCTCTGAACAGCCGTGTACTCTGTGTCCTATTAAAAGACTGCCCCTGAATCCAGGAGGCTTCAATGGGAGCCTCACAGGAGCAGTTAACTGAGCTTGGACTGCTTGTGTGCAGTCACGCCACGCGGCCTGGAGCTCAGATACGGTGGAATTGCTGCAAGATGCGGGTGGGTTCTCTGACACTGTCGAGCTCCTCTGGGATAGGGCCTGTCTCTCATCTCTTTCCTGCACCCCAGGCACCCGCCCTTGGGTGCTCAGACCCCTCTGCTTGCAACTACAGGGCTGTCCCACCTGCTGTGTGCAGGTGACGAGGGGTCTCCACACACACAGGCCCTGCTGACCCTAGGACCAGCCCTTGGTCCATGAGAGGGTGCAGCCTGAGTCCCCTGCCCCATTCCAGCCACCTCCTTGTGCCTGCTGGACTCAGGAGGTGCTTCTCTGTGTGAGCAGCTCGCAGGATGTGAGCCTCAGACCTGGACAGCTCTTAGGTGGCCTGTCTGGACCAGGCCGCGCAGTTTTGCTTTAGGAGCCTCCTGGTCTCTGCGGTTTGGCGGAGGAAGCACTGCAGGCAATCCCTAATGAATGGACGGGGCCCCGTTCTGACAAAACTCCATTTACAAATGCGGGCGTCTGAAGGCCTTGCTCAGTGGGCCCTGACTCGGCAGCCCAGCCCAGGGAACAGAAACAAGTGCCTCCTGGACACACTGGTGCTACTGAGTCAGAGGGAGGCCTGCGTGAGCAACGGGACAGCACTGCTGCCCTCAGGGTCTCCAGCACTCGGTGTCCTCTGTCCCTGACGCCCCGGAAGCTCTAACTTCCACCTTGATCCTCATGGCAGAGGTGAATGCATGGCCTGACTCACCTCCAGCCTCCCTCCCAACACAGACGCTTGGCCCAAGTGCAGGACTCTCATGGCCTGTGATAGGGGTCCAAGGCTACCTGGGACCACACGTGAGGTTTCCTGGGTGGGCGTAGAGGGGAAGGTGGAACACCATCAGGAGACGGGCCTGCCCTTCTGGGCCGAGTTCCGAGACCCCCAACTCCAGCCACAGTGGCCTCAGTCTCAAGGCGGTCTTTAGGGGCCCACCCCAGACACTACCCCCAGCCTCCTGTGCACTCAATTTGCTCAATCAACAACCTCATGCAGCCATTGGACCCCAGGGGCAGGTGCCAGAGCGGAGGCAGTGGGCCAATGGGGAAGGGGTAGGCAGGCGAGGTCCCTTACCAGAAGGAAGCAGGGGCTGACCAGCTTCCAGCACAGCCGCCAGTACAGGCTGGGCCGCTGCCCGGTCATCTGCTGGATGTCATCGCTGAACTGCCCGACGCCTGTGGGGAGAAACGGCGGCTTCAGTACCCATCAGGGCAGCACATTCCCCTGATGTTGGACACGCGTGGGGGCCCTCGCTGACCCCGAGTCTCGCCCACTGACCCCAGGCTCCGGCTGCATCCAGCCTCCTGCAGAGGGGGCTGGGCCACACACCAGCCCACTGGGTGCCTTGCAGACGGGTGGGAGCCCGTGTGCCCGCTCCATTCTGGAGATGCACCAGGAAGACCCGTGCCTCAGCGGGAGCTCCCCATGCCCCAGCGACAGCCCCTCGGGTCCTCCTCCCCATCCCACGGCTCTCCCTGTCTCCCTCTGCCACCAGGACTTTTTGTTCACTTAAAAAGTTTGTGGTAAAATACACATAACATAGAACTTACCATTGTAGCCATTTTTATGTGTAGAGTTAATAATGTATTAAGTATTAATACATTCAGATTTTGTGTACCCAACGCCACCACCCATCTACAGAGCTTCTCCATCTTCCCAAAAGGAAATTCTGACCCCACTAAATGCCAATTTCTCCTGATCCCCAGCCCCCACCGAGCCATTGTGCCCTCTGCTTTTTGTCTCAATGAATGTGACTCTCCTGGGAACCTCTGTGAGTGGGGACACAAGACGTGGGGCCTTCTGTGACAGGCTTACTTCCCGTAGAGTGTCCCTGAGGCCATTTGAGCTGCAGCCCGTCAGCATTCCTTTCTTTTTAAGGTCGAATCATATTCTGTCATAAGAATACCATCACTGTGTCTTCAGAAAAGCTACTTCTAGAAATGTAATAAACATTTTTCTCCCCAAAAGCAAGCACCAGCAGTCTGCTTTAGAAATGCATGTTTTCCTTTCAATGGTATTATCTATATTATCTAACTTCTTTTAGGAACTGACCATCAGAAGACCTTAAGAGTGATTTCTCCCCCCACATCTGGCCTGGCCTGTGCAGCCATAGCCTGGTCTGCTGAGATTTGGGGCAAGCCTTGTGGGTGTCCTGTGTTCTGTCAGAAAGAAGCCTCCATGTAGAATCCCCTCTCCACACCCCACCTGGGGATTTGAGCTCGACATGAGAGATGGACTTGGGAGAGAGTGGGGACGCAGACAGGTGAGGCCAGAAGCATCAAAAGGGGGCATCCCCATGGCCCCTCAGGCTCCGGACTCGGCCTCCCACCAGCAGGTCCCAGGGCCCTGCCGGAGCAGGTGGCGTGAACTCCAAGACCTGCAGGACATCGGCGCAGTGGAAGCCTGGTGTATTCCAGCATATCTTATTAGAGCACAGATTTTGTTTCATTTAGATGAGGAGTGCTGGATTCTTCTTTGGAAATATAACACAGAGCTTGGTCTTCTGAGGTGCAGGAAACCAGGGCCAGCTTTTCCCCGCCTCCCATGGTTTCAGAGACCATGGTGCTGGGGTGAATTTGAGGCACTTTCTCCTTCCTCTGTGAAGCTCTAGGTTTTGTTCAGGGGAGATGACAATTAAAGTGATAGATAAAGTATTGATTCCAAGTACCCGTGAAAGCATGAGTTTGATATTTCCTTTTTCTGTAGAACAACACTGAAAAGCAACAACACTAAAAAGAATATTCTCAGGATAGGAGCTAGTTGTCCTATTTGTCTCAAAGCCAGGGTGTTTATCTGGTTATAAATTCCACAGCTCTGAGGCAAAGAAAATGACCCCTCGTATGCAGGCGAGCTAGGTGTCCTCCAAAACTGGGGCTTACACAAAATCAGAGACGTTCAGCTTTGGCTGGAGAGATGCACCTGTTAGGCCTCGTCAGCTACCCTGAAGCCACCTGGCCAGGTGAGCAGAGCCGGCATCACAGCCCCATTTTACAGAAGACAGAACTCAGGGGAGTGGAGGTGGCTTGCCAAGTCAGCATGCAGGGAAAGGGTAGCCCTGGTGCCAGGCTGGGTTCGTTGCTGTTTAAACCACCAGTGGACATTCCAGGACACGGCTGGGGTGGCACAGTGGGCAGGAGCTGTGCCCTGTTGGAGGGCTGCCTGCTGACCCTCAGGCCTGACTGCTCTGGAGCCCTGGTCAGCAGAGAAGACCATGACAGCACCTTTGAAATGCTCTGTGTCACATCCCTGCTGAAACCCCCAGCATGGATCTGATTGTGTTCCCCTATGTGGGGTGGGCTCACTGGTGTCTCTGGCATGGAGGAGGCTGAAGCCACCTGGCTGCTGTGAACACCTCTGACCGCAGTGTGTGTCTTCTTGCTGCCATCCAAGCTAAGCACCTCACTGATCCCATTGAAGGGACCAGTGCCAAGCCTCTCCCCTCTGTGAAGCTGTGATGACCCCAACCCAGGCTACCTGCAGCTGAAAGGCATTTCTTCATGGCGGCTTTGTCAGATGGGGAGTTGCACAGCCACCAAACAAGAGGGCGCCAGCCTGGCTGCCTCTCCTGGACTCACCATAGAACCAGGCCACCCCAATGGCTTCGATGAGCACTCCAAAGAGGATGGACGTGCCGGCGGCGAAATGGTCCAGGAGCGTGAAGACGTAGATGCCGCCCTGGAAGAGAGGGATCCTGTGGACCTGCGGGAAGGCTGTTCCCAAAGGTAAGCCTGGCCTGGGGACACACTGCATACACAAGCTCTGTTTCACTCACTGCAAACTCTGGTTTCAGTTCCTAAAATTCAATCCACATGCAGCTTCTTAGGGCCACCTCTATTACAAAAAAAATAAAATAAAAACGACCTCTCCTTTCCTTTCCTAGGGCTTCACGTGCAATTAGAAACGGAAGCAACCGAATGTGGAAGTTGGCAGTGCCTCCCTTGGAGAGGAGGTGGCCTGAGCTCTCCTACCACATAGATAGAATCTGTCACCCCCAGCGTCCCCCAGTCTCCAAGCCCTAGAGAGAGGCAAGCTTCAGCCTTGGGCGTGTCTGGGAGAGCTGTCCAGGTGCTGAAGTGACTATGGGACTCACACTCCAGGGAGCTGTCCAGGTGCTGAAGTGACCATGGGAAGCACATTCCGGGGAGCTGTCCAGGTGCTGAAGTGACTGGGACCAAGCTCCCGAGGTGCAGTTAACCCTGTGCACTCGTGTGTGTGCATTCGTGTGCGTATGAGTCATTTCCTGGGTGGGTGGGGACGCAGCTTCCTGGAAGCACTGAGGTTCTGTCTGACCCGACAGTCCCAGCCAGGCTGCCCTGTGCCACATGCTAAGGAGGCATAACCAGGAGAAGGCGAAGCCGGCAATGGTACGTACGTTGGTGACGCAGAACAGGGAGAGAAGGAAGGTCGCCAGTACAATGAAGAGCGTGAAGAGCTCACGGTGTCTGTGCAGCAGCTGAAACTCGTCGATGAGCCCGGTGATCACCGACTCCATGCCGCCCATCTGCACACAGAGCACAGGGTCAGGCTGCAGGCTGGGGCACTGCTCACTGCAGCCGGGGCCGAGATCTACTCATCACTCAGTGGACGCACATCCAGGGATGCACATGGAACAGGGGCCGCACAGCTGTCCAGGGTGCAGGATGCCTGGTAGTGAGGACGGCTGTTGGCGAGGGCTTCCCTGGTGGCACAGCCGCAGGAGAGAGGACCCAGAGGGACCGTGCTATGCATGGTAGGGGGGAGCTCAGAGGGACCACGCTATCCACAGAAGGGAGGACCCAGAGGGACCACTCTATCTACAGTAGGGAGGACCCAGAGGGGTCGCTCTATCCATGGTAGGGGTCACCCAACAGGACCACTCTATTTGCAGTAGGAGGGACCCAAAGGGACCACTCTATCCACAGTAGGGAGACCCAGAGGGACCATGCTATCTGCTGTAGGGGAGACCGAGAGGAACCACACTGTCCACAGTAGGGGCTTTGTAGCCTTGTCAACATCTCTGGATGGGTAAGACATGGCATAGCTAAAACACCACCACCCTGTCCACTACTACTGCACAGGCTTGGCTCGGCCAAATTTTCCCAAGCAAGATGATCCCCACATGCAAAGCTTTTGGGTGCACCTGGCCCGGTCACTGGCTACACCTCCCCAGTGGAGCCTCCTGACTCCCAGCATCCTTCTGTGGAATGCCATCCAGGCACCTGACTCCTGCTTAGTGACCTTCTTTGCCTTGCTTAGTCCAGACCCCCCTTCATGCTCCTACATCAGGAACATAAGGTCTGGGGTCAACTCAGGGGCCGTGGCCCAGCTGGGTAGGAGATGAGTAGGGGCTGGATGCATGACCAATATTTACGTGGAAAGGGATTCTGGGTCCCAAGCAGCTGACAGGGAAGAAGGAGCCTGAGAAAGTCCAGCTGGTCCAGGGCTGATCAAGGGCTGGATCCACCACCCCCAGCAGCTGGATGTGCAGAGGCCACACGCAAAGCATTCAGGGCCAGGCCTGGGATCCGTGGGCACCAGGAACTTCTGCTGCCCTCCCCATTCCTTGTGGGGGAGCCAAGGGTTCCAGGGAAAGCCCTGAGACAGGAAGGACCTGCTGTGTGCCCACCAAGGCCCCACCACTCTGGTGTCCTGAGCCAAGTCTTTGGTGGCTGGGGCCCTGTTGCATGTGTGTGCATGCATCTATGCATCTGTGCCTGTGTGTGTGAGTGCATACATGTGTGAGTGCATGCATGTGTGTGCATTTGTGTGTACATGTTTATGTGTGCCCGTGTGTGCATTCGTGTGTGTGCATGCATGTGTGTGCATGTGTGTGCACGTGAGTGCATGCATATATGTACACATTCATGTTTGTATGTGTGCATGCATGTGTGTGCATTCGTGTATGTGTGTGAGTGTGTGTGTGCACATGTGAGTGTATGCATGTGTGTGTGTGCATTCGTGTCTACCTGTGTATGTGCATTTGTGCACATATGTGAGTGCATGCATGTGTATGCACGTGTGAGTGCATGCAATGTATGTGCCCATTTGTGTGTACCTGTGTGTATGTGTGCATGCGTGTGTGCATTGGTGTATGTGTGTGCATGTGTGTGCGTGAGTGCATGCATGTGTGTACGCATTTGTGTACCTGTGTATGTGTGCATGCATGTGTGTGAATTTGTGTGTGTGTGCCTGTGTGTGCACGTGTGGTTGCATGCATGTGTGCCTGTGTGCGCTTGAATGCATGCAAGTGTGTGTGCATTCATGTGTACCTGTGTACGTCTGCATGTGTGTGTGCATTCGTGTGTGTGCATGCATTCATGTATGTGTTCGTGTGTGTGTATGTGCATCTGTGTGTGCATTCGTGTATGTGGGTGCATGTGTGTGCATGTGTGTGCTTGTGCATGCATGTGTGTGCATGCATGCATGTATGTACATGCATATGTCCAGGATCTGTAGGTGGCTCAGGGCGGGTGACATGGGTACCCCAGAGTACAGTGATAAAGGAAAAGTTAAACTCCAGTCACCACTCACCCCAGCCCCAAGAAAGGTCTCCCAAATAATTGTGGGGCTTACTTGAGTCGAGCACAGAGGCCTGGGGGCCGTCCATGAGCCCAGGGATCTTGCCTGACCGTGGGAGGGCAGGGCCCCCTTGGGTGGAAGAAGCCCAAGTGCCAAGGATGGGGCTGGGTGGCACATGTTACTCACGGCACTGTCGATGCCCAGGGTGAGCAGCATGATGAAGAAGACCACGGCCCAGGCCGAGGACAGCGGGAGTGTGGCGATGGCCTCTGGGTAGATGATGAAGATCAGCCCTGGCCCTGAAACCAGAACCCACCCTGCTTTCCACGGAGCTCATGCAGTGTTGTCTCACCCACTCCACCCCCACGCCACCCCACCCCATCCTGAGAGGCCAACACGGCCCACCACAGGCCTGTAAGGACTAGGGCTGGTACAGCCCTGCTGAAAAGCCTCCCTCCTGTGCATCCAGCAGATCCTGGCCTGGGACTCAGGAAAACAGAAACCCAGAACCAATCCGAGGGATTCAGTTCATGCCCACTACCCAGCAACGGGGCTCCTCCAGATCACCTGCACCCTCAAGGGCTATGGGGGCGCTGGGAGAAGGAAGGGGCAGAAACAAGGAGAGGACAGGAGGGGTTTCCAAGGTGGTCCTGCCCTTCGTCCCAAGTGACACCTGCTAATGTTCTTCTAGTTGGTTTTTCCTGCACATATCATGTGATATACACACACAGGCACATGCACGCACATGTATGAACACACATTTGTGCACTCACACTCATGTGCACAAGCACATACACACACACACACACAAATAGACCCAGGCACATGAGCACAAACACACAAATCACACACATCCACATTATTTAGTAGCCTAATTTCTAAATTTAGCAATATATTAGGGATACGTTCCTGACCTCCACCTCCCAGGCACACGAGGAGGCTAAGGCCCTCCCACGAGGTTAGATATGGCTATACTTGGCCAGTGCATGGTGAACCCACTATGAGCGGGTCCCTGCGAGTGAAGCTTAGTAGAGGAGGATGTGGCTCCTTCACCACCACCCCCACCATGGGGTCCGGGAGGTCACATCGACACAGGCTGCTATCAGCTGGGGCCCTGAGGGCTCGGAGGAGCAGCACGTCCTGACACACACAGGGTCCAGGGTCGGAGACCACAGGGGCCCAGATGGAGGCTTTGAAGATGAGGGATAAACCTGCAACCCTGTTATCCCTGCAAGCCAGGGAGGGGCATGCCAGGCTGAGGGTGGCGTGGCCAAGGCAGGAGGTGTCCCCACACAGCTCTCTTGGGAAACAACACGTGCTTCCTGCTACCAGCAGGCAGACTCAGGTGGAGGTAGAGGGGTTGGGAGTGTGGTAGCCACGCCTCCGAAAGTCAATGCCATTTGCTGTCCGATGACCCCCAAAGTGAAAAACAGTCCCACTGGCAACTGACCATTGACCATTTTAGAAGACTCACATCCTCTACTGGCCGGCGGGTCTCCGGAGTCCAGTCAGCCTGCAACAGACTCCCCTGTCCTCTCAGGCATGTGTCTGGTCCTAGCCTGTGGGAATAGGCCTGTGCCCAGCCTTTTAAATGATCAAAGTCCAGAGCCAGGGGCCGTTCCTAAAGGTCTTTCAGGGGCCTTACTGTCAGTCAAGCAGCAGGATCAGGCCCGGCTCTCACAGCTCCCTGATGCCCTGGTGGCTGGGGCAGCCTCCGTGTGGGGTGGGGGAGGCAGGCTTGCCTGAGACCTTCTGAGGCTTAGATGGCATAAGTCAAGAGCCCGGGAAGATATTCATCAGCTCGGGGAACATAATGTCAACATCCTCACCTTCATTTCCGTACCTGCATTAACATTTCGCCCTGTTTTCTTGAGAATTAAGGCTGAAAATGACATTTACTTTGCTTGTCATGAAACGCATAGAAGATATTCAACTATTTTCAGGGGTTAATAGAGGTCTTGCAAACTATGCTAGTTATCATAATAAAGGGCAAAAAGAGTGGAGAAAATGCAAAAATGCAGCAATGAGTAAATTTCATCGCTCTGCATTTATTTGCATGATGCTTTTGTTCTCCCGCTTTGACTGAATTTTTTCTTCCAGAGGAAAGAACATGGACTTAGGAGGCCCAACTCTGAGCTGTGGCTGCAGCCCCCACCCCAGCTTTCTGTTGCAAGGGTGGAGGGGCCCTTTCAGGTCTCCAAGCCTGTTACTACCTGCAGTGCCAGGGTCCTAGTGACTCAGAGGGGGTCAAGGCTGCCTGGCCCTGTACTTGTCACTCCCCACCCTTGCTGAGCCCCAACCCCCAGGTAGAGGTCAGTCAGCGACAACACCCAAGGGACAGGGGCTTTTCTGAGCACGATCATTCCTCACCAACCCAGACCCCTGGAGAAGACGGTCCAGACGAGCAAGGATGGGGACGCAGGTTGGGAGCCTGCCCAACCCGGGGGCCCATGTCTGAAAGGAAAGGGCCTTATCCACATCAGTGCGGCACAGCAGGCCTGGAGGCAGGCGGGGGTTCTGCTGGCTGACAGACCAAGAAGCCTCGGGACTCCTCAGAGCTCTCGGCCGGCCCAAGTTAGAGCTGCCAATGCCACGGCTTCTCATTCCAAGCACCAGAGCCGGGCAGTGGCCCCAAGTACCTGGGCCTCCCCTCACCCCAGCATCTGTGCCCGTCCTGCCGGCTCCTTCCCGCCTGGCACACTTCCTTCTTCAGCCGAGGCCTCCCCTCACCCCGGCATCTGTGCCCATCCTGCCAGCTCCATCCTGCCTGGCACACTTCCTTCTGTGGCTGAGGCCTCCCCTCAGCCCTGGCATTTGTGTCTGGCCTCCCGGCTCCTTCCACCTGGCACACTTCCTGCTGCAGGTGAGGCCTCCCCAAGTCACCTGAGCCTGCCCCAGCCCTGGACCCCTCCTCACTCCCTCAGAGACAACTCCAGGCATGCAGGGACACTCAGCGTCACACGTCGGCCTGGGGAGCAGGCAGGGACACCGGCGCTGGAGGCCTCAGGGGTCTCCCAGCTGCTCTGTGTCCGAGTTGACCTCCCCGGCATCCCAGGCCGGCTCCAGGAGTCGCTGGAACAGCTCGTTCTGCCCCTTCCCTGAACTGCACATTCCCCCACCATGTGGCAAGCAAACATCTAGAGGGCCCTGAGTGACAACCTCCACTCCAGACCCTCGCAGGCCAGCCTCACATGGCGTCTGCAGGAAGCAGCAGAGGGACTGTGGCACAACTGTGCTGCTCAGTTGCATTTGGGCTTGAGGTTCCGCATCCAGGGATGGGGGGCCCGGGAGGGGCAGGGCAGGGAAGGTGCGGGGGCGGCGGGGGGTGGGCAGGTCTTTGCTGGGACATGTGCCATTCTGGCCACTACCCTTTAAGAGTAAGGCAGCAACTCTCTCTGACATTGCTCAGAGCCCGTGCGTCTCCTTCCTCTCTTGCAAGGAAAAAGGCTTTGCTGAGAGCTCGGCCCTGCTGCTACATGGAGCAGGCCCGGGTACGGCAGGAGGGGCTCACCGTCCTTGGCCACGTCCGCAATGGGCACGCTGTGCTTCTGCGCCATGTACCCCAGGAAGGAGAAGACAACGAAGCCGGAGGAGAAGCTTGTCAGGGAGTTGATGGAGGTGGTGACAATCGCATCCCTGCAAGAACAAGACAAGCCGTCTCAGGAACCAGCTGAGCTGCAGAGGCTGCAATTTTCCAGTCATTATTCTTAATTAACTGTGTCTGGGGAAGGGGCAGAAGGTCTCTGGAGGGGCCACTTTCCCCAGCGAGCCGGCCCCTTAGCAGCCTGGCAGAGCTGTCCTTGGGCCACCTCGGCCTGCTGGCTGAGCTGCTCAAGGCTCAGCCATCAGGGCTCAGGGTGAGCGACTGCCCCTGTGCCCAGAGAGTCCTGCGGTGGGTGCCCCACCCGCCTCGCCAGGCAGAGCTTCCAGAACCTTAATGAACACACACCTCCTGGGAACCTCGCTAAGATGCAGATGCTGACTGGGCAGGTCTCGTGGGGTCACAGGGGCTGCGTTTCCCATAAACTCCCAGGGTGCTGGTGCTGCTGGCCTGGGGGCCCCACTCTGAAGGCTGGAGGCAAACAAGGGGGGACCAGGGAGGATCCTGGGGTCGGTCAGGGCACCAGCGTCCTCCTCTTGGGTTCCTGCGTGGCCTGTCGCTGGGCTGAAGGACCACACGCTTCATCTGCAGAGTGCCTGGACCCAGGTGGATGCAGGTGGGCTCCAGGCAGGGCTGCCGAGCTCAGGACCTGCCTTCTAGCACCTACTCTCCATGGAGCCTGCCTGTGGCCTGTCTGGCCATTCTGCTGCACACACTGTCCCTGTGTTTTTACCGTGTTTATCCTCATGATGTGAAAGAAAGTAAACACAAGCCCATAAAGTTCAAAGAAAGCAGGTCCCACATAAAATTCTGTTTCTGCTTTTAGGAGGATTTCGGGTCCAGCATGGGGCTTTGGGTGACTGCCGGTAACACAGGTGCACACGGGATGGGGGGACACGCTCAGGGGTTGTGAAGCCAGACCCTGAGGGAGGATGGAGACCTCACTGGGGCTGGCGTGAAGGAGGAGGCTGTGTCCCTGTGGAGGGAGGGGCTGGCCTTGCCACTGGTGAGGGGGGCAGCAGTGGGGAATCATCAGCCAGCAGGTCAGGCCTAGGCAGGTCCCTCCCAGGAGGTGATGTGCCCACCAGGTTCAGAACCTCTACTAGAGTTGAAATCAGAATCATGTTGGGAGCTGCCTCACTATTGCATCTGTCTGAAAGGCCACACAGCTCACGGGCTTGTGGGTTCAGTTTATCCACCCTGTCCTCACCCAGGGATGCACAATTTCTGGGAGTCGACGACCTCTCCCCAGTGCCGGCGAGGCCCCTGCCCAGTCTGCTAGGAGCTCACCTGTAGCAGTTGTTGGTGAACTTGTTGTAGCTGGAGAAGGCGATCAGCACCCCAAACCCCACGCCCAGGGAGAAGCACACCTGGGTGGCCGCATCAATCCAAACCTGCAGAGCCAGAGACCGGTGAGGGGCTGCCCCAGGAAAGCACAGGCCCGTGGGCAAAGGACCCGAGCACCCTCCCATCCTGGCCCAATGCCGAGGCCTCTAAATTCAACACCAGCCTCGAGAAGCAAATGGCAGCAGCACGACCGTGGAAAACGAACTCTCTGGCCAGTGGCCTGAAAGAGCCAGAGAAGCAGGAGGCTGTCTTTGTCCATTGACCTGGGATTCCCCATGGAGTATTTATCAGGGCAGGGATTCCATGGAACCAGAGATGCCCTGCTCCATAGCCCTCAGAGCAGCACAGACTCATCCACACACATGATGGTGGACCCTGATAACCCTCAGAGCAGCACGGACTCATCCACACACATGATGGTGGACCCTGATAACCCTCAGAGCAGCACGGACTTATCCATATGCTGCATGATGGCAGCACCCTGATAGCCCTCAAAGACGTGGACTCATCCACAAGCTACATGATGATGGTGTCCTAATTAGACGCACACCAGCAATGCCTGCTTTGTATCTTTTCTGAAACATACGCAGCACAGGTGCCCCGCGGCACCCGGGCATGGCCAGGAGCCCACCTGCAGCCTAGACGCTGGTGCTGTGCCTGCCCAGCTTGGTAGATGGCACCCATGACTCTGGACATGAAAGGAAAGGTGGGTGGGTCCATGATTAGACCAATATGGTGTTTTAAAGTCAGCCACAAACCTGCTAAGGTGAGGGCACTGCACAGATTATTCGGTGGCTCAGATGCCTATCTTTCCCCTGCCCAGGCCTTCGGTGGGGGAGAAGGTTCAGTCAAACCCTTTGGAGGCATTCAGGGGACTGGTCAGTCAGGGCTGTCCCCGCGAGTCCACGAAGTGGGCCAGGATGCTGAGGCAGAGACACAAGCTGCTCCTGCTGGGGAGGCCAGGTGGGTCTCAGGGCATCCCAGGTCCCAGGTCAAGCTTGCCTGAGCTTGACTGAGCAGGTAAGCTGGGTGCTGCAGAGGAGGTGGGGCCATCTGTTCTTTGGGCAGCATGTCAGGGCCTCAAGGCCACCCCGGTTCCTGGGACAGTGTGTTTGAGGGCAGATGGCCTGGCCCCGCAGTCAGGGCTGTAGAGGTGGCCAGTGTCTCAGCATGAGGGGAGGAGCCAGGCCTAGAGTGGCTGGGTGGGCAGTGGGTGGAGAGGCTCATACCCTGCTCTCCCAGGTGGCTCCCATGCTGGTCATCAGTCACCTGCCTGGCCAGGTGTCACAGGGGAGCACACACCTCCTCCTCAACCAGAGCTGTGTGTGCATCTCAGGCCTCTGCTCAATGCCAACCCCAGAGCCAGTGCCCATGGCTGCCTCCCTGGGCCTCACCTCATGCACTTCCACTCCAGGACTTGGAATTGTCCTTTCCTTCCTTTTCTTTCCTGATTTTCCTCACTATGCATCAATCCATCTCTTATCGATCAATCAATCATCCATCCATCATCTATCACTGTCATCTACCGTTCCATCACCATCTATCATCTACCTGCCATCTCTATCATCTATCAGCCATCCATTATCTATGGATACATGAAGTCCATGTGTGTGCAGGACTTTAACTCCACCCATCCTGTTGTATATGTATCCTATGTACACCTACCAATCATCCATCCGTCCATCCACCTGTCCATCATCTGTTCATCATCCATCCACCCATTCATCCCATCCAGCTACTTACCTGTCATTCATCCATCCTCCCATCCATCCATCATCCATCCATCCATCCATCCATCCATCCATCCATCCATCCTATCCACCTATCCATCCATCCACCCATCTGTCCATCATCCATCCATCCTATCCACCTACCTACCTATCATCCATCCATCATCCATCATCCATCGTCCATCGTCCATCGTCCATCATCCATCCATGCTATCCAGCTACCTGCCTATCAGCCACCTAATTTTTGACATCTCATCTCTGTAATTTGTTCTCCAGTGAGCATCTTTTCGAGTGCACTGGTGTTTCTTTTGTCTCCTCCTGAGGCTGCCTATTCTTCCTGGCTGGAGCACTAGGTTCTAGGTTGTCCTCGTGGTATTTTTCTTTGATTCTATAACATGCCCTGTTCCTTCCAGCGCACCCTTTGGCTCCACTTTGGTCTTTCTGGGGTTCTGACGCCCTGCTGACTTCATGGCTTGTCTGGCTCCAGCTCTGCAGTTGTAGGTCCCTGGCCACTGCTGGCTTTGCTGCCCTGGTTGTCCTCCTCTCTCCTCCTTGGCTCCTGTGGCCACACGCCTGCTGCACCCATGGCTCAGGCCCCATCTCCACAGGGGTTTCCCCTTCAGTGCTGCAGACACCCTCCCACCCCTACCCCCACCCAGCTGCTTTGCAAGCTCATAGGTGTTGTGTCTACGTGCTTTCTTTCACTGCAACTGTCAGCTCCTGCCTCCCTGGGGCTTTCTGGGGGGCCTGCAGCCAGGCCTGCCAGTCCCTTCTCCCCTTCCTTCCCACTTCTGCCTTGGGCTTACACTTGCCTCATGACCCGTAGACGTGGCTCCATCAACCCGCCCGCATAGGGCCGCACCTCTCCACAGCCTCCTGCCCCACACCCCAGACAAGACGGCCCTTCCCCTCTTGCCGCATCATCCTCTCGCTGCAACAAGGATGCCCCTGGGTGGCTTTGGGGCCCGCCACCTCCCCACCTAGTCTACCTGATTTCCAACCATGCCCCATGTGAGCTGCCATTTTTCTCATGCCAGCCTTTCGCCAATGGCGGCTTGTACTTCTGGGCCTGTTTCCCAGAAAGGGTGCAGTCCCTTCTCCCTCTCTCAGCAAGGGACCCATTCCCCAGCCAAGTCCCCTCCCTTCAGGAGAGGAGACTAACCCTGAATTCTTTCTTCTTTTGCTGAAGAAATCTGCAGCCTGACTCTGGATGGAGTTGTTGACGTGATTTAATTTAGATGACTCATATGGTACCATGGGCACTTGGAATTTGGCTTCCTGAGGAAAGAACCCTGGTTTCTGCAACTCTGACACATCAAGCCCTGGCAGGCAATGAATATGGAACCCTGGAATTCTGGAGCCCTCCGTGGACTGTGAAGCAGGGAGCGGGCTGTACTCACAGATGCCTCGCAGAGCCGATAGAAGTCAACGCTCAGGTACGCTCTGATGCCATCTATGGCTCCGGGGAGCGTGACCCCGCGCAGCAGCAGGGCGGCGAGGACCACGTAAGGCATGGTGGCTGTGATCCATACCACCTGCAGGAGAGGACAGTGTCACCGGCTGCATGGGTGGGGCCGTCGGTGGAAGCAGACACCGGCAGGAGAGCACAGGGCTGCCTTGACGGCTTGTCCTCTGATTGGGAGGCCCAATTCCCAAACATTTCCTGGGACGCCAGCTCAGCAAATGCTCACTGGAGTGAGATGGTCAGACGCTTTCTGTCCTGCACACCCTCCCTGGGGATGGAATGGGAAGAACAGCTCGGCAGGGAAAGCACATTCCTTTTCTGCATTTGCTCTGCCAGAGCAGCTGGGAGTGCCTGATGGGGATTTCTGATGTGTGGAATGTGAGTGGATTCACACGGGGGAAGGGCACTGTGGCACAAAGGGCAGCTCTGGGCTGCGTCCCTGTGGGAGGCTCCCACAGCTGGTGCCCTGCCACACGCACTGTTCCAAGGGAGGGGCATGCCTTGATCAAAACTGGTTTGGGTCCACATAACAAACAGTTTTGTTTTTTTTTTTGAGATGGAGTTTCGCTCTTTCCCAGGCTGCAGTGCAATAGCATGATCTTGGCTCACTGCAACCTCTGCGTCCTGGGTTCAAGTGATTCTCCTGCCTCAGTCTCCTGTGTAGCTGGGATTACAGGCGCCTGCCACCACGCCCAGCTAAACTTGTGTTTTTAGTAGAGACAATGTTTCATCATGTTGACCGAGCTAGTCTTGAATTCCTTACCTCAGGTGATCTGCCGACCTTGGCCTCCCAAAATGTTTTTATCAACAAAAAATCATGCCTCTCAAAGTATGTTTATCAACAAAAAGTCACGTCATGTGTGCCTTTCTGCCAAAAACACTGCTGCGGGTGCTTCCCTCCTGAAGCCCTTCCACAAACATAGACACATATGGACCCCAAACCCAACTATGCCAAGTGTCCACCCAGTCCAGCCAGGACCACGTGTCCACCTCCCCCCACCCAGTCATGGCCATGTGTCCACCCAAGCCAACCCAGCACAGCCACAGGTGTGACCCCAGCCATGCCACATGTACACTCCCAACCTGATCACGGCCACAGCCATTTGGGTTTCCCCAAACTCAACCTCGGCCACATGTCCACCCCAACCTGGCCATGACAACATCTGTAGCACAAAACCCTACCAGGGCCACATGTGCACCCCCTGCCCAGCCACGGCCACATGTGCACTTGGTGGCGCCATGTCTATGGGCCCAGTTGGTGACCCTGAGCCTCACCTTCCCCGAGGTCTTCACGCCCTTCCAGAGGCTGAAGTAGAGCAGCACGATGACCAGCACCAGGCAGGCTGTGAGCTGCCACCGTGGAGGCCCCAGGTCGTCAATGCCGTGGCTCTGGTGGAGGTGCAGCACGCCACGCCTGCAGAGGGGAGTCAGCGGGGGGCTGTGGGGGGGCCTCTCACCCCACCTGGAACTGGACGGCTGAGCTTACTCAGGGACCTGCCCTCCCCACCTCTGGAGAGCAAAAAAGTGTCCAGTCTGATGAACAAGAGATGCCCTCCAGGGAGGTCTGGCCCCAGGCCCTGGCAGAGGTGTCAGGGTTGCCCTGGAGACCAGCGGAGCACATGGAGGCCCAGGAAGCCCCGCCCACCCTTTGCCCTTGGCACCCCTGCTCATTGGAGCTGAGGAGGGAAAGGCCACCTTGGGTCTTTGAAGGAAAGGAGCCACAGAAACCAAAAGGAAGCTGCTGAGCAATGCTGGGCACCCACTGCTGCCCACAGGATGGCCCCGGGTCCCTCCACAGAGACGAGGCTGAGCAGACTCTGGCAATAATGCCAGGCATGCAGATGCCAGCCAGCACTGTTTTCTGAGGGTGATGGCTCACGACACCTGCTCACACAGCCCCTGCTGCTTTGAGGATTCCACGAGGAACAGACTTAGTGGGTGACTCTGCTCCAGCAGGAATCACTCATGTGAAGGATCGATACCTCACAAAGGGCAGAACAGAGGGTGAGGGATGGAGCTCACCATCGGCCGTGCTCCTTGCCCCAGGCACAGATCCTGGGCCCCCTTTCTGTGGGAACTCATTCCATCCTGTGACACTCTCTGCGGGAGAACATGCACCAGGCCACGTGCAGTCGGCCGCATCACCATTGCAAACCGTGACTATGGGCCAAGGCGACTGTAACAGCCGTGCTGCTGCCACCGCAGAGTTGGGAGCCGTGTGATGAGAGGAGCTCCCACTGCCCAGGTTCCCTTCTGTTGTGGGGCCACTGAGGTCCCCAGGAAATAACACCTGGCACCCATGCGGAGCCCAGCCAAGGGCAGCCTTGGAGAGCTTTCCACCAGCTGCAAGCCATTCCAGGGCTGTGTTCCAGGAATTCAGCCCTTCAAACTCCAGAATCATAGCCAGACATCCTGGCGGCAGCAACCGGGAAGGCCCCACGAGCAGTGAAAGGGCTGGGATCAGTGCTCCCGTCCTATCCCGGAGGGCGCCCAGGCACGGGCCTTAGGTTGGCTGGGTGGGCAGATGGCTGCACCATTGAAACCGTCAGTGCTATTCTCTGCTCTTCTCCAAGGGCAAGCTGCTCAGTATTGAGGCTGTCTGTCACCCACACAGTGCAGGGAAAGTCGCTGGAGCTTGTGGAGGTCACGCCTGTCCTTCCTGGGGCAGTGGACACTCCCAAGGCCTTCTTCTCACTCCTCCCGCCACACACAGAGCTCTGCCCCTGCTGGCCAACTCCCCGTCACTCTGCTCTGTAGCCAGGCCTTACCACTGAGTACCTCTGAGACCCTACAGCAACTTCGTGCAGCCTGGACCACGCCCACTCACTGCCTTGGCATCACTGACCCCAGCATGCTACCCACCCATGCCTTGGCAGCCTTGGTGCCTCGCATACACAGGCATGAATTACATACCAGACCAGACAGCACACCCTGTCCCCGTTCCCCATGGGCCTGGAGAAAAGGCAACTCAGCCAACGGCCATAATGGCTCAGGCCCCCCTGGACCTGAGTGGGAAGGCCCAGGGCAAGTGCATTGCCACATCCAGGGCCTTCTCACAAGGCTGTGTCCACAGCACACACAGCGGGCTTAGTGTCAAACATGAAGTTACCTTTGGAAGGAGCACCTCCATGTGCTGGGTCAACCCCCTTCTTGAGATTAGAAGGTCATTGTGCTGGCCGAGTGCAGTGGCTCATACCTGTAATCCCAGCACTTTGGGAGGCCAAGGGGGGTGGATCACAAGGTCAAGAGATCAAGACCATCCTGGCCAACACTGTGAAACCCTGTCTCTACTAAAAATACAAAAATTAGCTGGGCATGGTGGCATGTGCCTGTAGTCCCAGCTACACAGGAGGCTGAGGCAGGAGAACTGCTTGAACCTGGGAGGTGGAGGTTGCAGTGAGCTGAGATCCTGCCACTGCACTCTAGCCTGGTGTCTGGCAACAGAGGGAGACTGTGTCTCAAAAAAAAAAAAAAAGAAAGAAAGAAAGTCATTGTGCTTTGAGGTTATTTGAAGTCCCACAAACAATTTAGAGAACAGGACACTCCTGAGTGCTGTCAGCCCAAGAAGAAGGGTCCCCACAGCTGACCGCAGCCTCGGGCCCAGCCACGCCAGGAGCCGCGGAAAGTGCGTGGCTCCCAGCATGTCTATGCTTCCGAAGGCTGGGTGGGCAGGACAACTGAAGGACATCTGGAAAGGGGCATGGGGCTCATGTGAAGGCATTTCTGAAGCCATAAATAGTTGGGAGGACCAAAAAGCAGTGGCCCAGGACTTTCACCAGGTGTGGAAAAGGCACAGCCCTTCCCACTTTCTGCTGGGCTCTTTTTCCTGGTGAACTCATGGCCATGAATCTTCAATCAGGTGACAGTGTAGCTGCTGGTGGTGATCCAGGCACGCTCAGGCCTCCCACACATCATCGTGATGACCCCACAGCAGCCCTCTCATCCTGTTTTACCAAGAGGGAGCCAAGCCAGTGAGGGGTTGAAACAAGCTTCCAAAGGATAAAATTGTGCCAAAGCATATCAACTTCCTATTAGAACAAACCTAACACTCTTTAAACAAAGACAACAAGAGCTAAATATCCATTAGTATAAAACTCACCATGTCTAGCAACTAACAAAAAATTACTAGACATGACAAGAAGCAAGAAAGGTGATCCACAACCAGAGGAAAATCAGTCAACAGCCACTTCACATCTCATGCAAAAATTCCCCCACAATGGATAAAAGAGCCAAATATAAGGGCTAAAACCATGAAACTCTCATAGGAGAACATGGGGTAAATCTTCACGATCTTGGACTTGGGAATGGTTTCTTAGGCATGGCAGAAAAGAAACAAAAGCTGAATCAGACTTCATCGAAATTTAAAACTTTTGTGCATTGAAGGATGCAATACAGAATAAAAATAAAACTACAGAATTTAAAAAAAATTTTGTAAATCATTTATCAATCTGATAAGAGAAAAATATGCAAAATATGTAAAGAACTCCTAAAACTCAACAACAAAAAAACAGATAACCCAATCCAAAAATGGGCAAAGGACTTGAATAGACATTGCTCCAAAGATGTTATACAAATGGCCAATAAACACATGAAGAGATGTCCAAGGGTCACTAATCCTTAGGGAAATATAAATCAAGACCACAATGAGAGGCCACTTCATACCCATTGAGATGCCTATTATCAAAATAAACTAGCAGAAAGTAAGTCTTGTCAAGGATGTAGGGAAATCGGAGCCCTGTGCATTGCTGGTGGGAATATAAAACAATGCCTCCACTGTGGGAAACAGTGCGGTGGTTCCTCAAAAAATTAAGCACAGAATTATCACATGGCTCCAGCAATTCAACTTCTGGGTATCCAGCAGGTACTCAATACTGAAGTTCATAGCAGCATGTTTTTACAGTAGCCAAAAGGTAGATGCAATCCAAATGTCCATCAAAAGACAAATAGATCTGGCCAGGTGTGGTGGCTCATATTTGTAATTGCAGTGCTCTGGGAGGCTGAGTTGGGAGGATTACTTGAGCCCAAGAATTTAAGACAGGCCTGGGCAACATGACAAGACCCTACTTTATAAAAAATTTTTTAAATTAGCTGGATGTGATATCACACAACTGTAGTCCCAGCCTGGGAGTCTGAGGCAGGAGGATTGCTTGAGCCCAGGAGGTCAAGGCTGCAGCGAGCTGTGATCGTACCACTGCACATTCCAACCTGGACAACAGAGTGAGATCCTGTCTCTAAAAACGAAAAAGATAAATGGATAAACAAAACATGATATATCCATACAATGGAATTGGAATATTATTTGGCCTTAAAAAGGATGGAAGTTCTGACAATAGGTTCTGAAATGCTTCAATTAACCTTGAAGACATATGCTAAGTGAAATAAGCCAATCACAAAAAAATAAGTGCTTCTACTCAGAGGAGGGACCTAGAGTAGTTAAATTCACAGAGACAGGAAGTAGAATGGTAGCTGCCAGGGGCTGTGGTGAGGGAGAATGGGGACTTAGTGTTAATGGGGAGAAAATTTCAGGTTTGGAGGAGGAAAATGTTCTGAGGGATGATGGTGATGGTTGCACAACATGTGAATGTACCTAATGCCACTGAATGTCCACTTAAAAATGGTTAAGATGGGCCAGGCATGGTGGCTCACCCCTGTAATCCCAGAACTTTGGGAGGCCGAGGTGGGGAGATCACGAATTCAGGAGATGGAGACCATCCTAGCTAACACGGTGAAACCACATCTTTACTAAAAATACAAAAAATTAGCCAGGCATGGTGGCGCGCACCTTTAGTCCCAACTACTCAGAGGCTGAGGCAGGAGAATCATTTGAATCTGGGAGGTGGAGATTGCAGTGAGCTGAGATGGCGCCACTGCACTCCAGCTTGGGCAACAGAGTGAGCCTCTGTCTCAGAAAAAAGGAAAATGGTTAAGATGGTAAGAAATGTTATGTATAATTTATCACAATAACCCCCCAAGAAGGCAAAATACTTTTGTGTAAAGTCCAAGCTGAATCACTGCCAGCAAGTCTATGCTATAAGAAATGATAAAGGAAGTTCTTTAGATGGAAGGAAGATGATTTGAAATGGAAACCTGGATCTACATACAGGATCAGACAGCACCGGAGCTGGATGCTATGCAGGTAAATGTTTAAAATATAAATGCTTAAAGCAGAAATAACAGCAATGTATCATGGAGTTGATAACATACTGTAGAAAAATAAAATCTATGACAATTACACACAGGACGTGAGATAAACAGAAGTCTACTGTTATAGGCCCTTCCATTCTATGAAATGGTATCATGTCACTTGAAGGTAGACTGTGATAAGTTAAAGGTCAATGTTGTAAACCCTATAAAATCCATGAAAAATGAAAACAAAAAGCTATAGTTTATTAGCTAATAGTGTTGATAAAATGAAAGCCCAAAAAATTAATTCAAAACAGGGAATAAATGGAGGAAACAAGAAACAAAGAAGAAATGGGACGTAATGAAAGACTTAAAGCCAGTCATGCTGACAATTATGGAATGGAAACTCTAATTAAAAAACAGAGATTGCTTTATTGAATAAAAAGCACAACCAACTCTAAGGTGTAAACAAGAAATCCACTTTATATGTAATGACACATATAATTGAAAAATAAAAAGCTGGAAAAGATATACCGCACAAACAGTAATCATAAGAAAGTTGCAGTGGCCATATTACTATCAGACAAAGTAGACTTCAGAATGAGAAATCTAATCAGGAAGGACAGTTCAAATGGTAAAGGGGTAACTTCAAAAACTAATATTAATAAACATGTATGCACTTCAGAGCAGTTTCAGAATACATGAATGAAGCAAACACTGGTAGAAGTGAAAAGAAATAGACAAATCTACAATTATAGTTGAGATTTCAATACCCCTTTCTCAGTAACTGATAGAGCAAGTAGACAGAAAATCAGTAAGGATGTAGAAAACCTGAACAACACAATGACCTAACATGACCTCTTTGACATTTGTGCAATGCTCCACCCAAAGACAGCAGCAGACATATTCTTTTTAGGTGCACATAGAACATTCGCCGATGTAGACCATCTAGCAGGTCGTAAACAAGTCTCAGTATATTTTGAAATATTAAAGATGCATAAGCATATCATCTTGCCAAAACAGAACTAAATTAGAAACCAATGACAAAAATATCTAGCAAACCTCCAAATATTTCAAATTAAACAACAAATTTCTAAGAAGTCCCATTAGTCAACTAGAAATCAAAAGAAAGATTAAGGAATACTTTGAACTGAAGAAAATGAAAACACAGCATACCAAACTTTGTGGGATGCAGCTAATGCAGTCCCTTCAAGTCAAATTTATAGCTTTAATTTATAACTTCATAATTTATATTAAGCAGTGCTGATATGTATTTATGGAAGTTGGGAAACTGTAAACTGGTCAGAGTTATGTGATCCTGTGTTGGTGTTTGAACACCCACATGCACTTTCCTGGCTCAGACTTCACATTTCTCAAGTGGGTTTACAATGCCCTTTCACACTCTGAAGGTGACAGCAACGTGCCTGTGGTTTCTCCTCTGAGACTAGTATCTTCTCATGCATACTCATTAGGAATGGAGCTGCAGAAATGTCAGCCAGTGCAAGGAGGAAAACAGGTCCTGAGGGAGAAACCTGGGACTTTATAGAAAGGGCAGCCCAGGGATAAACACTTTAAGGGCTTCACTGTTCTCAGATAATTAGTCACTGAGAATAAAGGTAATGCTTCTTGCTTGAGTCACTTGACAATAATCTCCAGGTTCTTGCTGGGAAGGCTTCCTTTCATTTCTCTGGTGGAATCATTTCTGTCACCTCCCTCTGGTGGGTGGACTGCTGCCCAAGAAGGAAGCAGCAGCACAGGAAGGCTGGCTGGGACCCGGGGGCTGGGAGTGCCAGCATAGCATATCCCACCGGACATGTTTCATTTGCCAACCCTGAGGGACACTGGGTGCAGGAGCCAGCGCCGCACACGGCATTTGTGGCATATGGAGGAAGTGCCATCAACGGGGCAGCTCAGCAGTCTTTTCTGACTTACAGCCCAGAAGACATGGCCAGCGGCTCACCCAGGCTTGATAGTGACTTCCTGAGGCCCTGGAGTAAAAACGCATGCTGAAGCCCTTTCAGATCTGCTCCTGCTAACATCTTAGCCATCAAATGTACGATGTGGCATGCTTCGTAAGCTGTGTAGGAAACTCAGTCCCATTTGTGGTTACTGACAAAGTCAGACGTGCCCATTATCTAGGACAGAGAGCCGCACTGTCATGCATCACAGCCACTCTGGCCTTTATGGCCTTTCACGGTGTGGCGTGCACTCTCTGATTACATGCGCCAGCAGGAAACCCACATCCTTTGTCCAACGATCTGCTTTATAAAGTGGGTTCGAAATCCAGAAACCGCCTGAGCATGTTACGACTGTCCTCCCTGCTCCCCAAGAGTCACTGGGGCCTGTTTCAGGGAAACCTCAGTTCCCTTCAGAAGGCGTGGGAGGGGCGCCAAGCGCCTCAGTGCCCTGGGTCATTAATCATTTGTGAATTAATCTTAAACCTTCTCCAGCTCCCCACGTCTGCCCTAGAGCTGTGGCCAGCTAGAGGGAAGCACATGCCAGTGTGGACAGGGCTTCCAAGGGAAGGGCTGGGCACCCTTCTGTTTCCTTCCTTCTTCCTTCCTTCCGGACTGAGAACTTCCAAGCAGACTTCACTAGTCTGATTGTTTGGAATAATAGCATGTGTTCTTTCCTTCTGGCGTTCTTAGCGTATCACTGGGCTCACCATTACACTAAATTTTCCTCTCCAATTTTCTCACCTGAACATCACTTAGATGAGTCAACGCTTCCCACACTGCCCAAACAAAAGGAAGCTGGTACCCAGACGGTGGTGCTCGGCAGATTTAACGGGGCGTCAGGTATTGGAGACTCGCAGGCTCTCTCCCCGGCGCCTCTGTGGCCTCTGCCCTGGCTCCGTGCGCCCCCCACTCTCTCCTGCCGGCCCCTCTCTTTGATTGCACGCCAGCCCTGAGAGCTGGCCACACAGCAGGAGCACGTGCAGCCCGGCCCGGTTCCTGCTAGTGGGGTGTTTAATCAGGGAAATGTAGGTGTGAGCAGGCCACCCACACGCCATGGGAGTTTTCTCCCTCAAGACTTAAAATCTATTTGGACAAATGGTGTGACTGGGCAGTCTTCGGGCAAGTTTATCATTTCCTGCTTGCCTGTCACCCAGGAGAGTCCCGTCCAGACTCCCTCGACCCTGCCTGCGGCTACACTTCCCACGGCGAGGGTCACCCAGGTGTCTTTCAGGCAAACCAACTGGGACTCATCCCGGGGCATCTGCTCTCCCCACCTGCACCACCCTCCGAAACCAGCCTTCCTCCCACGAGGGCTTCCCAGCGCCCCAGCCTGGACTCTCCTGTGGGGTATTTGGCGGGCCCCTCTCTCCCACTGTGGAAACATCCTCCTCGGGGCCTGTCACTCCCATCCAACGCCAAACCACGAGAAAGGCCCAGACGACACTCACCCTCACAACCCACGATCTTCCTCAGGCTCTAAGAAAAACGCCGGGTGGTCCCCCGAAAACTGCCTCCACCCCTGCCCCTCACCTCTGAGGCCAGCCTGGGGATACGCTTCCATGCCCGAGGAGGAATTCTAGAACCAGCCACCTGGGTTGTGACTATCTGAATGCAGAGCAGTTTGAGAGACTGGACGCCCGGCCACCGAGAACTGGCCCCTTTCCAGCAGCTTCAGCCCTACTGTCTCCAAGCCACACCCTCCGGGCAGCCCTATGGCTCCATCTCAGCAAGCCACACCCTCCGGGACCGCTCCATCTCATCCGTCTCTGACAAGACCCCCAGGAGAGGGACACCGTCCCTTCCCTGCGGGAAAAGGCCTCAGTGATGTCTTCTGATAGGTTTTTAGATGTCACCATAGAAAGCACCTCTGGGAGGCTGTGCTCCCTGAAGTTTCCCTGGCAGACCAAGACCCAAGTTCTCGAGGATGATCCTTCCCCCAGCAGAGGCGAGGTGGGGGCTTCTCTGCTCACCTACGCCAGGCTGTGCCTAAGACGTGACTTGTACAAACGTAACGTGAGACGCCTCACTTGCTTTCTGGCTCACTGTTCTGCCTCAAAACAAATTCTGCAAAGGCGCCTACTTGCTGTTAAAACTGGAATTATTCTTATTGGTCAAAGTTCATTTTCCCACCTTGAAGTGGACCCATTTTTGCATATAAACGTGAATAAGATGCGTCTAACTAGGCAAGGGAGCCCCTGGACAGAAGCGCCCTGGCTACGGGCAGAGCGGATGTGGTGAGAAATGTGCAAAGGTCCTCTCCTCCTCTGCCAGACGGCAGCTGAGCTGAAGCATCCACCTGTCAGAACGGCGACCTGGCTTGAGGCCCCAAGTGCGGCTGGTGGGGTGGGGGATGTGGATGGTACTTCCCAGGTCCAGATTGATTCCAGGAGGTGTCCAGAGGAAACGGGGGACCCATGGGGGCACTCACGGCCCTTCCAGGCTGGGCCAGGCCATGTGGTGACGAGGGAGGGCCAACAGCAGCTGGCACGGGGCACAAAAGGACTTCATCGAAGACATTAGGGTCCAGGAGAGCAGTTGCTATGGGTAGATGGTGAGGGGCAGGCCTGGCCGGGGGGACCGTGAGGCATGGGCCTGGCCAGGGTGGATGGCATGGGGTGGGCCTGGCGGGGGTGGATGGTATGGGGCGGGCCTGGCCGGGGTGGATGGTATGGGGCGGGCCTGGCCGGGGTGGATGGCATGGGGCGGGCCTGGCTGGGGTAGGCTGTGCAGGTTGGGCCTGGCTGGGGCACAGGGAGGAGGAGACAGAGAACTGGGGGCTGCTGGACACGAGCTGCACCGGAGTGGGAGGCAGAAGGAGACAGAAAGCTGTGCACGCACATGATGAAAGTCTCACAACAAGTGGACGGCTGGGACTCCTTGGAGACAGGGGCTGCCTACTGAAGCCAGAGACTTCTGCTCAGTGATGCCCAGAAAGCCATATTTTCTGGAGAGGGCAGGGGCCCGAGGGAGGCAGCTCAGCCCTAGGCTATGCACAGAGGAAGGGCAGGGAGGAGGGGAGCCCGGACACGGGGCTGACTCAGTCCAGAGACGCCGCTACAGCTCCCAGAGACCAGAGCTTGCCCGCCTTCCACACAGAGGTTCCCCACCAGCCCCGCCCGCCCCCAGCCACCACTGGGAGCAGGAGCGTAGGCAGGAGAGCCACTCAGTGCCCGGTCCCTGCTGAGGGCTCACTCTATGGGAGCTTTGCTGAGCTCCTGGAGACCACCAACGTGATTCAGAAATGTGCCCCTCCAGAGCACTAAAGGAGGGAATGCCGGAAGAGGTCCCTCTCCCTGCACCCCGGGGGGCAGCAAGGCCAGGGGGCCGACCAAGGGGCTGCCATGGGGGACCCGGTGGCGTGGTCCCTCCTGCTCCCGAGGACCCGACTCCCACTTACTCGAAGTACTCGGCAGCAGGCGTGGTCCCAAAGGTGTCGTTGAGGCCCGAGCTGTCGCCACTGGAGTCACCAGGGTGGGCGTCCGAGCAGTTGGGGCTGTTCCAGGAGTTGTTGCAGTGGATCCACGGGAGCTCCGTGGTGAAGGATGAGAAGAGGTAGTGCAGCGCCCAGGCAATGATGACGTTGTAGAAGAAGCCGACATACAGTGAGATGAGGATGACCGTGAAGCCCACGCCTGGCGGGAAGGGGGTGATGGTGGAGCCCACACATGGAGGGAACGGGGTGATGGTGACGGTGGAGCCCACACATGGAGGGAACGGGGTGATGGTGACGGTGGAGCCCACACATGGAGGGAACGGGGTGATGGTGACGGTGGAGCCCACATATGGAGGGAAGGGGGTGACCGTGAAGCCCATGCCTGGCGGGAAGGGGGTGACGGTGGAGCCCACACATGGAGGGAAGGAGGTGACGGTGGAGCCCACACATGGAAGGAATGGGTGATGGTGGAGCCCACGCCTGGTGGGAAGGGGGTAACTATTGACTCCAGGCCTGGAGGGAAGGGGGTGACAGTGCAACCCAGGAAGGTGGTGCACAGAGCCACCATGGAAGTCCCTTCCACCTCCCCTCACAGGAGACATCACCCTGAGCCGGTAGCTCCTGGACAGCTCTGAGGCCCGGCAGCATCTTCAAACATGCAGGGGAAGGCCAGTGAAAGGCCTGAGGCCAGACCTCATGCTGTGACCACAGAAAAGAAGCTGCCTGCCCCCTAAAACCATGCACTTCTGCACAGGGACTTTCAGGGTATCTCTGAGGGTCAACCAGAGCGATGGCGGGTGTCCAGGGCCACCCTCACGCACCCAGAGACCCGCAGGGACACTGTCACCTGCACCATACTAGTCATCCATTCCCCACAGCCACTCAGGATCCACAGGGTTATCTAGGACACTGAGGCCATCTAAGGGCTACTCTGGGTGACCCAGGGCAACCCAGTCCATGGCTAACCAGGGCTACCAGGTCCATGTGTAACCATCAGAATCATCTATGGCCACACAGAAGCACCCAGGGCTACTAGGGAACTCATGCAAATAGGGCCATCAAAGGTCACCTAGGGTTACCCAAGAACACCCAGTGTCTCCCAGAACCATCAAGACTGCCGTAGTCACTAAGGGACAACTGGGGTCCTTGACAGCCATCCATACCCACCCAGGCTCATTCAGGACTCTGGAGGGCACCCAGGACCACACATGATCACTCATGCTAATCCAGGGCCACTTGGGGTCACAGAGGGTATCCACGGCCATCCACGGCCATCTGTGGCCATCCACAGCCAGCTCCATTCATCCACAATTATCCACGGCCATCCATAGCCATCCACAACCACCCATATCCACCCCTGGCCATCCCCAACAATCCGCCTCCATTCACAAGCATCCACAGCCACCCGTGGCCACCCAGGGCCTTCCACAGCCATCTATGGGCATCTGTGGCCATCTATAGCTACCCATGCCTCTCCCCGAAGACTACCCAGAAGAATCAACTGGGACCATTTACAGCCATGTGGAGGCATCCAAGGTCCCACCACCCATACATGACCATCTGGGGTTTCCTGGAATCACCCAGGGCCACAGAAGATCACCAAGGTCCACCCAGGGCAGGTAAGGTCACCCAGGGCTTCCTTGGGCCACCCAGAGCCTTGCATGACTATGAAGGACTGCTCAGAGCCATGTTTGACTTTCCACGGTCTCCCAGGGTCGTGCAAGACCATCCACGGCCATCTGTGGCCATCCAGTGCCACCCAGAGTCTTTTAGAGTGCCCTTTCCAGGATAACAGACCTAGAATTTGGGACCCATCATTTCGGGGCTCCTGGTAAACTGGAACAGAACTCAGCGGTCAGCAGTCTCTGCAGTGGCATCAGCCTGACTGGTGGGCAGACAGCCTCCTCCTTGCTCCCTGCTGGATGGGCACCATCACGTTCTTGCCACTGGAGTTGACTTTACTAAGCTCCAGGAAGAATTCTTTTCATTCCCACATTCCTTCTCAATTTGCTGACATGATTAGTTCGGGCTCCAACTTTGATTGACTTTATGGAAACCCAGGAGGCTCCATGCCCTGTCCTGCCTGCTCATGGCCAGGGTAGGAGTGTGCCTTCAAGGTGACTTTTCAGGGAGTGGCCTAGTTGCTTTTATGATCTAAGTTCTTAAGAGAAGCTGTTCTCGTGCTCAGGGCACCTCAGTAAAGTTCTCTTCCTACCCCGAAAGCAAAAAGAAGGCTTCAAACTTCGTTTTAAGTAGATCCAGGACCAGAGTGCGTGCAATCCCTCTCGGAAAATGTGCTCAGTAGTGGCGACGAGAAAAGCCAAGCTGTAGCCTTTGGAAGCCCTTCCCCCACGCGGAACTGGTCCACAGTAAATGATTCTGTATTACAGTCTGTATTATGAGTCCCTTAGGAGAGAGGCTGGGTTGAGATTCACCGGCACTCACCCAGATGGCCACACTGGGAGCCACGTTGTGAGAAGCCACATTGTTTCCAGAGAGCACTGTGGGGGATTTTCCACGGTGGCAACTGACAGTGGATGCCCAATTTGAAAAACACTTTCAAAGTTAAAACTTTGTGTACAAGTCCTTAGCTTGAAACCCTGGGAAGCCTTTGATCAAACAACACCAGGGTGGATCCCAATGCAGAGTCCAAAGGAAGGGCTGACTGTGCCCCAGGCCCTTCCGGAGCCACCACTGTTGTTTCCTGTCCTGTACCCCAGATCGGCAGGGTCACCACGGGCTCACGACATCACCACGGCCACGGCACATGACATCACCATTGGCCACACTGGCTGACACGGCTCCCAGAACAAATGGGCCTGCTCTGGTCCGTGGGAGAGCGCAGCCCCCACACCCAGAGTCCCCCTTACCAGGAGGACCCCTCCTGGATGCTTCCCCAGGCACCTGGGTGAGGAAACGGCTCCCTTGGAAGGTGGTGGCCAGTGTCAGCACTGGCTGGGCATTTGGTGGCTCCAAGCCCTGCTGTTCGGGAAGGCAGAACCCCTGCCCTGGGCACTGACATGTAGCCCCTCACAAACCAGCCAGCTTCACCACAAGCTCCTCGAGCTCACCAAAGACCCGGACACACAAAGCCCGCTTCCCTGTTTGCTAAAGAACTTTCTGGTGGTCTCTGCTCATGACATCACTGTGGGCTCTAGATGAAGCTTCACCTGACATATTCCTTAAACACCTTAGTGACACAGGAGGCCTTCTCCCCAGAGAGGTGGCAGGCATAGTCCCTGCTTGTGTCTCCAGGGAAAACGTTCATGAGAACGTGACGCTTCCCTTCCCTTCTGTCTGACTCCCATCAAGCTCAGCACTAAGCGTGAATTTCAAGCATAGCTCTTAAGGTCAATCTCCTTAAATTTATTTTATGCTTAGTACATTTTTATATTACCCTTGCGTGCATTTTGTTTTCTGTTTGAGAAATCACACTAAAATATGATTGACTATTAAATATCTCATACTCGGTACAATCGAATGGTGAGGTTTCCAGGGCATCTGTAATATGCGGTTGCCTTTGGCAATGAAACAGAAATCTGACAAACAGAAGCCGGCTGAGGGTCCCGCCTGCCATTGGTACTTAGCCCACTAGAGCACAGCCGCCCTGCAACAGCCCTGAACACCAGCACACACCCGGGCACCCACAGGAGCTGGCTTCAGAAGAGGGTGTTGTCAACACACGCACGGAGCCCACAGGAGGAAGCCTCTGGTGGAGCAGCCCCTCCACACCTCGCTGGAAGCATCCAGGTGGCCCTCAGAAGAAAGACAGGAGAGGACGCCTCCCTGTCAGTCTGGGTGTCTTTAATATCTGCTTGCTGTGTGTGCACACACCAGAGAGACAGAGAGGAGGAGAGACAGACCTGGAGAGACACAGAGGGAGGAAAGGAGGGAGAGACAGAGAGAGACACAGAGGGAGGAAAGGAGGGAGAGAGACAGAGACACACAGAGGGAGGAAAGGAGGGAGAGACAGAGACACAGAGGGAGCAGGAAAGAGAAAGTGAGGGGAAGGGAGGAGAGGGAGAGTGTTAAAGACCACCTCTCGGGACCCTGGGGCTCACTGTGGGGCTGAAGGCCCCCGAGGCCCCTCTTGCTGCAGTGCCCACCCCTCAGGCGGCTCAGGGGAGACTCCGGGAAACACAGGCGTGTCCTGGCATCTGAGCAGCTGGGCCTCACCGAGAACTCCACCTGTTGGCTTTTGAGTTGGATCTTGGTTCCCAGTTAGGAGCAGAAAGCAGCTCCCAGGTCTGCGGAAGGGAAGGGCTGGGGAGGAGCAGGCTCCAGGGAGAGCTGGGCTTCATTTCCCCCACGGACTTGCCACCTGCCCAGGGCTGGATGGCCTTTTAGCTCCATAATGATTATTTTGGGCACTTTACCTGATGTCTTAATTTACCACATGGCACTTCTATTTAATGGCACATGAAAATGCATGTATTTTTATGAACTAACTTTTTATAAAGGACAAAGGAGAGAGAAGGCACACGTATCAGGACGCCGGGGAAGCACGGTGCACACCCAGTTTCGAGAGCACTCGCAATCTCCCCTAAACCGGCACCTCGAGGTTGACAGGCAGGCAAAACAAACTGGACGCCGGCACAGGACCTGCAGCTTTGCTGAGATTAACCGCACGGGACCTGCAGCATTGCTGAGATTAACCGCACGGGACCTGCAGC
>NW_016107882.1:424855-431582 GCF_001604975.1 Cebus imitator | reverse complement strand
GGGACCTGCAGCATTGCTGAGATTAAACCGTTGAAGGTGTCGCTTCTCTAAAGAAGTCCAGCTTTCAAGCTTCGACTCATCCATCCCTTCACGGGTCCAACAGTTCACTTTCTGGGGTTTGTGATTTTCCTTCCTCACCAGGTATGAGGCGGGCGTGAACCAGCTCTTCCTGAGATCTGCCCTCGGGGCCACGAGCCTTTCTTCCCGTGGCCACGCTTCACAGCCATCCTCGGGGACTGGCCTTCAGAATGAAGCCTGCGTGGCATGCGGGATGGTGGGCATGTGTGCTGTGCCACGGAGGAGGTGACTGCCCAGCTTCCCCAGGCTGCACGTTGCGGGGAGCGCAATGAGATGCCGCAGCCGCCAGCCGCATTTCTCCAGAATGAGGCGCCACTGCTCACTCCTACGGAAGTCGAGGCTGTCTATCAGCCCAAGTCACGTTGGTTACCACCACATGGCGCTCTGAAATTCTTAGAAATGGCTTTTTGACGTTTTGTGAACTGCATCATGAAGACCCACGCTGGGAGCTTTGTGGGTGAACCTCCTTTCCGTGTACAGACAGAAGGAAATCAGCTCCTGTCTGCTGACCCACACATCCCTTTTCTTCCTGTGCTCCTCACCCGAATCCTGCATGTGAAGAGGTGGTTTAACTCACCCCAGCACCAGGCTCACTGGCCGGAGTGGGGTGCAGGGCTGTGCGTGTGTACACACTCGTGACAGACTCCAGGGTGGCTCTGGAACATCCGGCAAAGCAGTGTGACGTCACCCCAGCCAGTGCCAGAGCCCGAGGTCATCCCTCCTCGCTGTTTCCCCCACCCCAGTGGGCTGGCCTCCTCCCCGATTCAGTGTCCCAAGGCTCTGAGCACTCGGATGCCCTCCTCCACGGACACGGCACAGGTTCAGCGTCGCCCACAACTGCAGACTCAGGCAGCATCTCCTCCCTGAAATGTGTCCGCGCTGCCGGCCAGGGCCGGGGGACACAGGAAACACATGTGCATCTTGAACCGTTAGCCTGGGTTCCCTGTGACGCCCAGTTTGACCCGCGCACCTGTCTGTCTGGAGGGAGGCTCCTGGGTCTTCCGCTGGCTGCTGCCCTCCTCCACCGGGAAACTGACGACGGGGCAGGGGCGTGTTCCCGGCAATTCTGGTATGGTTTGACCTCTCCCTGCTGATCCTGCCAAGGGGCCGTCTGGCCCTGTGTGTGCCCCCAGCATCTGTCTCTCACTCTGAAGATGTGTGCAGAGTGGGTGTGGGGAGAGAGTCCTCTTTTTGTGGCTCCATTTCAGTGTGGTTCAGTGAATATGGAGCCTAGGAAGAAATTACTGAAGTCTTAAGGTTCACTATGCAGCCCACTAGGAATGAATGTGTCTCACGCCTGGGAAGAGCCATCACGTCTGGCCAGTCTCAGCGTCTCCACGGGTGTAAGGGTGCCTTCTCCTCCCAGAGCCCAACCTCAGCAGCTGTGAAGTGCCATCTGTTCCCTCTCCTAAGGCGGGTCAGTGGCTCGCCTCTGACGGTCCACCCCGACTCACTGGTAACAAGTCTTGGGGCGGTGCTGGGGCTTGGCTGTCTTCTTTAACACCAGCTTTTGTGTGTATCCAGGGATCACATCCAGAACTTCTGTGAGTATCCAGAGACTGACCTTATAGTAGTCATTTTCTTAATGCCAATTTTCTGAGTGATGCCCCTGAGGAAATGCCCGAATCCTCCCTGAACCACCAGCTCCCGAGAGGTGGCTGTACCATGGGGCAAGCGTGGCCTGCGTGTGTGGACTGGGGAGTCAGAAACACCTGGGGTGAAATCCCGCTCTGTTCTGATGGGGAGAACGGGGGAATGACCGCAGCCCTCTGGTCCTCAGCACCTGCATCTCCAACACAGAGACATAGTGTGTGCCCTTCCCAGGGTCTCATGAGGATGGAGTCAGAAACGCCGAGAGAGGGCCTGGTGCTGGGCAGGCTGCCTGTGCTCAGCACGAGTGTGTCCACTTCATGATGCCAGAGCAGGGCACCAGCAGCCGGAAAGGCTCAGTGACAACTAGATGGATCAATAGCTAAGAGACAGATGGATAGGTCGATAGGTGGATGGATGGATGGATACAGCCGTAGATAGACGAATGGATGGATGGATGGATCGATAGGTAGATGGATGGATCAATAGATAATGGATGGATGACGGATACATAGATAGATGAATGGATGAATGGATGGATGGATAGATAAATGGGTAGGTAGATGGATGGATCAATAGATAATGGATGGATGACGGATCTACAGATAAATGAATGGATGGATGGATAGATGGATTGATAGGTAGATGGATGGATCAGTAGATAATGAATGGATGGATAGATGGATGGATGATGGATCCATAGATGAATGGATGGATGGATGGATGAATGGATGAGTGGATGGATGGATTGATAGGTGGATGGATCAATAGATAATAGATGGATGGGTAGATGACAGGTGAAGAGATGATTGACAGATGATAGAGTTATGAATTGTGTCCATCCCCCAAATTCATCTGTTGAAGTTCTAACCCCTCAAACCTCAGAATGTGACCTTATTTAGAAACAAGGTCTCTACGGAGGTAATCAAGTTGAAGTGAGGTCATTAGGGTGGGCCCTAATCCAACAGGACTTGTGACCTCATAAAAAGGGGGAATTTGGTTTCAGAGCTATGTGTAGAAGGCAGCAGTATGAAGAGGCACAGGGAGAAGACAGTCTCCGAGCCAAGGAGAGAGGCTAGAGCAGAGGCTTTCCTGCAGCGTCAGAAGAAATCAATCCACTGACACCTTGATCGTGGACTTCCAGCCTCCAGAACGGTGAGACGATAAATGTGTGCCATTTAAGCCACCCGGTGTGTGTCGTTTGTTACGGCAGCCACAGGAAATTCATAGTGACAGATGATGATGACAGACGGATGGATAGGCAGGTGGGTAGACGGGTAGGTAGATGGATGGGTGAATGATTGATATAAAGATCCATAACAACGATAACAGATAGATGACAGATGATTTGATGAATGGATGGATGGATAATGGATAGATTGCGGATCTATAGATAGACATGTGTTTTATCTTAACTACATTTTAACATCTTGGCAAAGTAACACCATGAATGAATTGCAGGACCGCCTCACCTAGAAGCAAAGGAATGAACTCTCAAGTCCTTGTCATCACAGATCTTTAAAGTGGGACCCAAGTTCAAGTGGCGTGTGCCACGCCTGTGTCTTAGCAAAGCAGGGCGGCATGCTCATGATGGGGCTGGCTGGCTTTGAAAGTTCCAGCGCCACCACCAGAGTCCGCGCTACGCCAGGGTGAAGGGAGGTGCCTGCGTGTTACCTTTCAGTACGGGGCAGATCTTCCAGACACCAGCAGCCCCTTCCCTGTTGAACTGGCCGAGGGCCAGCTCCATGTAGAAAAGTGGCATCCCAGCAATGACCATGAAGAGCAGGTAGGGGACCAGGAAGGCACCTGTGGGGCAGAACAGCGCCTCGAGTTTGGGGCCTTGGAAGGGCCCGTCTCTCCTCATGGAAGCTCGGGCTCCCACCCCAGTCAACCACCCATGTCCTGGCCTGACCCTTTCACCCCACTCTCCAACGGGAAGCCCCCGGCTGGGGCCGACGCGTCCCCAAGCCCGTCCTGCACTGCTGTCAGTGCCTGACACATCCCTCCTGGATCCCCTCAGCATTGTGCACCCCGAGCTGTGATGTCAAACCCAGGAGCGGTGCAGGGAGGCCCTGCACATGCTTGGCGCTGCACTGGATACTGCTCTTTCCCGAGGTTACTCGGGGTGCCCTTCCCTGGCCTGCGTCCCCCGCCTTTGCCCTGATCCTCTTTACCTCTTGAGTTGTGAATCTGTGAGCCCCACTCTGCCGCTGAGCTGAGTGGGCCCTACCGTCCTGTCCCCGGCTTCCAGGGCCCTCAGCGCCTGCCCCCATCGACCCAGTGGCTGAGGGGCTTTGCTGCCTCAGGTGCTGGGAGCCCCTCCAGGGTAGGGCCTAGTTCCTTTGAAACCTGCACCTCCCCATCCCCAGCACAAAGCCTGGGGCCCCCTGGTCTCAGCCTCCTAGATCCCATCTGCTCCCCTGGTCTGACCTGAGTGAGGGAAAGCTTGCCACTCTCTCTCCTGGGGAAGGGGAGGGGGAGGCATGGGGTCCCTCAGCTCTGTCTTTGGGCAACTTCTTGGACCTGCTGAGGCCTCTATCTTCCCCTTTGCTAGGTGGGCATAAAAATGTCAACTTCCTCACAGGCATTCAGTGAGGCTTCCCCCAAAATTCTTTCCCAGGCCTCCCTTCTTAGACCCGCCATAGAAGCCAACCAGGGAGGCCAGGCAGGGAGGCCCAAAGAGGCTCCTGGGAAGGGACCACCTATGTCCTTGGACTTCCCAGGTGGCCCTGCCTCGATCTTAGCCTCTGACTCTGTGGCTGGGTTCTGGGGGGTGCAGGGGGCCTCAACATTAGCCTTCCAGCTCTGTGGCTGGGTTCTGGGGAATGCAGAGGGCCTCAAAATTAGCCTTCTGACTCTGGCTGGGTTCTGGAGGGTGCAGGGAGCCTCAACATTAGCCTTCTGGCTCTGTGGCTGGGTCCTGGAGGGGGCAGGGGGCACAGGCCCGCTCCAGGGGCCTCTTCTGCCACTCCAGGCTCCAGGGCCTCCACACACTTTGCAAAGGCTGCCAAAGTCGGCCAGAGGCTGTTCTTTGGGTCTTCAAGAATTTTCTTTCCAAAGTGAAATAGCCTCTGGAAATAGGAGGCAGAGCCAGGCTGCTCCATGCACCGTCCCACCCCCAACCCCAGCTTCTGTGAGTGCCTCCCTTTCCTGACCTCTGAAATGCCCACATGCGACCAGGCAGCTCCAAGCCCCGCTCTGTGGTTCTGTGACATCCTCCGGGACGATCTGCTCCCACTGCAACCTCTCACCGGGAACCCCATCTTCATGCATGAGAACAGCTTTATCTCGTCCTGGTGCTGCCTTTCCTCAAAGCCCTGCCCGGCTGCCCCCACGGACCCCTGCCTGGCCGGCGGGCCCAGGAAGGCTGAGATGGGACTTACCCCCGCCATTTTTGTAGCACAGGTAGGGGAATCGCCAGACGTTGGCCAGGTCCACAGCGAAGCCAATGACGGAGAGGAGAAAGTCGATCTTCTTGCCCCAGGTCTCCCGATCCTGGGCCTCCACGGGGCTCTGCCGGTTGGTGAGGGTGGAGCTGGTGAGCTGCACTCCATTCTGCTCCTTGACAAGGATGAGCTCCAGCTCCTTCGGGCCCATGGCGTTGGGCTCCTTAGCCGGGGCCACCACGGAAGACATGAGTCCCACAGAGCATTTGCTCTTACTCATGGGCACACCTGGAATCAAGGAATTCTTGTCGCTTGGTCTTCAGCCACTAGGAAAAGCAAACACACAAGAGGAATGCAGCAATTCAGCCGCCAGGGCTAGGGATGTGCCTGGTGTGGAGGGCAGAGCCCCAAGGCATTCACCGGTTTTCCTCTGGGAAGGGGTGGGTGCATTCCCAGTGCCTGAGATGGCACAGCTGGGGCACAGAAACTGGGAGGTGCCAGCTCTCACCACAGAGCTGGGGCACCAGCCCATGGAGGCCTCGAGACCGGCCCTCTGGCTTGCCCTCCTTCCCCTGCACCCTCCTCACTCCTACCAAAGCGCAATGCTGTGTAAGCTCTAGTGCGGCTTTCTAATAACAATACGTGGATATTACCTCTACCTCCCCCCACAGTTCCAGAGAGCAATTTTACAGTCTTCAAAGAGCATTCAATAATGCTTTTGTGACTGTTCGTCTGTATTTTTTCTTTCTTTTTTTTTTTTTTTTTTTTTTTTTTTTTTTTTTTTTTTTTTTTTTTTTTTTTTTTTTTTTTAATGAGATGAAGTCTTGCTCTGTCACTCAGGCTGAAGCATAGTAGTGTGATTACAAGTCACTGCAACCTCAAACTCCTGGGTTCAAGCGATCCTTGCCCCTCAGCCTCCTGAGTAGCTGGGACTACAGGTGTGCACCACAGCGCTGGCTAAGTTTCTTTTTGTGTAATTTTTGGTAAAGACAGGGTCTGACTATGTTGCCCACGCTGGTCTTGAACTCCTGACCTCAAGCGATCCCTGCCTCAGCTTCCCAAAGTGCTGAGATTACCGGCATGAGCCATCAAGCCTGGCCTTATATTGTTTATACTCAGTAATAAAGAGCAAAATTTATGTAACTAAAGTCGGCCACTGTAAAGAAGAATTTAGAACCATCACAACTGTTTCCTCAAAGAGTGCCTGTGCAAGCCACATCCACCCATGTCGGTGGCACCACCCCACCTGAGAGAGCTGGGCAGAGGATGGACACGGCTTCACTGCGGAGACCAGCTCCTGGGCCAGCAGGGCAACCTGAGAAATCCTTTCCAAATGGCTCCATAAAGTCCCCAGCAACAAGGCAGCGCAGGAGAGCAGGAGTCTCTACCCTGCCCCACCAGGGCCACTTCTGGCATTTGGATCCAGCAGCACGTTTCAATCACGCACGTGCACACACACACACTCACACTCACAGACGTGTGCACACACACGGGTCCATGCATATACACACACAGGAGACCACACGAGCACGCACACACACACATACACACACAGGCGTGCACTCATGCACGTGCACACAGGTGCACACACAGGCGACCACACACACAGGCACACACATACACATACACAGGCATGCACTCACGCACGCACGCACACCCACCCACTCACACAC
>NW_016107882.1:405228-424501 GCF_001604975.1 Cebus imitator | reverse complement strand
ACACACACACACACACACACACACACAATGAAGCTGGACGCAGGCGGCAGCTCTAACGGGCCACTTTCCGCTGCATCCAAGTTTACACAACACTCGCCCATGAGCTACGTCACGCGCCGCTACTGGGTGGATTCTTCAGCTCCCGGTGACAACCCTCACCCCGCACGACCCTTCCCACCCGCACGACCCCCGCGCTGGGTTCCGCGGCGCGAGCAGGAGCCGTGCTGGGAGAGGGCGCTGGGTGCGGAGCTCGTGAGTCTCCGGCCTCCCTGCTCTGCCGCCTGCCCGGGAAGCGGCCGCAGCCCTGGGGCCACTGACCCCACTCCCGAGCACTGGGCCTCAGAGGCGAGGTTTGGGTCCACGCAGCAAACCGTGGCTTGTTAGGACGCGACCTTCCCCGCCACGCCCAGAACAAGAAGCGGCGCTGCCTGCAGAGCCCTCGCCCGGCCTCCCTGCACTGCCCGGAGCACGGGCGGCCGCCCGCGCCCCAAAATCAGACAAAGCCCCCGCGGGACGGAGCGGCGGGGAACACCCACTCCGATCGGATCTAGGGTGCGCCGCGCCCCCAGTGGGGATAAGTTCCACAAGAAGAAACAGGGTCCCCCAAGTCACAGCCACAGGCATCCACGCGGCCCCCACACCAGTGGCGCCCACGCCGTCCTGAGCCCTGCGCCCCTCGGTGGACACCCCCCCTCGGCCTCAAAGGCCCACACGGCGCTACCAGGAGCGCTCGGCACCGCGACTGTTGGCGACTTTGAAGACCACGTGCGGTCTGAGGGACGCGGTGACCCCAGACGGCGCCCGGCCCCCCGAACCCGCCTCCCAGCCCCTGCGCCCGACATCGGGGTCTGCAGAGGGAGCGGCGCGCCGGGAGGATGCGCTGGGGACGCCAGTGCCGGGAGCCGCCCCGGCCTCACCTGGGCTCGCGGGCCTCGGCTGCTGCGCGCGAGTCCTGGCCGCGAACGTCCGCGAAGCCTCCCCTCCCGCTCCGCTGCGCTGGGCGGTCTCGGCTCGGCCTCGGGCTCTTATTCTGTCGCCAGGGTCCGCCCCGCCCCGCCCCTCCCGCGGCCGGGGTCGCCCCGGCGTCCTGGCTCCGCCTCCGCACCTCCCCGAGCCGCGCCCCCGTCCCCCGCCCCCCGGGCGCGGACGGCTCAGAGCAGCGGCGGCCACTGCTCCACGGCCAGCGCGGTCCCGCGCGCCCCGGGGCCCGGACACCGGGTGCGGGGGCCTGTGGGTCCGGAGCGGCGCGGGTCTAGACGGGCGCCTTCCTTGCGAGAACGGTCCGGGTCGCCCTCGCTCGCACCCCTTGGCGCTGCCCCGCGCACCCGCCGCCTTCGGGACAGGGAAGGAGCCGGGCGGCGGCGCGCGAGGAACCGCGGGGAGCCGGCTGGGCCGACCCTTCCCTCCCTCCCCGTCCGGGCGCCCCTGAGGCCACCCCGCGCTCCCGGGACCACCTCCCTCCCACCCGCCGCTCCACGCCGGGGCCCGGGCTCCGGCCCTGACCAGCTCGGAACCCCGCTTCGCGGCGTGCAGGTTGCGGAGACGCGGGTCCTTCCGTGGCCTTGGGGGCTCCGCGACCCCCAGACCACCAGCCGAGCCGAGCCGCCTCTGGCCGGCATCGGAACCACGGGGCTCGCACCGCGCTCGCGTGGGAAGCCATGCCCCTTGCGGGCCTGGAAAGCCCTGGCGTCCGACACCCAGCTCCGCGCCGAATGGACTCAGAGGCTTCCCCTCCGAGATGTCCGGGCAGGATTTCTAACATTCAGCGCGCCGAGGAAGGGTGCAGCCCAGGCCGCCAGGCCCAGGACGTCCAGGTCCTTAGATGGCACCGAGGTGAGTGGCCGCGCCCCGCTCTGCACGTTGCCCCCCGGGGTCACCCAAACCCCGGCGATCCTCCCCGTGTACCCTCGGTGCCCCTGCGTGACACCCTGCCGTGGGCGTCCAGGCGAGCCCTGGGGCTCCCCAGCCATCCCCCACCCACAGTCCGTGCTCAGCAGTGGGGGAAGCAGCGCCCCTTGGTGTCCCACCCCCTGCTGCGCCCTGCACTCCCCACACCCCTCACCCTGCGCTGGCTCCCAGGCAGAAGGCACCCGGAGCTGCGCTTCCAGGCTGAGTTGGAATCAAGCAGGAACCTGGCGACTCCCTGGGGCTGCTATGACAAAATCCCAGCAGCCTGGGGCTCCCACAGAAGCCGTTAGTTCTCACAGTTCCACAGCCTGGGGGCCAAGGCCAAGACCTAGACCTGGCCGACTCTGTGTCCCGTGAGGGTTGGAGATCGTTCTTTCCCTGTATCTCCCCATGGTGGTGGCTGGGGAGAGCTCTCTGCGGTCTGTTTTATGAAGGCACTGGCCCCATTCCTCAGGGTGGAGTCCTCCTGGACTGACCACCTGAAGAGCCCCTCTCCTGACACTGTCTCTTATCAGGGGTGGGACTTCAGCCTGGCCAGGGAGGTGAGGGGACCTCAGGAGAGGGGGCTGTGCCGCCTCAAAGCTGATTGTGTCAGTGGCCGCCACAGAAGGGATCTCTCTGCCCGCATAAGCTCCATGGCACAGGTTTCAGTGAAAGGGAACGAGCCAGTGCTTGGCTCCGGAGCAGCAGGGTCAAGGAGACAAACCATCTCCCAAGGAAAAGGCTTTGCAGATGACGAAGAGAAGCCATTAATAAAACACACACAGAGAATGGACGTTCGGAGACCTTAAAAACACACAGGTGGGCTGGGCATGGTGGCTCACGCCTGTAGTCCCACCGACTCAGGGAAGCAGAGGTTGGAGAATCCCTTGAACCTGCAGAGTGGAGTCGAGAGCACACCATGGGTAATGCAGCGAGACCCTGTCTCAAAACTAAACAGTACACAGGCAAAGCACATTTTGGAAGTACTTGCAAGTTCTGAAGGAGTGCAAAATTGTGACCCAAAGCTGACAGGGCACAGGGCAGGGAGGAGGAGGGACCACGGTCACAGACCCAGGCGGGCACATCCTCACCGACCGCGGCACACGGAGAATGCACCTGCCACTCAGGAGGGGCCCCTGAGTGATGTAACCTGCACCCTGGATCAACCCTGACTTCCTACCACATGAATTAGGATAAAGGAGCTTTGGGTGTTCTCAGAGCAACCAGCCATGGGAGCTGGGCCCATGGATGACACAGAGAAAGTGCAGCTTCTAGGTCCACGCAACTGCACCCTCCCACAGCAGGAATGCCCTGTGAGCTGTGCAGGTGGAAGCGGTGTGGTTGTGAGCCGATCAGACCTGATTAAATGGCCAACCTTTGCATGCTTGGTACTCTGCCCTAAACACCAAGCCAGCTTTGTGATGGTTGTCATTGCTGCTGTGGCTGCTGTGGGCTCAGGGTGCTGGGTGCAGGCAGGTGGAGCCATCCAGCGTCTGCACTTCCTACCCCTGCTGGGTGCCTCTCTCCACGGGCTGGGACCACAGCTGCAGAGCCCACAGGGAGCCTCTGGCTGCTGACTGCTGTCTCTAAAGCAGCCCTGCCTCACGGGTCCCCCTCCTTGGGTGCCGCCTCCCGGGGGACCCTCAGTGCTGGATGTTGCCCCATGTTCCACTTGAGTTGGAAGGCGGCATGGGTGCTGCCCCCATAGGTGCTGCATCTGACAGAGGACAAGGACGGTGGGCCGGCTGGCTCTCGGACGAATGGCAGTGAGATGCCAGTCATATACCTGCCCGCGTCTTTCCTACATTGAGGGTGTCCTGTGTGCTTTCGGAGGAAGTCCCAGGGAGCCCAGCTCAGACTCCAAAGACCCTGACCTCTCGCTGGTGCTGGGAAGGCTCCGGGGGTCAGGGGTTCGGGGAGGGCAAGTGTGAGGGGCCGGTAGGCAGGAGTAGCTTTTGTCCAGGGGTGTGGGAGGTGAGATCCCAGCCCTTGTGTGGCCGGGTCTGAGAAAGATGGAAGGTGCCGGCCCCAGGCAAGAGGTCCTGCTCACAGCTGCACCCCTGTGCCCTCCCCGGGGCCACCCCAGGAGGGAGACGTTTCCTCCCGCATGGCAGGGACAACAGTACACGCCGATGTCTTCTCTCAGAGCCGTGCCATTTTCCAGCTTACTGCTGGCTTTAGTCACAGACAGCCTGATGGTATCACCATGGCACAGCATGTCACGGTGGTCAGCCACACAGATGGCACCAGGCCGAGTCAGCCTGGGGAGCAAGACATGAAAAACTCCAAGACGCCTTGGTAAGACACGAGCTTGCTAAAACTGAAAGAGAGAAAGTAACATTTTCAAAACCTGCCACCTTGGCGAAGTTTCCGTGGGCCCATTGGTCTGATTGGCCAAACTACGTACCCAAAATGAAAGGAAACGCGCTGTGTCTGGCAAGCTTACCCTAGGAAAGAGGTATCGTACCGGGTGAGGCTCTTGGGATTGGTGAGGCGAGGTCCGAGACCCTTGGGAGTGCTTCTCTGGTCCATTTTCTGTGTCACCCATAAAGCATTTGGTCGCGAGTGGAGCCCAGATTAAGAAACGTTCTGCTGCTGGTCTGGATGGGAAGCTGCCACCCCGGGGGGCCACACGATCTGGTGTTGTTCTCACACTAGCCGGCATCAGAGTCACCTACATGAACCTTACATGCACAGGAGGCACAGATCACCGCGCTCCATCCTCAGAGACGCAGCTTCCGCAGGTGTGAGACCTGCGTTTCTAGAATGTTCTCAGGCGATGCTGATGCTGCTGGCCCAGGAGCCCCACTTTGAGAAACACTGACCTGGCAGAACCAGGTGGGCTTGGAGGGTCTGTGGCAGATGGAGATGTAGGCAGCGCACACGATGAGCTGAGTGCGAGCTGAACGCTCTCCTGGAAATCCATATTCTCCTTTTGAATAAGAGTGCCCTGAGACAGGACAGAGACTCAGGGGGCTCCGTCGCTGCAGAAGCTGGGCCGCCCAGCAGAAGCCGCCTGCCGTTGGACCCACAGAGGCTGTGCAGGCAGCATCCTGCCGTCATCAGGGGGAATGTGTACAAGGCCTGAGCAGGTCTGGAAGCCGTGGTAAGTTCCATGAACAAGTACCCACTCCCGCTGCGTTGAGACCCCTTCCTTCACCCAGACCTCTGACTACGTGAGAGTTTCTTATGACATTGGATGGAGGGAATGCATGCACTGGGGCCTGGATGACATGTATCTGTCTGTACACAACACACTGCCCCCACCTGAAAGTGGAAAGCTGCGTCATCATGGTCTTCTGTGAAAGGGATCTTCTTCCCAGGGGGCGCACGTTCTAACCACGCATCAGGTCGGTCATCTAGCCAAGGAGGGGTGGCCGGAGCATGGCCCCAGTGCACTCACAGGCATTGGTGAGTGGCTTGGCTACAGGACAGGCGACTTCAAGGGACACTGAAATATTGATGACGAGATTTTTCCGTCATGGGTTTCCATCATGGGAACATAGGTTCCGTGTTTGTAGAAAATCTTGAGGAATTTACAAAAAAAAATTAAAAACTACTAGAAATTGTAAGTGAATTTAGCAAGGCCACGGGGATCTGATAAAAATCGATTGTATTTCTGTGTACTAGCAGCAAACGATTATAAAATAAAATCTAAAATAATTTCATTTACAATAGCATCCAAAACAAAATGCCTGGGGAAAATGTATCTGAGACTTGTGGGCTGAAAACCTAGAATCCATTGCTGTGAGAAACATTTAAAAGCCTAGACAAGTAGAGGGGAGTCCCTGGTTATGACTGGAAGCCTCAATATTGATGAGATGTCAGTTCTGCATAAACTGACATATAGATTCAGTGCACTCTCAATCAAAATTCTAACTGGCTTTTTTGAAGAAATTAACCAGCTGGTTCTAAAATGTGTTTGGAGATGTGGTGACCTGAAGTAGCCAAAGGAATCTTGAAGGAGAACAGCACTGGAGGACCTGGGAGATGTCTTTCATGATTCCACCATCTGAACAAGACTCAGTGGGGAAAGGGCTGCCTTCAACAGACAACACTGGAGCAACCAGCTACTCGGACGTAAAATGGTAAGCTTCAACCAGTGTCTCACACGCACTAGCTTGGAATGCATTCTATGTGTAAATACGCAATCTATAATTTTAATATTTTAGAGGGAAATGGGAGAAAATCTCTGCGATTGTGGATTAGGTAAAGGTTTTTAAAAACAGCTGCACTGAGGTGTGATATGCAGTATTCTCAGTGTATGATTTGGTGAGTGACTGACGGGCGTGCAGCCCAATCACACTCAGGATGATGGCGGTGGGCACTCATCACTCGCCTGCTTCCCTCTGTCTGCTTGTGTCTCTACCCTGCCCCTCCCGCAGGCAACCACTGATGTCCTTCCTTCCTTTCTGTCTCTCTCACTTTCCTTCCTTCCTTCTCTCCCTCCCTCCCTCCCTCCCTCCCTCCCTCCCTCCCTCCCTTCCTTCCTTCCTTCCTTCCCTCCTTCCTTCCTTTCTTCCCCTCATTTCTCTCTTTCTTTCTTTCTCTTTCTCTCTTTCTCTTCCTTTCTTCTTTTTTTGAGGCAGCGTCTCGCTGTGTTGCCCAGGCTGCAGTGCAGTGACACAATCTCAGCTCGCTGCAGCCTCTGCCTCCCAAGCTGAAGTGATTCTCCTGCCTCAGCCTCCTGAGTAGCTGAGATTATAGGTGTGCACCACCACACCTGGCTAATTTTTGTGTTTTTAGTACAGACAGGCTAATTTTTGTGTTTTGGTTCGAGACCAGCCTGGAGTTTCACCATGTTGGCCAGGCTGGTCTCGAACTCCTGACCTCAAGTGATTGGCCCACATCAGCCTCCCAAAATGCTGGGATTACGATGTGAGCCACCATGCCTGGCCTGATTTGGTTTCCATGATTATAGACCAATGTGTTTTTAATATAATTTTGTATGAATAGAATTATACCGTAAGTACTGTTTTCTGGGTCTGCTCTCTTGCATTCAGCATATTTGAGAAGAAGCCACATCATCGCATCAGTAGTTAATTCCGTGCCGGGAACTCTTGACCAGCAAGAGGGTTCCAACCTGAATGGGGAGTGCGCAGGAAGAAAAGAAGACAGAAAAGCAGGGTCAGGAGGTCTGGGGAGTCAGTGCCCCACCAGCAACTTTATTTCTCAAGGCTCAGAATATATACATTTTCAGGGTCTGATTGACGTCTTGGTAAGGAGAGAAACAAGTAGCTAAATCATCAATTCTATACAATAAATTGACAGCTAAGCAATAGGTGGTTATAGAAGATAATAATATCTTTGGTGCTCATAAGCAAGTTTCTGTAGCAAAAAACCTTGTTCCTCATGAACGCAGGCCATCGGGTTTCGCCCGTCTGGTTGTCTTTTAACTAGATTCTCCTTTTTCTCTTGTCCCCGACTTCCCTCTGCCTGGAGGCCCTGCTCCCGGGCTCAACCTCCCGTATCGTGAATACCTGCTTTGCAGTCTCACACGGGAGGGCTCCCAACAATTCCGTTTTACTTATTTGTAGTGTCCATTGTGTGGATATGGGATGTGATGTACTTGGTTTATCTGTCTGCCTATTGATGGACATTTGGCTCTTACAAATAAAGCTGCTATGAACATTTGCGTGCGAGTCTTCGTATGAACACGGGCTGTCATTTCTTTGTGGTAGGTAAGAAGTACCTGGTAGTGGGTGGCTAGGTTGGCTGGTAGATATATGTTTAACTGTTGTTTAAAAACTGTTAAATTCGTTTGCACAGTAGTTGTATCATTTTACATTTCCATGAACAGGGTGTGAGAATTTTGGTCACCTCACATTCCAGCGAATGTTTAGTCCGGCCCCTCTTTTCAGTGTTAGCCCCCCGTGTGTCTACAGCACTGCCTCCTTCACGCCTCTCAGAATGATCTTCGACAGCTTCTCACGTGTTAGTGGCATTGGGGCCACTTTGTGTCAAGTGTCTGCTCAAATCTTTTGCACATTTGGGTTATTTAATTGAGGTTCGAGAGTTCTTTACTATTCTGGATACCAGTCCCTTATCAGAGAGATACTTTGCACATATTTTTCCCAGTCTTGGACTGTCTTTTCATCCTCCCAATAGAGTCTTTGGAAGAGAAGAGTTATTAATTTTGATGAAGTTGAATTCATTTTTCTTTCACAAATCCTGCTTTTAGTGATGTATTTAAGAAATCTTTACCTAATCCACGATCACAAAGATTTTCTCCTAAGTTTTCCTCTAAAAATTTTACAATTATAGACTGCATATTTACACATATAATCCATTTAAACCAGCTTGGTGTAAGACACCGATTGGAGTTCACTATTTTACGTCCGAATAACCAGTTGTTCTAGCGCTGCGTGCTGAAGGCAGCGCTTTCCCCACTGAGTTGCTTTTGCACCTTTGTTGAAAAGTCAATTGTGTGGGGGGGGCCCTGTGTTATCATCTGTTAATCTATTTTTATGCCAGTACCACACTTGCTGCCGACTGAATTGGGTACCCCCAAATTCACAGGTTAAAGCCATAATCCCCAAGGTGACTATCTGGAGGCAGAGTTTTTCGGAGGTGATTAGGTTACATGAAGTCATAAGGGTGGAGTCATAACCCAGGAGGGCTGTGACCTTATCAAAAGGGGAAGCTCTCTCTCTCTCTCACTCTCTGCTGTGTGAAGATACAGGGAGAAGGCGTCCGTCTGCGAGCCAGGAAGGGAGGCCTCACTAGGAACAGAATCAGCCGGTGCCTCGGTGTTGGATTTCCAGCCTCCAGAACTGTGAGAAACAAATGTCTGTTGTTCAGCCCCCAAGTCTGGGGTGTTTTGTGGCAGCCAAGGAGGTTAAAATGGCACTATCTTGATTATGATTCTTTTGTAATACATTTTTAAGTCAGGTAATGTAAGTCAGACAATTTCGTTCTTTTTCAAAGTTGTTTTGCCTATTCTCAGTCCTGTGCTTTTTCATATGAATTTTAGAATCAGCTTTTCAGTTTCTTCCGAAGTGCCACATGGGGCTTCTTTGGGTGGAGGCTGTCATCAGTTTTACCATTATTTACTTCTGAGGCAGGCTTCACGTCCAGACTTTCTTCTAAAGTCTGATTTAGCTGAATTCCAAAACGTTTGATGTGTTGTTTTGTTTTCACTCAGTTCAAAATATTTTCTATTTCCCTTTTGATTTCTTCTTTGATCCATTGTTATTTACATATATGATTAGTTTCCAAATATTAGAAGATTGTCTGGATATGCTTCTTTATATTCCCCAAACGTATTTTTCATTTTGGTGTCAAATTTATCTGCCTTTTTGTTGGAGAACATACTTTACATTACCTGAATCCCTAAAGGGAAGTTTATGTCTGAACCGTGGCCTGTCTTGGTAAGCTCTTCACACACATTTGAAAAGAATGTGTGCTCTGATATTATTGGGTGAACTATTGCATAAATATCAAATAGGTCAAGTTAGTTCATACTGCTTTTCAAGTCCTCTGTATCCTTAAAAGTTTCTCTGTATCTGTTCCATCAATTATTGGGAAAGAGGTATTGAAATCTCCGAGTATAATTGTGTGGACTGGTCTATTTCTCCTTGCAGTTCTATCAGATTTTGCTGAATTTATTATGAAGCTCTGTTACTAGGTACATACACATTTGTCCTTCTGGTGAACTATCATAAAATGACCTCCTCCAGACCTGATCTTTTTTGAGGATTCCCATGGCTTGCATATTAGATGGCTTGAAGTCTCACAGTTCTCTGATGCTTGGTTGATTTTTTTGTCTTTTTTCTTTATTTCATTTTGAACAGTTTACACTGTCATCTGTGTCTTCAAGTTCATCTGTCCTTTCTTCTGAGACGTTAAATCCACCTTTCACCCCAACCAGTGCATTTTGCATATGAGACATTGTAGTTTCATCTCTAGAATTTGGATTTGTGTCTTTTAAAAAATAACCGTCATGTTTCTATTACACATGTTCAGTCTTGCCTTTGGCTAGTTCTTGGAATGAGGCAACGGTTTTGATAATTGTCAATGTCTCTACTAATGCTGTCATTTGAGTCATCTCTGGGTCTGTTTCTACCGACTGTAGATCACACCTTCCCACCGTTTTGCATTGTGCTAATTTCCAGTAGATGCCTGGCATTGTGATTTAACCCTGTTGAGTTGTGGATAACGTTGTACTAATGTGAATATTCTGGAACTTTGGCTGCTGGTAAGGTCCCTGTGTAGTGGTCCTTCTTTCAGGTTTCACTTTTAAGCTTTGTCCAGCAGGGCCAGAGCAGTGTTTCACTCAGGGCTGATGCCGCTTGCCTGCTGGGGCAAAGCCCATTTTACTTTCCCACCTGATGACCATGTTCTCCGACAGAAGGTAAATCCAGTCTCTACTCCATTTTGATCAGAAGCAACAATTGTGGACCCATTAACTTTTCTTTTCTTTTCTTTGAGATGGATTTTCACTCTGTTGTCCAGACACTGGAGTGCCATGGCACGATCTCAGCTCACTACAACCTCCGCCTCCTGGGTTCAGGCAGTTCTCCTGTCTCAACTTCCAGAGTAGTTGAGATTACAGGCATAGGCCACCACACCCAGCTAATTTTTGTATTTTTAGTAGAGACGGTTTCGCTGTGATGGCCACACTGGTCTCAAATGCCTAACCTCAGGCAATCTGCCTGCCTCAGCTTCCCAAAGCATTTGGAGCCACTGCACCTGGCCCCCATTCACTTTTCTTATGTTTGAGGGAGTTAATCTGCACCTAGTCAGCCCTTGACAGTGTCACATGATAGCTGCTCATCACTACTGCAGCTTCTGCTGTCCTTCCTCAGCAAATGTTTTCCTGTCACTCTTGCAGCTTCCTGGGCCAAGCAGCTCAGTTCTGCCCTGGGAAATATGGGCAGAATTCATGACATTTAGCTTCATTTAGATGAGAGAACATACTCTGTGTGATTTAAACGTGTTGAAATTTATCTATGGTCAAGCATATGGTCTATTTTGTCAGCTGCTTCGTGTGCACTTAAAATGGCACATCATTTGGTGAATAGAGTTGTTTCTCTCCGCAGTTACATCTTCCCCTGATGGTTACGTCAATTACCAAGACATCTATGTTAAAATCCCCAACTATGTTTGCAGGTTTGTTTCTTCTTTAAATCCTGTCATTGTTGCTTCATATATCTAAGCCATGTGATTAGGTACATGCACTTTTAAATATCGCATCTTCTAATTGAATCAAACTTCTATCATCGTGAAATGTCTGTCTTTAACTCTGCTAATTCTCCTAGTCTTTACACTTAGTATGACAATCTAATCAGATAAAGTTTCTTAAGGTTCTGTTTGCATGTTATAAATATATTTGCTATTGTTTTCCCCCCTTTTTTTTTTTTCTTGAGATGGAGTTTTGCTGTCACCCAGGCTGGAGTGCAGTGGTGGGATCTCGGCTCACTGCAACCTCTACCTCCTGGGTTCAAGTGATTCTCCTGCCTTAGCCTCCTGAGTAGCTGGGACTTCAGGCATGTGCCACTATGCCTGGCTATTTTTTTTTTTTTTTTTTGCATTTTTACTAGAGATAGGGTTTCACCATCTTGGTCAGGCTGGTCTCGAACTCCTGACCTCAAATGATCCACCTGCCTCAGCCTCCCAAAGTGCTGGGATTGCAGGTGTGAGCCACTGCACTTGGCCTGTTCTTTTACGTTCAATCTGTAAACAGCATATAGTTAGGTATTTTATTTTTTATTTAGTCCAACAAATGTCATTTAGGAGTTTTTAGTCTATATTTAATGTAACTACTAATATGATAGGATTTAAATTTATCATTTTGCTATTTGTTGTATATTTGTATTCTCTGTCCTTTGCTCTTTCCCTCCCACCTTCCTGCTTAGTTGGGGTAAAAATAACATTTATATTAATTGTACTTCCTTTGTTCTGTTTTCTAATGTAGGGGGAGCTTACTATGTGTATTTTTAACTTACCACAATCTATGTTCAAGTGCCAAATTTCTGTATGGTATTCTCATATTTCTGCCTGTAGAAACTCTGAACATTGTTTGGTCGTTATGGACTACTGGTGATGAATTATCTCAGTTTTTGCTGATTTAAAAATGTCTTTATTATGCTGTGATTTTTAAAAGGTGTTTCTTTTAGCTTAGAATTCTAGGCTGACCACTGACCACTTTCATCTTCAGTCTCTCTGAAGATGTCATCAGTCTTCTGGGTTGCATAGTTTCCGAGGAGAAGTCTGCTGTCATTCTTATCTCTGTTCCTTAATAGTATGTTGTTTTTCTCCAGCTTCTTTGAAGATGTTCTCCTTTTCAGTGGCTTTCAGCAGTCTGTGACACATGCCTCACTGTGTTTTGTTGTGTTTTCTTTTCTGCTGCATGCTTACAGAGCTTCTTGATTACCTGGTTTATAGATTTGGAAAAATTCTGGCCATTATTTCATCAAATATTTCTTCTGTCCTACCCCTCTCCTTTTCCAGGGCCCCAGTCACATGGGATAGGCCTGTGGCATTATTCCATGGCTGCTCAGGCCTCATTTCTGTCTGTTTCTCCCTGTACTTCACTGGGATCACACATTGCTGTATTTTCAGGTTCACTAATAGTTTCTCTTGTTGAGTCTAATCTACTACAGTCTCCATAAGGGTACGACACGGGCGATGGATGTCAGCCTGCCTTTTTTCCAGCCAACCCAGTGTTTACCTAGTAGAACCATTCACAAGCTGGAACTGGAAGTAGGGATGGAGACTGAGTGTGGATCCACAACAAACAGCTGACCCATCAACAGTAGCCTTGGCTGATGCAGTTATCACTGAACTCACAACCTGTCAGAAGCAGGGTCCACACTTAGCCCCAGGAACCGTTCCTGGGCAAGGGACCCTGCTTACTCAGCCCCCTGGAGGAGGCTGATCTCACTGGACTCTTCCATCAGGGAGGGGAATATCTCCTGGTTTCACTGCTCCCTTATTCCAGATATGGATGTGTCTTTGCTGTTAGTGTTTCTGCCAGCACCATCTGTGGCTTGATGAATGGCTTATTCACTATTGTCCACCTCCTGTGGCATTGTTAAGGAATTTAGTTTACAGCAAAGGCAGCATGGGCACAGGTAAACACTTGGAATCCCCCCATTTCCAATCACCCAGAGGTGGTGAGTCTGATAAAGCATGGCGATGACTTCTTGAAGCTTCAGGTGTGCCGCCCGTGGGAGGCAGTGCCCTGCAACACTGGACTGCTGTCCTGATGGGTGGGATGGTGCCTTGAACTTTGGACCAAGACACGGCACCATTTCATAGCCAGAATAATTTATTTAATGCCAATGGGTGGAACTGGAACCAGCCCTGTGCACTCCCCCATCCAGCACTTATTGCAGAGTTGGCAGTGCTGCTGTTCAGAAGATCCTTGCATTTCCTTTCAGGGGCTCTCCCTGCAGGGCTGCATGTCCCTGGCTGGTGAATTCAGCTGCATCCCTGTGGCTCACTGTGGCCCATGAACTAGGAAGGGGGCCTGCTGTGTTTTACATCTGTGCGGAAGAGTTGGCATCTAGGCAGGGTTGTCACCTCTCTCTTCCCAATGCCGTCTGACTGGCTGAGTCCCAGGAGGGGCTGCTGTGCTAGGGTCGATGCAGATGGTGACATGGAGCAGAGCTGCAGCTGACCTGCCTGGGAGAGACGGGAGAGGACCACATCTATTTAGCTGAGCCCTGAGTTTCACTGCTGTACACTTGCTACTGCAGCATCAATTATCCTAGGTGGGCTCATTCACGTACTTTTGCTTTTCTTGTTTGTGACGTTGGGCTCTTTTGCTTTCAAGGTCCTAGTTCCCAAGGCTGGAATGCTCTCACCTGGGACCACAGTGATCCATCTACTGCACTGGAAGTTCAGACGGTCATCAGCTCTTTGGGGCTGCTCATGCCACTTAGCTAATAGATCAAGAAAAGCATGCTGTGTCCATAGAGATGGCTAACCTGATCTTGGAGCTTTTTTCAGGCACTTCTCAGTGCTCTCACAACTAGTATTGGGACGAATAACGGCAAGATGACAACTGCTCCAGACACACTGGAATGAAAATTTGAGTCCTCTCACTGCGTAAAGAACCTTGACTATCCAAGGTATTGCTTAGGGTCAAGAAAACGTGGAATGGGTAGTGGAAGGAGGAAGGTGTAGACGCTGATCGCAGCCTCACAGCTAGCCACAGCATGAGGACAGTGGCGGGGACACAGGCTGTCTTCTTTGTGTGGGGTGTGTGTGTGAGCATGTAAGTAAATGTGTGTGCATTAGTTGTGCATGTGCCTGCACGGGAATGTGTGCCCATGAACGTGTGTGCATGTGATGTGCTCATACATGAGCATGTGAGCGTGTGTGCAGACGCATGTGCCTGTGATTGTGAGCATGTGTGGATGTGAACATTTCTACGTGTATGTGCATTTGAGCCTGTGAGCAGGCATGCCATTTGTTAACTGATTACTCATTTTCCCACCTCTCAGCATCCCCTACTATTTACACAGGGAATATTAGTGGTGTCGGATGGTGAACTTTGAAACTTAGTCTTTTTTTATGTCAGAGAATATCCAGAGGGTTTGTAGTTGTACCAGGAATCAGCATCCCCCCAATGTGGCGAGGAAGATGCGTGGGTCTTTACTTTTTCTGGGGAAAGTCACAGCACCGGTGTTTGATGGTGTGAATGCAGCAGTGTTAGGAGATGTCTGAGGTGTGTGGCTTACTTGTGGACACAGAGCAGCTACAGGCAGGGTGGTGCTGGTCATTCACGGCCCCATTTGCCCTCAGGCCTGCTTCCTACATCCTGAGCTCTGCTTCATGGCCCAGGGGCCCTCTGCTCCCAGCCAGCTTTGGTTAGGATGAGCGTGCGGCAGCAGCAGCGGCTGGCCGGGAGGACCAGTCCATTCTCTCTGCCCTGGTCCTGATGGGAGTCTCCGGCACAGCAGGTACGACCATGTCAACTCTTGCGTGAACACCGGGAGTGGGTTCAATTTTCCTGAGGGCCCCACCTTCATTACCACGAGTTACCCTGCTGTGCACCTGCCCATGTGCACATGCCGGGCACGGCCACCCTGCCCACAGCCTGCGCCCAGAGCCAGCCGCTCCTCCTCTTTGGTCTCACACCAGCCGGGTCTTAGCAGCAGCTGCACCGTCCAGCGCGGCCGTGGATGTGGATGTGCAGCTCTAGTCTTTGTTTTAACCCTTGCTGTACTTGAAAGCTTGGACACACTTACTCCATTTCAAAGGCAGTGCTCATTTATATAAAAAATGGCAAATGCGTACAAGCAGGAAGAAATAAGGAAAAACTGCTGTTACTCGAAATGATGTCATTTTGGTGCATATTTGCTCTCACTGAATGTCAGACTGCACAGCTCACTGGTAGCCCATGTCTGAGACTTACCTTCCTGAACAATATGACAATTCACTTTCCAACCTCAGCACCCCCATCGTTTTACACAGGGAAATGCCTGGTGGTGGGTGGTGAACTTTGAAACTTAAGTTTTTCAAAGCATGAAGGAGGAGAAAGGACTGTAGATTGGCCGCTGGTTAAGGTTTCTTCCATCCTTGACGCTGGTGGAGACACAATCTTGATTCTTCACATGCGGTTTTGGGGAGTGTAACGGGTGAGACCCATCTTTTACTTCTAGTTCCAAACCTTTCACTGATTCAACTGGACTGAATGCCAGATCCATTGTCCTCTCTGCTTGACAAAACCTGCTTAAGTGCATGTGCTTAAAACTGAGACGTGAGAGAAGCCAGCCCAGAAGGCACGCAAACAGCCATCCATGTTTGAACTCCGTAATGTCTGCTACTGTCTGCAAAATACCAAAGCACTCCAGAGTGTCCCTTTGCCCCAAAGACGGCTTTTTAAAATATAGGATTTCAATTCTTGTGTTTTCTAAACATGCTCGAACCACACTAAGAAAATCTCGTCTGGATGGGTTCTCCTGTCAGAATGCCTGCTGTTGCCCTTCTAATTAAAAACCCACACAAAACATCACTCCCAAGTATAGAAGACAGTATGTTTTATTTATTCCACTGAAAATCCCAAGTTCCTTCACGGCGACCCTCCCTCTGCCCTCACGCCCCCGCAGGCCTGGGCCATGCTGCACCTGCCACGGCCTGGCTCCCAGGCCACCAGGAGGCCCGCCACGTCCCTTCACACACACGAGGAATCTGACTCAATGCTATGTACATTCACAGTTCTGAATACCCACCAACTCTAAGTCACCACACAAGAGAAGAGAGAATCAGGAGGAACAAACATCCATTTAAAGTCTGGCTATCAGAGATTTTTTCTGAAAATGCACGGTGGCATTTCATTCAAAAAACCCTTCATCTGCAGACCTGCAGGGAAGGGGGTGGCCTGGGTCCCTTCCCTCAGAATATCTTAGTTTGTTCACCTCCGTCATTGGCCATGTGCAGGTTCTTCTCCTTTAAAAATGAATCTTCGCATTCTCCAGTTCTAAAATCAATGACTGGTAGCTACCAAGGCTACACTAGAATTTCTTCCGTGTCCAACAGGCCCAGAGCCCTGAAATCGACTTCGGTTTCCTCCGTCCCCGTCTGGCCTGGCTGGCAGTGTCCACGCTAGCAAGTCAAGGAGATTGAAAAGGAGCTGAAGGTTGTTTGTTTTCAAGCATCTGTCAGTGGAGAAACGCGTACTGCGAATCTCTCTGAGGAAGTTAGTAAACATTGCTTTCCTGTACTTACTGGTCACTTTCTATAGAGATGCCCCAAATATTAAAATCAATTCATTTCAGAAATCAAAAAAATTTTCCAAACAAACCTGGAGCCTTTGCTTTAGGAAGCCAACTGAAGTCTGTGACGATTATTGTGCTTGAAGAATGGGTTCCAATCACGTCACAGAAAATGATGAAGCAGGGTGACATCAGAAGGACTTCAGGTGACACCCCAATACCCCAGTGCCTGGAAGCCCCTTCGCCTTTGACTCTGAGAGGGGGCAGGACCCATGCGCTCAGCAGGATGTGCCCGCGACCCCGGTGCTGGGAGGCAGCGCTGCGGGGAGGTGCGGTGTCTGCGCGGCTGTCACCAGACATCCCCGTCACCCTCCGCACTGCGCTGCCCAGCATCTCCTTCCACAGGCAAGAGGCTGCGGCTTCTCTCTGCAGGGCAGGAAGGTCAGCCATGCCAGGGTGGCTGTGTCACACCGGTCACCATGGAAACGGGAGCTGAGAGGAAGATGCAGCCGCTTCCAGCAGGGACCCGGCCCCCGAGCCAGGGAGGAGTGGCAGGGCGGAGGCCGCCTTTAGTTCCCAGCTCGGCCCAGCTCATCTGAACAATATCCAACCTTGGATTGGAATGTAGGCTACAGTGAAGTGGATGACGTCATGACGGAACAGAAACAGCAAACTGGCAATGTTTATAAAAAAGAGGGGACTGGAAAAGGATTAAGAAAAGCAGGAAAAGTGTTTTGGGGCTGGGTCCTTGAGCTCACACCTCCCCGAGGGGACCCAGCAGGAGAGGGATTACCTGCTGGAGAGAGACCTGATGGAAATTTAAGTCAAAGCCCAAACAGCCTCAGATTCTATTTAAAAAAAGGCCTATAAATAAATATCCCTTGACCCTAAAAGGAAAAATGAAGTAGAAAACAATTTCCATTTTTTAAAAAATGCTGCATGTTTCCTGAAGTACCTAAATGGAGTTTATAAAGTACTCATGAGCTCCCGCACGCGGTAGAAACACTGAGAAACTGGGCGGCGGCCCTGCCAGGCTGCAGATCCGGAGGCTTCGTGCCAGAGCGACAGGCAGGTGCGCTCCGTGTGGCAGGTGGGTGCTGAGTGTGCACGAAGGCCCGCCCGGTGCACAGTGCCGCTGGAAGAGGCTGTGACAGAGACTGGAAACCAGGACCCCGTGGGAGAGCACCGGGCGACACGGTGCCCCCAGCCGGGCAGGGAACCTGACCCCAGAGTCCAGGCCAGGCGGGGGTCCGCGTGCGTGCCCTCCGATTCTCGCACAGTAAGCGCCGGTTCTGCAACAGACTCTTCACCAAGGAACAGAATAAGAACAGCCCCCGCGGTCCCTGGAACTCGGGCCGAAGGCAGTGCCAGGACAGCGGGAGTGGGGAGCGGGGCCCCGAGGTCACTCTCAGAGGCTCGTGGCGGTGACGGCCACGCGGGAAGGGCGAGTCTCACGCAGCCCTCAGTCCTAATCCAGCTTCTTCCGAGCGGGCTTCCTCCCAGCGTCCGAGTTTTCGGGGCTGAAATCGGCACAGAAACCGTTTGGGATTGGCGCAGGTGGGGTCTTCGCACAGCTTTCGAAATGCGTCTGCTCGGGGTACAAGTACTCCTCTGCGAAGTCCGGGTACAGCTCTGCAAACCTGTGGAAGTCGGCTGGAGAGACGAGGGGCCTGTGGTTACGAGGGGAGGGGCGGACTTCTAGGACTGGGGGGCTGTTTTCCCAGGGCCCTGGTGAGTGTCCACCTCACGTCCTTGGGGGAGGGTTAGAATCGTCTGTGAAATGGATGCTTTCAGGGTGGAGAGGGGAACTCACGCTTCTTTGCCGTGCACTATGGTCACACTGACAACAGGTGCAGGCTGTGTGTCCCCTACCTACTCCCGACAACGGGGGACTGTGTGTCCCCTACCTACTCCTGACAACGGGGGGCCGTGTCCCCTACCTACTCCTGACAACTGGGGGCTGTGTGTCCCCTACCTACTCCTGACAATGGGGGGCTGTGTCTCCCCTACCTACTCCTGACAACTGGGGACTGTGTGTCCCCTACCTACACCTGACAATGGGGGGCTGTGTCTCCCCTAGCTACTCCTGACAACTGGGGGCTGTGTGTCCCCTACCTACTCCTGACAACGGGGGGCTGTGTGTCCCCTACCTACTCCTGACAACGGGGGGCTGTGTGTCCCCTACCTACTCCTGACAACGGCGGGCTGTGTGTCCCCTACCTACTCCTGACAATGGGGGTGCTGTGTGTCCCCTACCTACTCCTGACAATAAGGGTGGTGTGTGTCCCCTACCTACTCCTGACAGGCGGCAGCTGTGTGTCCTGCTTTTGGGGAAACCTACAAAAAGCTTACGGTTTTGAATTTGACAGATACGTCCTGGATGTAGTACTTCTGAGGCACTGTAGCCAGAGGAGCTGGCTCAAGGACAAGACCTAGTGTCAGGGCAGTGATCTGGTGCTCTGAGGGGGTGCCCTCGCCTGCACCGGCGGACCTGGGCAGTGATCTGGCGCTCTGAGGGGGTGCCCTCGCCTGCACCGGGGGACCTCGGCAGTGATCTGGCGCTCTGTGGGGGTGCCCTCGCCTGCACCGGGGGACCGGGGCAGTGATCTGGCGCTCTGTGGGGGTGCCCTCGCCTGCACCGGGGGACCTGGGCAGTGATCTGGCGCTCTGTGGGGGTGCATGTGCCTGCACCGGGGGACCTGGGCAGTGATCTGGCG
>NW_016107882.1:393922-405187 GCF_001604975.1 Cebus imitator | reverse complement strand
GCCTGCACCGGGGGACCTGGGCAGTGATCTGGCGCTCTGTGGGGGTGCATGTGCCTGCACCGGGGGACCTGGGCAGTGATCTGGCGCTCTGAGGGGTGCCCTCGCCTGCACCGGGGGACCTGGGCAGTGATCTGGGGCTCTGAGGGGGTGCCCTCGCCTGCACTGGGGGACCTGGGCAGTGATCTGGCACTCTGAGGGGGTGCCTGTGTCTGCACCAGGGGACCCAGCAGGTAGGGGGCTGTCCTCACAGAGCCTCTGATTGTACTTCCTGGCCACTCTGAGCCAGGCTCTCGGGTAAGTGCCCTCGGCTCCTCCTGATGGTACCGTGCAGGCTTCTGGCAGGGCTGGAAAGATGGTGCAGGGGCTGGTCATGCCAGGCAGCTCCAGAAACACTCAGAACCCGGGCCAGGGATGGCTATTAGTAGAAAACGCCTGCAGCTGGCCGGTGCTCATTGCAAACATCAGCAGAGCCCAAACCCAAAAAGCAGCGTTGCACACTTTCAATGTTGAAACAAGGGTGCACATGCACACACACACGTGTGCGTCACACAGTAACACACATACAAACACCAGCTAAACACACACGTGCACACACAGCAACTGAACACATTCACACACGGCAACTAAACACACACATGCACACATAGCAACTAAATACATCCAGTGTCTGACCTTTGGAAGCAATAAAAAAACCCGCCCACACAAGATGTGAACAGTGGCCATTTCAGGGACTCCCTTGGTCTTTCTGAACAAACATCTGTTCCTTCCTTTTCTCAGCAGGAACAGACGCCGACTTAGACATGCGCAGGGCGGCCCAGGGAGTGGCCCTGGCTGGTCCCGGCCCCGGCCTCCCTGCTGGACTGAGCTCCAGGTGCCTGGCGTTATGATGGAGTCCTCCTGAGCTCCAGCTGTCCCAGCATTGCACGTCCCCCTCCAGGCCCCCACGCAGATGCTGTGTGCGGCTGTCCTGTGTGCTTGCTTATGTACTCTGAGGCCACAGGTCAGGGACTGCCGGCCACACCCACGCCAGGAGAAGACGTCCGGGAGCCCAGGGCTTCCACCGTGAGGATGCAGACCGGAGCCCCGCAGCCCTCGGAGTCCCCGGCGGACGCTGGTGGCACACTCACACCGCAGTGGGGGGAGGTGCCCGAGCTGGAGTTTGCTGATTTTGCACAGCAGTTTAAAAATATCAACCGCCATTTCCCGGACACCGACAGCTCATGCTCTGGAGACAGGGCCGTGTTACCAGTCACCTCATCAGATGTCCACAGGCAGGTGAGTTTTCCCGGGAGGGGGGGGATGTGAAGCCACACCCTGGCGTGCAATGACAAAGCCCACAGCCAATGGCCTTGAGGGCTGGGTGCGGGCATACCCCACCTCCAGGCACCTGGACCCCGGCCTGAGGTTATGGAAGGCTCAGAGCTTTGGGACTGGGCTTGGAATTTGGTTGTATAGATTGCTAAAACAAATCAGACTGGAAAGCTCCCTATGAGCCCTGCTAGGTCTCTAGAACCTTCCTTCTCAGGGGTTCCTGTGTTGCACAGGGCAGCCTGGCAAATGGAGGCGTGGCGGGGACTCCACTCCCATCCTGGGCTCCCTCAGAGACTCGCCCCACACTCTGCCTGGCCCCCCGCCCCTGGGCCACAAGCGCGACCCCCCTCCTTCCGGCTCACCAAATGTGATCTTCCCCTTCTCGTCCTCGTCAATGGCTCGGAATAGGTCGGTCACGGTGAGCTCTGCCACCCCCAGGGCCGTCTTGAGGATGCAGGACAGGTCGCCTTCGCCAACGCTGCCATCCTCCTGCGCCCCGTACATCTGCAAGGCAAGCTGGGGGTCACCTTGCAGGCTCCTCCCTGCCCACCAGGTCCCACTGTCCGGGGTGCTCTTTAGTCCAGGGATACCCCAGCAGCCCTGCCCCACTTTCTCAGAGCGCTGGGCAAGGTCAGCAGCTGGACCCAGGGGCACTTGAGCTTCAGCGTGGAGCCACATGGCAGACCCTGTGCCGTGGACCCAGCCCTGCCACCAGGTGCCTCGTGGACATGCAGCAGATGCATCTTGGCTGAGGACTCAGATGCTGCCCACCCCACCTGTGACAGCTCAGCAAACCAATCAGCACCTGGGGCTGCCACTGGGAGGCCGCAGAAGGGACCCACCTGGGCCATGGGCAGCACGGGGCAAGCCAGGGCTGCAGTCTCCCCACAGCCTTCCTGCCTGAGTGCAGGCTACAGTGGACATGTTCACAAACATCAGTAACGTTAACAAACTAAGACGGCTAGAAATCCACAGGCCAGATGCAGGAGCAAAAATGAGACGGACCCTGGGAGGGACGGGAGAGCCCCGGGGGGAGTGGGAAGCAGGACCTGCTCGCTCTCCTGAGCCTCACACGTGACGCCTCCTCTCTTCCTGCTCCAACTGTGAAGGCAGCAGCTCTGGCCTGTTCTCTGCAGGGTCCAGGCGTCTGCCGCCCACCCCCCACAACTCCACAGTGCTCCCCTCCCTGGCTTCACAGGGACTCTGTGACCCGGGAATCCCCCAGACCCCTTGCTCAGGGCCCACCCATCCCTCTGCCCCTCTGCCCGTGCGGAAACAGCTCAGCTCCCTGTGGGGTGCAGGGGTCCCCAGCCCTTGCCCCAGCCCTTGAGGCTCGCGCTTGGCCCACAGCTCAGCTCCCTGTGGGGTGCAGGGGTCCCCAGCCCTTGCCCCAGCCCTTGAGGCTCGCGCTTGGCCCACAGCTCAGCTCCCTGTGGGGTGCAGGGGTCCCCAGCCCTTGCCCCAGCCCTTGAGGCTCGCGCTTGGCCCACAGCTCAGCTCCCTGTGGGGTGCAGGGGTCCCCAGCCCTTGCCCCAGCCCTTGAGGCTCGCGCTTGGCCCACAGCTCAGCTCCCTGTGGGGTGCAGGGGTCCCCAGCCCTTGCCCCAGCCCTTGAGGCTCGCGCTTGGCCCACAGCTCAGCTCCCTGTGGGGTGCAGGGGTCCCCAGCCCTTGCCCCAGCCCTTGAGGCTCGCGCCTGGCCCACAGCTCTGCGGTGGTGCTTTCTTCTTGTGTCCCCTCGGCTCCAACCCCTGGGCTCCCTCAGACCCCTCTGTGACCCTCTTGGCGGACAGCCTCTGTCGTTGCCCCCAGTCCTCTACTTGGGGCTGCATCATCCCCCACTGCCCTCTCTCTGCCTGGGGCCCATGGTTCCTGGGGCTCCCAACACACCCTCGACAGGGAGGTCGCCCCGGCTCCGAGCCCCCTAGTCCCCGTCTCCTGCTCCAGCATGCTGTGATCTTGTAGCGTTCACTCCACCCTCCTAGAGTGGGCAGCATGTCAGGGGCGCTGGCCTCTCTTCAGGGAGGGGCTGTGCCTTCACCTCACCTGGTTCCTCCTGGTGGTCAGGGAAGAGACATCAGGGCCTCTGGCCTGCTGCCTGGCAAGGCTGTCCCAGGGATGGCACCTTCTTCCCGGGCTCTGCCTCTACCCTGTGGACAGGGTCTGCTGCAGGCTCTGGAGGCCCCGTCCTCACCCTCGGCCCTCCCTACCCAGCCTCACCCCACAGCGCCTATGCACATGGCCAACCTGTCTTCCCGGGTCTATGTTTCCCTCCTGCTTTTAGATTTCCTGAATCAAACATCTGCCAACCAGATCCACGTTGGTGCTGCTGGAGCCTCAGAACGGGCCAGGCCAAACCCTCAGGGCCACGGGCTCCTGCTCTTTCGCCAACCTGGATCACACAGTCCCCAGGGAGCAGTGCCTCCTGCCTCCCCCCTGGCCTCAAGGCTGCCTTGGAGAGGTGACCTGGCATCTGGGTCCGTTTGGACACAGAACCGCAGACGCGGACTTCCATCCTCAGAGCAGCGTGTAGATGGCTGCACGGGAATCACAGACAGGCGGCACCGAGGCCACCGAGGGCGACGCGGACTGCAGGTTCTCCTGCCACCCTGAGCCGCTGGGATTTCTACCAGGTTGTCCTAAGGTTTTACACAGTGACAAAAATGAAGAAGAACAAAAACAAGGGGCCCCAAGGCGTAGGAAGCACGTCTGGAAAGTCTGGAGCGCGTGCCTCTGGGTCCCAGGTGCTAGCAGTTCTGTGTCCAGTCAGCCTGGGAGGCAGCTTCCTGGGTCTCCTCTATGTCCCAAGAGCAGCACGCGGGTGCAGTGATCATGCTCCTTCAAAAGAGAGTGCTCCATGGAAGCACCTCCTGCTACACGCAGCACCCCCAAATGTGCCAGGGTGCCGGGGCAGCAGCAAAGCACTGTGGCCTTGACTTAGGGAATTATGACACCACAGAAGGTACAGGCTGCCGGCAGGGGCACAAGGAGGCGGCCCGCAAGGTGAGAGGAAGCAGGTAAGCTGGAGAGTGCCAGGGCATCTGCCGTCGGGGCGGAGCTGCTGAGGTGCAGGTGAGGCGGGACCCTGGAGTCCCCACGGGGACGCAGCTACCTCCGCTGGCCTGGGAGCCCGTGAGAGCTGATCATCCATCCTGCCCCTAGGTGGTCCCTGCAGGTCAGCCTGGGCCTCACCTATTGCCTGGTTCACCTGAGAAAGAGACCTCCCAGAAGTACGTACCCCACCCTGAGCAGGGACAGGTGGGCACCATCCTCCCGAGCGGGTGTCAACCCCACCACAGCCAGTTACCCTGCCTGCCTGCAGGTGGGGCCTCTGCAGCAGCAGCCCGGAGGATGCTCGGGCCCCACGGCCCATTGTTTATGATGAGAAACGAGGCAAGTGCCACCCCCTCCGCTGCTGCTGTCATTCTGTTCCAGAGTCTACGTGGTGGCTTTAGCGCAGGGGCTGGTGGGGCCAGCAGAACAGGGTGCGGTGGCTCACGCCTGTAATCCCAGCACTTTGGGAGGCTGAGGTGGGCAGATCACCTGAGGCCAGGAGTTTGAGACCAGCCCGGCCAACATGGTGAAACCCTGTCTCTTCTAAAATTACAAAATTCAGCCGGGTCCTGTGGCACGTGCCTGTAATCCAGCTACCCAGCAGGCTGAGGCACAAGAATCGCTTGAACCCGGAAGGCAGAGGTTGCAGTGAGCTGAGATCGTACCACTGCACTCCAGCCTGGGCGACAGAGTGAGACTCCATCTCAAAAACATTAAAACAAAACAGGGTGTGGCAAAAGCGAGGCCGGCGGGGTCCGTGAGGCCACAGGGCCTGGCCCAGAGCAGGGACCCTAGGACGCAGCCTGCCCAGGCCTAGAGGGGAGGCTGGCTGGGCTTTCTTACACAGGGCTGTCAAATGCTGAGGTCATCCAGTTCATCCTGCCTGGTGTGACCCCCACAAGCCACCTTTGCATGTGGGGACATGGTCCCGTGTTGCTATGGAGAGGGTGTGCTGGGGTCAGAAGTGAGAGAAGGGAGTTCTTAGAGCAGTGAGAGACAAGCAGCTTCCTGACTCACACATCAGGCCCTTGTGAGTCTGGCTAATGTGAGTCACACCCTGTGAGAAGGCCTGGTAAAACTGCCTCTGTATAGGCAAAGCCAGCCCAGCTCCGTCCCAGACGAAATCCATGTTGGTGGTGCTGGAGCCTTAGAATAGGCTAGGCCAAACCCTCAGGGATGCTCGGCCTCCTGCTCTCCAGGCCTGACCCAGACCCCACTCAGCCCCCGGGTGCAGTGACTCCCTCCCCCTACCCCCTGCAGTGAGGTAAGTCCTGAGGGCTTCCCAGGACTCTGCAGCTGGGCTGGCACCCCCGAGTCCCCCAGTGGTCAGTGACTGGGGTCTGACGTGTCACAGCCCCTGGAGTCAGCTGAGGCAGGCAGCTCCTGAGCCATGCTTTCTTCATAGTCCACAGTCCTCGAGGGAGAGAGGACGGGACGTGTGGGCCCATGTTAGATGCCCTGTGGCACCGCCAGCCCCACCCAGGTGCCCCGGGACCCAGGAAGAACCTCAGCCACACCTTTCTGATGAGTTTGAATTGCTAAATCCAGGAAGAAATAAATCTGGGAGTGTTTTGGGCATTTCACAAACAACAGCCAGCAAAAGCTTATGTAAAAAACAGCAGCTGGGCAAACGATCAATTAACTGATACTATAAGGGACTAGAAGAATGAAGAATGGTGCTGACATGACCACACGTGAACAATCAAACCCACGTGAACTCTGCACTCACCTTGAAAGCCAGCTGGATGGTGTCCAGCGTCCGGGCCGGCCGGCAGACGACAGACAGGGCCACCACGCACTCCCGCAGGTCCACTTTGCCGCGGCCGCTCTGTGGGGAGAGACGCTGTCAGCCATTGCTCGGCCTCCGCCTTCGGCACTGGAGACACGCCGGGGTTTCCCATGGGTCCCGGTGTTAATTAAGGGCCAATGCTGCTCTCACTTGGGAAAGGGAACTTTGGAAAGATGTTTGACCAAGTGGGTTCTCCGAGGTCACTGTGCCGTGTACACTTTTTGGGGCCATTACAATGAATCCCAAAGTTCAGCAGGCTGCCACAGGGAGCATGTCAGCAGAGCATGCAGAACATGTTGCCTGCCCCCTGCCGAGACTTGCATTTGAGAAAACGCAGCAGGCACCAAGACTGGCTGTGGGCTCCAGGAAGTGAGTCTGTTCATGGCAACACATCCATCCTTCAGAAAGAAGGTGAAGCTAAACACACAGCCCGGCTGGGCCAGCTGTGGGTGCCAGCCAGCCCCGTGCTGACCATTCTCAGTCATTCCTCACACCCAGAGTCTCCAAGGGACATGCTGACGTAAATGAGCAGGGTGTTGAGAGGCACAGAGGGGGCTGACAGGGTCTGCACTTGTGATGATGATGGGGGCGGTCTGCACGTGGCTACAGGGTGCACCCAGGCTGCAGGAAAGAACCTTGCAGGTCAGAGCGGGAGGAGGTGAGGAGCACCCTGGACGGGGGAGGACTCTCTGGCCAGAGAGCAGGTGAGGAGCACTCAGGGCAGGGGGAGGACTCTGGCCAGAGAGCAGGAGATGAGGAACACCCAGAGACAAAAGAAGGACTCCCTGGTTGAAGAGAGTAAGAGAAGGTGAGGAGCACCCATGACATGGGGAGGATTCTGGCCAGAGAGCAGGAGGTGAGGAGCACTGAGGAGCAGAGGGAGGACTCTTTGGCTAGAGAGCAGGACATGAGGAGCGCCTGGGGCAGAGGGAGGACTCTGGTTAGCAAGCAGGAGGAGGTGAGGAGCACCCAGGGGCAGGAGGACTCCCTGATCAGAGAGCAGGAGGTGATGAGCACCCAGGATAGGAGGAGGGCTCTGGCCAGAGAGCAGGTGAAGAGCACCCAGGGGCAGAGGGAGGATTCTGGTCAGAGCAGTATGCGGTGAGGTGAGGAGCACCCAGGAGCAGAGGGTGGACTCTGACCAGTAGTGGTCTTTGCTTGTGTCAACTACAGGCCACAGGTGCTGGAGGTGAGGGGCACGCAGGTCCCTGAGGCTCTTCTGAAGGAACTGGTAGCTTTCTTTGTGCCATGCCACACCCCTTGCAAGGCATGGGGTACTGGGACTGGGGCTTGGGTACCCGGCAGGTGGAGTTCCCATCAAAGCCAATGACTACAAGTCCCGGCTCTGGGAAGGTCTTGGGTTGAGGGTCCGAGGTCCTGGGTGTGAATGGAGACTATACCTACCTCGTAAGATCATGTGCATTTGAAACTGCAGAAAATAAAAAATTCACTGCAGTGTCGAAGTGACTCGGAATGCTGCCTGCAAAAGCAGTATTCACTATTTCGTGTTTCAGTTCCAACACTGTGGTAAAGCGGCTGAGAGCAGACGCAGCCCGGGCTGTGGCAGGGACACGGGGAGGACTCGCACCTGAGACACTGTTTCCCGCTGCGCGTATTGGAGGGCCCGCGGCTGGGAGGCCCCATCAGTGCGCGCATTCAAAAGCATGGGAGGAAATACCCCAACGCGACAGGGTGGGGCAGCGAGGGGTGGTTTCTCTTCTCTGCTTTCAAACGCGTGTGAAAATCATTATATTAGAACAACGTATACTCCACAAAGCGGGAGGCTTTGCCAAGACCCCGCTCCCCACCTCGTCGAACAGGGAGAACATGTCTTCCAGCAGGTCGGACACGGGCACTTCCAGGAAGGCTGCGAACTCCGAAATGCCGATCGGCTCTCCTCCCTTCACCCTGGCGCTTGCTGAGTATTTGTCCAGATCTTTTTCAAGCTTTTCTGGTTTGAGCCTAGACAAAAATAGAGGGAAAGCTTTCTTTTTTAATAAAATGTCAGTATGCAAACACTAGATTTAGTTATAAGACTCACCACAATATTATTTACACAGGTAGCAGCAAGTCAGTTTTCCAGAAAAGGCCTTCTCATTGGAAGGTGTGAGATGGGTTTTGCCCACGTGTCCAGCCAGGTGCCTGTGCCCCGGACACCCATTCCCCTCCCAGGGCGTGTGAGTGGGAAACCCCGTGGGAGACCCCACAAGTGCCAGGCAAGGGTCTGAAGCCTCAGCCTGTTCCCATATGAATATGGGACTAGGAAAGAATTAAGAGATATAGCTATCTAGTTATTCCCATATACACAACCATATATAAGTCAGTTATTCACATATAATATATATACTCAGTATAACCTTTTGAGTCTACTAGGGATTATCAGGTTATGAAGCATGGAACTGAGGTGACAATGTGAACAAAGTGATCCTACGGCAAGATGCTCTCAGCCCTCTGTCAGGCCCGCGTAAGGGCTGCCGGAGGGCGCCTCAGCTGTGCGGCAGTGCCAGAGCACTGGGAAAGCGCCCGCTGTTTAGCCAGCTAGGGAAGGAGGTGTCCAAGACGTCTGAGACGTCTCCTTCCTCAGGGGAGTTAGGAGAAAACTCTGCCCCTCCAAGCTCTTGCGGTCAAGGCCTGACAGCTGTCAGGGAGACCCGCAGACATCGGGGTGTAACTGTCTCTGTGTGACGCTGTGCTTCAGAGGTCACGTTCCATGTCCACTCTCACGCTGTGCTTCTGCACCTGGTTAATCTTTTTCTTAAAAGATAAGAATCAGTAAAAGTAACATCAATCTTAATGTCCTTGTCCCTTCTTGACAAGTCTGGAAAAAGTGCTGACCCATTATGCTCCTTACCTCATCTCGGCTACTTGAAAGTCCTGTGCCCCCATCCCTAGACATGTGATGTACCTGACCCTACCACTGACCACCATCACCTCACCCCACCTGCCTTGCCCCCTGCTGTGTACTCAATAAAAGTCAGAGCGTGCAGACACTCGGGGCCATGGCCGGACTCCGCGCTTTGGTTGGCAGTGACCCTGTCTCTCTGTGTCTGTGTCTTTTATTTCTACAGTTTCTCATCTCCACACCAGCAGAGAGGGGCTCACAGGACTCTGTAGGGCTGGACCCTATAAGGGCGGGTCTTGCAGGACACAGGGTGGCCTCCTGGGCGCCATCCACACAGACAGCTGATGCCAAGCATTGAGGGATTTAAAGGCACTCTGTAGGCTGAAGCTGAGGTTCGAGAACAGCCAAAGAAAAGCCACAACAAACATCGTCAAGAATTATTTCCGTAGCTCCCTGCCGTGGGAGCCCCGCTAGACCGTGGCAATCGTGGTTCTAGCCAATGGTCAAGGAGGAATCACCAGGCACTTACCCCAGGCCGCGCACCAGCCTGGCGAATTCTAAAAGGCAAGTGTCAGCCGGGAGACGGAGCTGTCCTTCCGCCAGGGCCAGCTGGCAGTCCTCAAAAGTGTAGTCAGTCACGGAGATGCCCAGGGCTCTGCAAGAGAGGGCAGCACGCCCCGTCAGCCCAGCCCTGCGACGGCCAGCTCCCCCCGCCTCCCCTACTCCCCCCAGTAGCCGCAGATGGCCGTGGGCATGGCTGTGCGTCTGCGGCACAGACAGGGAGTGACCTGCTGACCACCTGCCTGTGCCTGAAGGAGGGCTCAGGGTGATGGGAGGGGATGGCAGAAAAAATTACAGCGGTACCCCCTTCACAGGGCACCAGCTCCCACGTGGGCCTCTCCTGAACCAGCCGTGACAACTGAAATCCCTGCACTGGCCGCTGACCACCTGTTGCTTCTGCTCTGAGGCCACCACGGTGTCGACACCATGGAGCCGTCCGTCCAGGAGAATGTGGGCATTTTAGGAGCCGTTTCCTCCCCCTGTGGAGGCTGGACAGAGGTGGCTTTACCACCCGGTAAACCATGCTTTCACTGAGGTTTCAGGGTTTTTATTTTGTAGCCTACACAAAATATTAAGTCATACACTAAAAAAGAAATAAATATGGGTCCAGGCGGAGGCCAAGGTGAAAGTGAATGCTGTGGCTTCAACAGGCTTCCCAGGAACAGGGATTACCCATGGCCGTTAGAGAACTAGGCCCTCTGCACGGAAAAGCCCATCAGGGCTCAGCGGAGCCCTGGACATTCAGAAACAAAATAAACCATCCACGAATAAGGAGAAAAGCAACAGGGAGACCTTTACAAACTGACCTGAAGGAGGAAATGTGCAAAGGTACATCTGACCAACAGACAAGTCCTTTCCAGCTCTGGCCTGCAGGGGTTCCTCATCCAGTGTCAATCCCTGCCCCAGCCTTCTTCCTTCCTGCCGGCACCGAAGGCAATTTGCAGCCACTCCAACAGAACAGTTACCGGCAAGGGAGGAAACAGCTGGAAGTTGATTTTCCTCTTGGAATGAACCTGGGACAAGCCTGGATGAGAGGAATCCCCTGGAAACACAGGCTTGGGCCCCCTCCCCACCTGACCACAAGGTCTGCCTGGCTCTAACCACACATGCAGGCCCCTTTTCTATTTAACTGAGCTGGATGCAGGGGCCAAGGTCAGGCTCCACTTCCCTGGGCCATTCAGGAAAAGCCACTTTCCTCTTTGGGTGGAAGGAGAGGATGGGCATCTGGCCTGCCCTTCTATGGTCCCCACCTGAATGAGCTGCCTCTTGCTCCTGCCTGGAGAAAGGAGGGAGCAGAGGCTTCGGGCAGGAGATGCAGCACTTATGCCTGCAGCCCTCACACAGGGACCTCTTCCCCAAGCCCTGCAGAGACAAGAGGGTTCTCCTGCAAGCAGCCCTGCAGTGGGCTCAGGGTCACTGGGCTCCCACTGCACTAAAGGCACGCCTGCATTTGCTGTCTGCAGGACTCAGGGTCACGGGCTCCCACTGCACTAAAGGCGCACCTGCATTTCCTGTCTGCAGGGCTCAGGGTCACTGGGCTCCCACTGCACTAAAGGCGCACCCGCATCTGCTGTCTGCAGGGCTCAGGGTCACTGGGCTCCCACTGCACTAAAGGCGCACCCGCATCTGCTGTCTGCAGGACTCAGGGTCACTGGGCTCCCACTGCACTAAAGGCGCACCTGCATCTGCTGTCTGCAGGACTCAGGGTCA
>NW_016107882.1:382670-392971 GCF_001604975.1 Cebus imitator | reverse complement strand
TCCCACTGCACTAAAGGCGCACCCGCATCTGCTGCCTGCAGGGCTCAGGGTCACGGGCTCCCACTGCACTAAAGGCGCACCTGCATCTGCTGTCTGCAGGGCTCAGGGTCACGGGCTCCCACTGCACTAAAGGCGCACCCGCACCTGCTGCCTGCACGGCCCCCATTACATGCCTCAAGAGCATCCACTCCTATACTGAAAACCAGCAAGCTGCACGCCCTGTCATCCTGACAGCGATAGGGCCCCTTGGAGAGGACAGCCCACACTGCAGCCGGCCTCTGACGGAGACCCTCCCTCACCTTCACAGGGGACAGAGATCGTTTCTCTCAGTTGCCACCACTCCGAAGTCAGAACTCAGCCCTTCTACGGAGCTGCATCAGGCTTCATGAAAATAATCTTTTCCTGACTTTTAAATTAAAACACAAAACAAAACAAAACCCCCATTGAGAAATTCCTGTAATGACTGGGCTTTAAAAACTGTCCCTAACACAGGCAAATTGTGGACACGGTGGGTTCTAGGTCATCGTGATAGGGAGTCGCACGACATTTCTGGCTGCCCAGTGCATATAAACGTTACGTTTAGCACGATTACTGCAGTCTATCAAGTGTGCAATAGTGCTATGTCTAAAAAATGTATATGTCTTAATCTAAAAGTAATCACTAAAAATGCTATTGATCATCTGGGCCTTCAGCGAATTGTAGTCTTTTTGCTGGTAAACGGTTTTGGCCATGCTGATGGCTGCTGACTGATCAGGGTGGCAGCTGCTGAAGGCCAGGGTGGCTGTGGCAATTTCTTAAAATAAGACCCCAGTAAACTTGGCCGTATGGATTGATGCTGCCTATAATGAAAAATTTCTGCGTAGCATGTGATGCTTTTTGATAGCATGTTACCCACAGTAGAACTTCTTTCAAAATTAGAGTCACTCCTCTCAAACCCTTCTGCTGCTTCCCGACTACGTTTACGTAACATTCGAATCCTTCGCTGCCATCTCAACGCTCCCAGCGTCTTCGCTAGGAGCAGATTCTGTGTGAAGGAACCACTTTCTTTGCTCATCCATAAGCAGCGATTCCTCACGTGTTCATGTTCTGACCCGAGGCTGCACAATCCAGTTCCACCTCCAGGCTCCACTTCGGATTCTAGTTCTCTTGGGGTTCCCACCACACCTGCCTTTACTTCCTTCATTGAAGTCTTGAAGCCTTCAGAGGAATGAACCTCTTCCAAACTCCTGCTATTGTTGATATTTTGACCTCCTCCCATGAATCATGAATATTTTTAATGGCATACAGAACGGTGAATCCATTCCAGAGGTTTATGGTATACTTTGTAGCTACAGCCCGAAAAATGTATTTCTGAAATCCTAAGACTTGAAAGTTGTAACTCCTTGGCTCCTTGGGCTGTGGGATGGGTGCTGTGTTAGCAGGCATGGAAACAACATGCATCTCCTTGTTCACTGTTATCAGAGCTCTTGGGTGACCAGGTGCACTGTCAGTGAGCAGCAATATTTTGAAAGGAGTCTTTTTTTCTGACTAGTAGTTCTCAAGAGTGGGCTTAAAATATTCAGTAAGCCATGCTGTAAACAGACATGCTGACATCCAGGCTTTGTTCTTCCAGCTATAGAGCAAGGCCGAGAAGACTGAGCCGGATTCTTAGGGGACGTTCAGAATGGTCCATATGCATCAGCTTCCACTGCAAGTCCTGGCTGCACCAGCACCTAACAAGAGAGGCAGACTGTCCTTTGAAGCTTGAAGCCAGGCGTTGACTTTGCCTCTAGCCAGGGACGTCCTAGGTGGTGCCTTCTGCCAGTAGAAGGCTATTTTATCTACGCGGAAAATCTGCTGACTAGCAAAACCACCTTCATCAATGGGCTCAGCCAGAACGCGTGGATTGCTTGCTGCAGCTCCTCCGTCAGCACCTGCTGCTTCACTTGCCCTTTCATGTTATGGAGACTAAACCTCACGAACCCACCTCTGCCAGCTTCAGGCTTTTCTTCCGTAGCTGTCTCAGCCTTCACAGAACAGAGTCCGGGCCTTGCTCTGGATTAGGCTTTGGCTTAAGGGGATGTAGTGAATGGTTTGAGATTCTATCTGGACCACAAAAACTTTCTCCACGTCAGCGATAAGGCTGTTTTTTTCTTATGACGTGTGTGTTCACTGGAGCAGCACTTTTAATTTCCGTCAGGAACTCTCCCTTCACATTCACAACTTGGCTAAGTGGCACGCAGCCCGTCTTGGCTTTCGACCTCCCGTCCTCACCAAGTGTAATCATTTCTAGCTTCTGATTTAAAGTGCGAGACAATGGCTCTTCCTTCCAGCTGAGCACTTAGAGGCCACTGTCGGCTTATCAGTTGGACTGACTTCAATACTGCTGTGTCTCGGGGAGAGGAGGGCCTGGGCAATGAGACAGGGGAACCGCCAGTTGGTGGGGCAGCCGCACGTGTATCGATTAGCTTCCTCCCATACGGGGGCAGTTCACGGTGCTCTGAAACAATCACAACCGTGAGACCAACGGTCGCTGATCACAGGTTGCCGTAACACGAGCATTGTGAAAAAGTCCGAAATATTGTGAGAATTACCCACATGTGACGTGGAGACACGGAGTGAGCTCATAATACCAAAACGTGACCCAGAGCCACCAAAGTGAGCTCATGGCGCTGGAAAATGGCACTGACAGCCTTGCTCAGCACAGGGATGCCACAAACACAAAGTAATTGTGATGCTCAATAACACGAACCAGGGTGAAGCCGGCGCCCTCATTCCCCTGCTGCCCTGACCAGGCCGTGTGTGCTCAGGAAATGAGAAATCCTGTTAGACAGCTGCCGGAGTTCCCCTTGGGATCATTTGGGAACAGGAGCATCTCATGCTATCCATAGGAAAGAAGGACAAGGACAACTGAGGGGCTGCCCAGGAAGCTCACAGGAGTCGTGGCCCTGCCACATGTGATCCCAGATGGGCCGAGGGACAAGGAGGCCCGGCGGGGAGAACCACCCATGTCACCTCTACCAGCCACACCTGGGCCATCCTCAGCCTCTCCTGATGAGCCCATCCTGGGTGGCACCTCTTTCCAGGCCAGCACGGCACGTGTGTCATTCGACTCAGAACCCTGAATGACACAGAGGCCAGCCCCATCCCAGATGAAAACCAAGGTTGGGGAAGGATGTGTACACGCTGCCACTCTGGGGTGCCACTGTCCTCGCAGCGGGCAGGGGAGGAGAATGTGTTCCCGACACTGCCTCCCAGCACTCGCTACGGGAGGGGGAAACCCGCTGGGAGGAGGCACTGCCAGGGTCTCTCTGCTCTTGAACAACTCCACTCCCCGAGTGGGGCAGGCCCCGGAGCCTGAGGCTGTGTCTCCCTCCCACGCTCCTTGGTGAGGGTTTGGCTGACGGCAGCAGACCCTCCAAGGGCCCTGATGTGATGAAACACGGCTCCCAGTATTTGGAGTGGGGTTTTAAGAGAATTCTGAATTACAACAATGGAAATGGGGCCACTCTTGCCCCCTAAAAAACTGTGCAAGATCCTCAGAGTCCATTTGGAATGGAGGGCTCGTAAATAATCAGTGAGGCCCATCAGCATCTCTCCTTGAGTGAATGCATTCCCCTGGCTCCCGGCCTGCTCAGCTATTTCTATTGTTCAAAGCTGCCTGTGTCGGGGTTGGTGGAGCTTTGGGAGACAAACTGCCACACCCATTTCTACCCTCGGGCACATGCGCTAGGACGGAGGGGGCAGGAACATGGGGGAAAGGGCCACCCAGATGAATCTGCAGGGTGTCAGGTGAGTGTGAACACAGTGACTCGGAAGTTGGAGCTGGGCACACTCTGACGGGCTCCGCGGTGGCTGCATCTCCCCCGGGCTCTCTGGAGAGGCAAGTTCCCACCAGCCATGCCCAGACCTGCTGCAGCAGGAGCCTATGGGTGGGGCCGGTGGACCGAGGTTGAGGCAGCTTCCGGGTGGCTCCTGTGGCTCAGGTCTGGCAGCTACCTGCGGGAGGGGAGGCTCCGGCTGCCCTGGACAGAGCCGTGCAGGAGGAAGCACTGGGGTAAACCCAGGTGGGCGGACCTGGCTGCAAGGACAAGTGTGGGGGGAAGGGACGGTGAGGGATGGAAGGTGCTGAGAGGGGGAGAGAGGGAGAGCGTGTGAGCTGACGGCTCTGCCGGCCACGCAGGGGAGCCTGGGATCACGTGATTCGAGGACGCTCCCTCTCTTCCTGTGTGCACAAGGATCGTGTGAGGAGCACCAGTCACCTTACAAGATTAAATGTGCAGCCACCACTCCACCCTGCCAGACACAGTAAGGGCACTGGGAAGTATCACACAGGCAGGTGAGCAAAGGCAGGCATGAAGGCCGCCGCACAGCTCTGACATCCGCCCAGGCCAGTGCCCCGTGGCATGGTTTAGGTGCACAGGAAACACAGGACCTGGGGCGACCAACACCTGCAGGCAAGTCTGGAAGAATCAGTCATGTGTCTTCCAAACATCGGAGGGGGTGAATGCCATCAGATGAGAACAAGGGATGCACAGCACAGGCCAAGCATGCCTCACAGACACGCGTGGGTTGGCTCCTGCGCTTCTGCAAGAACGTCTTTTCCTAGTGCTGCTGGCTATTTTAAATACAGAGAGCAACGCTCTGGGAGACGCCCCTCACTCAGTGACGCAGGAAGGAGCTGCTCACTTACTCGGCCATGACTCGCCGCACGTTGCTGGCGTACAGCGCGGGGTTCCTCTTCTCCTCCTCGGAAGGGCTGTACACAGGAAGGAACTGAGCACACAGAGAAGCTGCGTTACTTCCACAGTATCACGAGACACTGACCTCAGCAACACCACAATGACAATCGGGAGTCTGACAAAATTAAGATCTGTCAAAGCAATGACCATTAGAACCATCTTCAAAGCTGTCATGTGCACACATGTGTATGCACACTCACCCCAAAAATGAGGTTTGAACTGCACGTGTGCACCTGAACACAGCCTATGATGCGTGAGCTGCACATGTGTACAGATGAACGCTCACCCCATGATGTGTGAGCTGCACACGTGTGCACCTGAACACTCACCCCCATGATGCGTAAGCTGCACACGTGCACCTGAACACTCACCCCATGATGCGTGAGCCACACACATGTGCACCTGAACACTCACCCATGATGTGTGAGCCGCACACGTGTGCACCTGAACACTCACCCCCATGATGTGTGAGCTGCACACGTGTGCATCTGAACACTCACCCCCATGATGTGTGAGCCACACATGTCTGCACCTAAACACACCCCATGATGCGTGAGCCGCACAAATGTGCACCTGAACACTCACCCAGTGATGCGTGAGCCGCACACATGTGCACCTGAACACTCACCCAGTGATACGTGAGCCACACACGTGCACCTGAACACTCACCCCATGATGCGTGAACCGCACACGTGTGCACCTGAACACTCACCCATGATATGTGAGCCGCACACGTGTGCACCTCAACACTCACCCATGATGCGTGAGCCGCACACATGTGCATCTGAACACTCACCCCCATGATGCGTGAGCCACACACGTCTGCACCTAAACACACCCCATGATGCGTGAGCTGCACAAATGTGCACCTGAACACACCCAATGATGCGTGAGCTGCACACGTGTGCACCTGAACACTCACCCCATGATGCGTGAGCCACACACGTGTGCACCTGCTCACCCCATGATGCATGAACTGCACATGTGTGCACCTGAACACTCACCCCATGATGCGTGAACCGCACAAGTGTGCACCTGAACACTCACCCCATGATGTGTGAACTGCACACGTGTGCACCTGAACACTCACTCCACGATGCATACTGCACGTGTGCACCTGAACATTCACACCGCCAGTGACCCTTAGGAGCGCCTGCTGCCCACACTGGACAAACTGTTTTATGAAATATTTAAGTTGCATGTGACTCATCTTTCAACACCCTGCTCCCTAACCTCACAGAGGGGCTTATGCCCATTTCTCACAGTTCCGGTTTTGTGGTGGGGACAGCACAGCGCCTCATTCCTAAATTTGGAATAGACTACTGGCAGCTTTGCCACCTCCTGCACTTTGAAATTAAAAGAAATTGTCCAATGAACTTCGTGCCTGAATGGCACTTCCACGGCATTTTAAATGACCACGGCACACAGTGCGCACCACACCATCCCGGATGTCCTTTTCCCTAACACGGAAGATTTGAGAAGACAGGAGCACCCTGAAACCCAGGTTCTCACTGCTGTCTCTCAAAACTCCGTACACAGCCGTGGCTCCACACAGCAACAACAGCATCTTGAGTGAACAACACGAGCAAGGGCAGAGCCATTCTGCAAAGCCATTCAGTTTCTTTCCAACTCCTAAAATTAGAAACCAGCCTGTAACACAGCCGTTAGGGTGCCCTCGGGAACTCACAGTCTGTGTTTTGGCCTTGAGGCCTGGCCTGCACCCTCCTGGCCACCATCCATCCAGCCACATAAACCTGTGGCCATGGGGGCTGCTGCCCGAAGGCCCGGGCCAAGCCCCTTCAGCCTCGTCCTCCGTAATGAGAGCGGCTTGTCCTCTACGGAAGTGAGGAGCTGGGCTGAAAGCCATGCTCATCTGTATATTTTGTAGCATTCTGCAATATTAATTGGAAGGCAGCAAATTGTTTTGTTAAATATTTAAGTTGCATGTGACTCATCTTTCATTTCCAGATTCAAGAAGCACAGATTAATTCCCCTTTTAAACAAAAAAAGAACTACTCCTCATCGGCTTAGATACAATTTTGCAGGCTAGAGGTCATAACTCTTAGAGACCTGGGACAGGCTGAGAAGGGGGATCTTTGACCATGTGCTATGACAAACTCAGCAGTATTAAGTATGTACAGTAAAACTGAAAGCGAAAAAGATCATTCGTTGCATGTGGACTGGCTTCATATGCCCTTAAGCCACAATACCCATCATAAGGAATGGTAGATTTAAAAAATCCTATCTAGCTGGATGCAGTAGTTCACGCCAGGGATCACAGCACTTTGGAGGGCCGAGGAACGAGGATCGCTTGAGCCCTGGAGTTTGAGACCAACCCTGGGCAACAAAGTGAGACCCGTCTCTACAAAAGCAAGCAAACAAACAAAAAACAGAACAAAACAAAAAAATTAGCTGGGCACGGTGGCATGTGCCTATGGTCCAATTACATGGGAGGCTGAGGCAGGGAGATCACTTGAGCCCAGGAGGTTGAGGCTGCAGTGAGCCCATCAGTACACATCAGCCTGGACGACAGAGCAAGACAAACACACACACACACACACACCCCAAAATAAAAAACAAAAACCCAAATCTTATCCAAGCGGTTACTTTACATCAATGTAAAGTAACCAGAGGCTCCTCCTGAGACATGGAAGACAGGAAGCAAGACAGATGACATGTCACATTTCCAAGGCTTATGGGGGCATCCTGGGGAAACCCTGCATCTGCCCCGTGGAACGCTGTATCCATACGAACCTCGATTTCCACTTGATTGTGAAACTGACACAGCGTGAGCCACAGGATTTCCAACCTTAAAAACAGATTGAGCAATGTTGAGCAGACTTACAGCACAGGTTAAGAAGTACATTACTTCCAATTCTGGAGCAAAACCTCCAGACGCGTCACCTCTAGAAGGCGCTGCCGGGCAGTGAAGGCTCCCGTGGCGGGGGTGCTGTGCCTGCCCAGCCCGAGCCCCAGTGTGAGAGGCAGGGCCATGGGTGGAAACGCTGCTCTTCTGATTCACCAGCTGCTTGTGTCTTCCGTGTGTCTAGCAAGACGTCATCTCCTGTGTGTTCTCCAGCTCAGGAGACCTTGTGCGGCCCACCCCGTCCCTCCTTGCCATCCCCAGGCAGCACAGGCCCTAAGTCATGCCACCCCTCCAGCCTGGCTCCAGAGTTCCCAACCTCAGAACCGGGTCGCCCTGCCTTTGCTGTAGGAGCTGGAGCAGGAGACGTCCAGAGTTGCATCCGAGGGCCACACTGACGCCCCGACAGACAGCCCACCTCCTCTCGGCCCCAACCCTGTTTCTGCCCTGTCATGCCCGCCCTAGCCCTAGGCCCCAGGGACCCAGAGCCCCCATTCCCGCAGAGCCCCTTCCCAGCTCTGCTCCCAGCTGGGAGCCTCCACACACCAGCCTGGGAAGCGCTGACTCCAACGCCTTCACCTGAACACACCGGTGGACCCACGTCCTCCCCAACACCTGGGGTGGACCTGCTCCCTCGTGGACTTCCCCTCTCCCTCTGCCCTCCCCTGATGAGCCTGTGACCCCAGGCTGCTTCTCTGTGGCTCCTTCCTGTTTCCATGGGGTTGTTAATCATTGCATAACTGATCTTCCGTGTCTGTGCCAGGGGGGACAGGGACACTGACTGCAGCGGGGGCTGGCCTCCCACCCGCACTACTCAGTCCCTCCACCTGTGCAGATGGGGTCCCCCCAGACAGCCCTAAATCTCCACTTTCCTTACCAGGGGTCACCAGGTGGACGACGGTAATCACTGAGCTGGCAAAGTGGGGAGTGGAACGGAAGACCCGCAGTTCCCTTCCTAATGCTACTGCTGAAGATGTGAAACTTAAGGCCCCCGAACTCAGGAGTGTCAGGACTGGGCCACATCTCACAATGGGCTGAACCTAACGGCTGTCCCACACAGGTTTGACAACTGCAGAAGTGACCAGTGTGCACGGTGGACCCCACGCAGCCCCCATGCACACACAGAGTAACAGGACGAACAAGACAACACAGTGTCTAACTCACGCTCCAGGTCCTTGCCACGTCCATGTGATGGTGTCCTGGGGAGGAAGGGCAGAGCCAGTCAGCACAGAGCCTGCAGCCAGCACCTGTGCCTATGCCTGCCGGCCTCCCCGCCCCACCCACCCCAGAGAGCCGCTGTAGCCAGGAAGAAGGGAGGAGAGTGCTAGAACTCCAGTTTCCCAGACCCCCTGAGTACCCAGGACCTGGACTAGCCCCCGCTAGGTCCTGAGGGCCCCTAATGATACAGGCCCCAGACCCACCCCCCTCCAGGTCCTCAGAGCCCCTGAGAATCCAAGACCCAGAACAGCCCCTGCCAGGTCCTCAGAGCCTCTAAGGACCCAGAGAACCACCTCCTTACAGGCCCCCCAGAGATCCCCCAAGATCCCCAGAGCCCCCGAGGACCCAGAGCCACCTCTTCAGAGGCTCCCAGAGCCCCCTGGACCTGGGAGAAAGGTCCTCCCTCCCCCCATGCTCTCCCCTCTCCTCACAGGCCTGGGGACACTGATTCCAGCGTGCGCCTGGAAGCCTGGCCCCTCCCACCCCCTGCTCCCTCCAGACGCTCTGCATGATCCCCTGACCACTGTGCACGTGCAGGCTGCCCCTGGGTGCTTTGGAAGCCCCATCTTCAGCCTCAGTGCCGCCAGGAGGAGGCCACACAGCAGGGCCCTGATGGCAGAGGCCCAGACACCCCCATCCCGGGGTAGACACTGCTCCCCTGACAACCAAGCTCAGTGCTTCTGGGAGCATCTAGTAACAGTGTTGCTTTAAACACATTGATGAAACAGTCTTAAAAAGTGAACAATCTAGATTTCTGCACACAGATCAGAGTCTGTTATCCTCGGGTTGAATTTTTTGCTCGCAGGAGCTGCATCAAGGTATGGTTTCTGCAGCGGAGACAGGAAGGGGGCCTTGGCCAGAAACCTGGCTGACAAACGCAAGCTTCAGTAAGAAGGACAAAGCTGTCGGTCCTGTGGCTGCCGGCCCTGACTCCATTTTACTACCGACCATCAGCCCTCAGGGCAGAGTGAAACCCGCAGGCATCGCCAGGACAGGCCCTGGGGCAGAGGGGCTGGAGCCTGGCACCCACAGGTCACCTGTGTTTCTGCCCCACTGTGTCTGGACCTACGAGGTTTTTTTCAGTGAACTTTCCTTTGCCGTCACAAAGAGGAACTGCTACAGACGGGAAGCCCCTGTGACGGGCAGGCCCTCCGCCAGGAACCTGCAGTGAGCCCAGCACCGCGGGCTGTGGGGAACTCCGGTCCTCCTGGGCCGTTTTTATGCTCCAGGAGCCCATGAAGGAGCGAGGATGTGTGGGAGCGACGGCGGCGAAGGGGAGACACAGCTGGCACCAAATGAACGCCCTGAGCTCAGTGGCAGGCTTGCGAGGCAAGGCCGCCAAAGTGGGGAGGGAGATGGAACCGGAAGTTTTCTGAGAATCTGAGAGCACCTGGAGGAAGGTGCGGCTGCCTTACAGGTATGGAAACAGAGGCAGGATGTGGGCAGGGCAGGGGCTGGGGCGGGGCTGGGGCGGGGCCGGGCCTGGGGCCGCGGTGGGG
>NW_016107882.1:372372-382148 GCF_001604975.1 Cebus imitator | reverse complement strand
CGGGGATGGAGGACAGAGCCAGGGCAGGCTGAGCCTCCTCTGGAGGCAGCAAGGCCCCATGGGGAACTGCTCTGCGGCCTCATCCAGGCTTTCTTCACCAAGCTGGGGTCCACCACCTTCACCCCAGGAGCTCTTGACCCCTAACATCTTCTTAATTTTGTTCTCTTAAACCAAGCAAAACCTGGGCACTAAATGATAACACTCCCAAAACGACAAAGCCACTTCCTTTCTCTCCGGCTGCCTCCGCCTTCCAGAACTTAAATGTTCTGAATGTTTCAACACCCTGAACTAGGCACTGAGAGCTGCTGGGCCCTGGCGGGTGGTGTGGGGTGGCGGTCCCTCTCCAAAATGTCAGGTTTGGCCACACGGAGGAAAGGGCAGCTGCTTCAGGACCTAGGGAAGCAGGGCTCTGTGTGGATATTGGGACCACTGTGGAATCACAGGGTTGATCAGGGACACGTGCATAGAACAGGCCGCCCTTGGGGACACGTGCTGAGCCCAGCGCCGGGCCCATCCTGCCCTCTCCAGCGCCAAGGCCGGTGCCATGGCGTAGATGAAGCATGCGGGGTGACACAAGTGCACGGAGGCAGCTCGCAGTTCCCATTCCCCGGGAATTCACCTGGAAGCTGGCCCCAGGAGAACACAACTCACCAGTTTATTTGGATATCGTAAAACCACAGGCTGGACGGGAGCTCCGGGGATGAAGGCACCTGCCGGGAAAGGAACAATGGTGTTGCCCATGGCAGCCTGTGCAGGATGGCGTCTGCTGCGTTTCCCATGCTGCTCTTGGGCTAACAAGCAGCTTTCCTGTCTAGGCCTTCCTGGTCAGCAAGGTCACTCCATGCCTGGACTATCTCAACATCTGTAATGGCTGTAAACATCCAGCACCACAGCACGGACGGGCGGGAAACTCACCAGGAGCACTGCCCGGCCGAGGGGCACTTTCTATTAGAGCACCATGCACAAGCTAGAAGGCGTCTGTGGGAAGTGGGGGTCCTCCAGGTGTCTGCACCTTGAGGTCCTCATCACCGGCCATGCCCATCCATGTGATGGAGTTAGGGTCAGTCCCCACCAGGCACACACATGTGCCTCAGGGCTCCACCTGCCGCCCTCACCCGGCCGTGGGGCTCAGCTGGAAGGACAGGAGGATTTGGTCACAGCTGTGGCAGGACCTGCCCGGGACCTGCCTCTCTTTCTGAGCGGCTGTCACCTGACAGGCTCCCAAGAAACCAGGAGGAGCCCCAGGGAGGCTCACGAACTTCCCCGTTCACACTGGAATTATGGCTGCACCCAGCAGCCGCTCCGCCTTCCCACTGGCCAGAGTTGTGCCCTTTCGAGCTAGAACAAGGCACCACAGACTGTGGATTCTGTTTCTATGTTAAATTCTATTGACAGCTCTATTTAAAGACTTTTTTTAAACTGGAAAACTCAGGCATCAGAAGTACTCAAGTTTTAGAAAAGGATAAGTTGTGTGAGGAGCGCTCCCTGCCAGGCGACCTGAGGGCACACTCCCTGCCAGGCGACCTGAGGGCACGCTTCCTGCCTGATGACCTGAGGGCACGCTCCCTGCCAGGCGACCTGAGGGCANCTCCCTGCCAGGCGACCTGAGGGCACGCTTCCTGCCTGATGACCTGAGGGCACGCTCCCTGCCAGGCGACCTGAGGGCATGCTTCCTGCCTGATGACCTGAGGGCACACTCCCTGCCAGGTGACCTGAGGGCACGCTTCCTGCCTGATGACCTGAGGGCACGCTCCCTGCCAGGCGACCTGAGGGCATACTGGCAGATCCCCAGGCAGCACCTTCTTCCCAGGCTGCCAGTGAGGGCCACAGTGGCGTCAGGAATTGGTCCTGGCTGCGGGATTCTGCACCACTCTGGGAGAATGGAGCCCTTGCTTGCCCAGGGGCTGCAGGAGCGTCTGTCCCTAGGCTGATTCTCCTTTCACGGTGGCTTGAGGCGAGGCCAGTGTCAGGGCTGTGACCCTGAGCTGATGGCCCAACCTGCTTGGCTTTCACCCCGTGCAGGATGTCTACCTGCAGCCCTGGTGTCTAGCCGGCACCCTGAGTCCCTAGGCCTGTGTGCCGTGGCTTCCCCTGTGAGTCCCTAGGCTGTGTGCCGTGGCTTCCCCTGTGAGTCCCTAGGCTGTGTGCCGTGGCTTCCCCTGTGAGTCCCTAGGCTGTGTGCCGCGGCTTCCCCTGTGAGTCCCTAGGCTGTGTGCCGTGGCTTCCCCTGTGAGTCCCTAGGCCTGTGTGCCGTGGCTTCCCCTGTGAGTCCCTAGGCCTGTGTGCCGTGGCTTCCCCTGTGAGTCCCTAGGCTGTGTGCCGTGGCTTCCCCTGTGAGTCCCTAGGCCTGTGTGCCGTGGCTTTCTCCGTGTCCAGTGCTGGGCTGCCCCTTCCCTGCTGTGGGCTCGGCAGCACACAGGAGTTAGCTCACGTGGTTCACCCAGCACTTCTGTGCACCCAGGACGGGTGGCTGTGTCAGGGGAGGTGGAGGATGGCAGGGCTGGCATAGACCCAGGCTCAAGCCCCAGCTTCCATGCCCAACAGCCGAGCCCAAGCCCCCGGGACGTGCAGTGCGGAGAAGATAGTCCTCACTGCCTCGGTCTGAGCCCAGGAGACGCATGGAGAGCTGGGACTGGCTGCAGTGATAGCAGCTTTGCTGCTGCAGCTCAACAGACCATCTCGACCATGTGTCAAGGGGACATCACAGAAACTCAGTAAGATGCAAAGGAAACCTCAACACCCTGGGGACCTCTCAGGAAAGTCCCCAAGAGCACAGAAACCTCCCATGAGCCTGAAAGGTCAGTGACTTCACAGAAACCCTGGTGGGAAAGTCTGCCGGGGTTTCTGGTCCCCCTAGTGTCCCAGGGGCCCCCGAGGGTCAGCGGCATCCAGACCCCGCCGGCACCGTGCACTCTGGGCAGACTGCACAAGGGCCAGCCTGGGAGAAACCAAGATGAGGGTGTCTGAGCCCAGGGCTTCTGAACATGGGAACAAGGATGAAGGGAGGACGCGCAGGCTTCTGACTGCACAGAAACCTCCATATTCACACACAGCTTGTGCTTGGCATGCGTCTAATTTTACTAGTTGCAATGATGAGGCTGGGAGACAGCTCAGCAGAGACCCCTGAGGCCCCCCAAGAGGGCCATCACCCCTTATTCACCCAGACCATCCCCACAGTCTACCCCACAGGGAGAAACAGTCTACCATGGCCCAGGGAGAGCCGTGTCCATGTCTGCTCACAGCCAGTAAAATGAAGCTGCTGTGGCCCAGGGACAGCTGCGTCCGCATCTGGGCACAGCCTGCACAGGAGCCCGCGTGGCCCGGGACAGCTGCGTCTGCTGCCGGCAGCCACACTCGCAGGCCTGGCGTCCGCATCCTTGGGCAGTTGGTGGTGTTGCTGGGCCCCCGCCACATCCCAGTGCCTTCTTGCTGTCCTTGCTCTGCTCTGAGAGCTCAGTGTTGGTGGGTAGGTGGGGTGCGGGCACGTGGAGGGTGTGGGCCCAGCACCTTCCACGAGGGGCCCAGGGGCACCCAGCCAGCCGATCCTGCTATAGTGCCCTCTGACAAGGAGGGTGAGTGTGGCACTGGAGAGGAAGGCCCTGCATGGGCCTGTTTCAGGTGCAGCTCAATCCCTGCAGAGCCCTGAGGGTCCCGGCCCTGCTGAAACCCACTACATCCAGCAGACGTCCTGGGGCTCTGCTAAACTCTGTCACCCCCACCTCAGAGGTGGCCAAGGCCAGGGTCAGAACAGGGGGCCTCAGGTGGACAGTGCAGTGCAGACGGGAGACACTCAGGAGAAAGAAGGCGTCCGGGCCGAGGAGGAGCCTGGCGGAGCTCCAGGAGCAGGAGGCTGGAGACTGGGCCCGATGCGGGAAGGTCTCTAGGGATGAAGGTGGGGAGTTGGCAGTGCCCAAAGAGGGGTGACCCCAGCAATGTGACCCCAACATGAGGCAATGTGATGGAAGGTAGAGGGAGGGGCCTGAGTCGGGGAGGCGCCGTGGAGCTGTGGGAGTCTGAGCCCGGGACCCCAGACAGGTTGTGGGTGCCTCTGGTGTCAGGTTCAAGGCGGGAGACCCCCACGGCTCCGGAGGGCTGCACCTTGAGGTGTCAGGATCACGCAGCATAGACCAATTTCACCTCAAAACAGGATCCAAACCTGCCTAAAAAGCACCCAGCTAGGATGAGCGAGGGCTACAAGATTCCCAACACATGCCTCAAGGCCGCCAGAGCCCCGAGCCCGAGGGTGACATTTGGAACTCATGGCTGGACCCGCTGGAAACGGAGACGGGGACGGGATCCAGCCGCCGTGCGGTCTCCACAGACGCTGTGGAACCCACCTGCGGAACAGCGAGCGCCCTTCCAGGGCGGCACACAGAGAGCTCCCGCCTGGCACTGCTGCCACTCGCCTCGGTTTTGTGATATGCGTTGAGAGGTGCGCACACGCCCTCCTCACGTCTACACCAGGGCTGCCAGCTCCACAGGGCAAGGCCACACCCCTTCCTGGGGGCCTCCCCACAGGCACGAGGCTCCCCTCCCCAGGAACACCTGCCCTTTAGATAGGCCCTGCAGTGACCCCAGCCCCACACCCGCCATGGACAAGACCTGACCTGCCTGCCAGCTGTTTTCTGCCTGGGGCCCTGGAGACACGGCCTGCTTTCAGCCCTCACCAAGGCTGCCCACGTTGTGGTCCTGGCTCACAGGCTGTGCTCGGGCACGGGCCCAGTGTGGTGGGGCACGTGAATTCTTGGTCACTGGGTGTCACCTCCACCCTCTACGTCTCTGGTTCTGAAGGACTCAGAACCACATGTGGCGAAGACAATGGAACAGGAAGACCCAGCACCTTCCACTGAGCTGCTCTTTGAACTTCCGCTAGTGACACCTGCCACCTGCCTGCCGCGCCGAGGAGGGTGGAGGACGAAGGCACGCACAACTGAGCAGGAGAGGATGGCCACAGGCCCGGAACCGCATGGTCCACACAGGCAAGCGACTACACACTTCCTCTACCCAGCTCCCAGAAAAGCCTGGATACTCAGGCTGTGTGGCCCCAGAGGCAGGGCAGCCGGTACCAGCCCGGTACCAGTCCGAGCAAGGTGCTGGCTGCTCCACGTGACTTGGGCCCAACCCCGGGGAACAGGTCTGCAGACCCCAGGCACGGACACAGTTCATGAGAGCCACCACTTTCTAAAGTCGCCCAAGGGAGACGACAGGATCCGGGTGGACTGTCTGACATGCCCAAGGGTGTGCAAAATTCTAAGCAGACTCAGCAGAAAGAATGGTGGGCTGTTGCCTGCTCATTGCAACGTTTCGCATGTCAGGGGTGGAGACCCCAACACTAGACCCGGGTGGCCGCTGCAGGAGAGACCCAAGTTCACACGCGTTTGAGTCCCCCTCCTCAGGGAGAAAGAGCGCTGTCTAACTGGGAACTTGGGAAGCTGAGGACGTGCAGATCTAAACACGGCTCACAGGGATTTGCACCTGGGATCCCCAGGAGTGGTGGGGAGCAAGCTGCAGGCCCAGAAGGGCGCCCTGAGCCATTCAAAGGCAAGGAGGCCCCTTCTGGACCCAGAACCCCCCAGCCTAGATCTCTAAGCAGACGCAAACCTTTATCTCTACCACCCTGGACATGACCTGAAATCCTGACTTCTCCATCCTCCTGCAAACATGATAATCCTCGACTCAAATTCTAACATTTATTTTGTGACTTTTCTTAGAAACACCTCTAAGAACCCCAGCATACGGGAGAAAAACAGAAACTGTTCTTATTTGCACAACACATTATTTAAAAACATCACTTGAATATTTTCCTTTTCTCTAGGAGAAAAATAAACAATTAAAACCACATACCAGGTTTGAAGGTAATTAGGCAGGTCCTGTTCGTACAAGTTCCTTCTGGAAAAATCATTATCTTGAAGTAGGAGAAAGAAAAAGATCAGCATTAAACTACATAAGTCTAATTCAGAACTTACAGGTGCCAATCTTCACAATATATTTTCTTGGCCGCTGACACAAGTTAGATTCTGTAATCATATTCAGTATCTAAATTATTAAAACGCATTATGGGAGCGTACACTGATTTCCGCTCTACTGGTTTTACTGAAGTGCGGCAGCAGTGGAAATACACAAACAGCATCTGCCTTCTTCAACCACAGCTCCTGGAAAGCAGGGAGATCTCGGTGCCCACCTTTCAGCCCCTGTGAGAAGCAGGTGCGCTAAATAGAACGCACACTTAGCACAGCAGAAGCACCCCTCGGGGGAGCAGTGCTCGTTCTCAACAGGAAGAAGGGACGAGCACAAGAACACGCGATGGGAGCGCCTGGCTGACGGACCCCAGCAGCGCGCTCAGTGAGCTCAGCCCCAGTCAGGCAGTGCCCTCCACACCGCGGCTCCAACGCCTCTGAATCACGCTGACCTGCAGTAGCAGAAACTGCACTCAGACTTGCAGCCCCTCAGGCTGCTTCAGTTCTGGACCCCGAAAGGAAGGGAGACCTCAGGCGGGCCAGCGGGGGTGCACCCAGACCTCAGGCGGGCCAGCGGGGGTGCACTCAGACCTCAGGCGGGCCAGCGGGGGTGCACCCAGGCCTCAGGTGGGCCAGTGGGGGTCCACCCAGACCTCATGTGTGCCAGTGGGGGCCCACCCTGGCAAGCCCAGGGCCAGGCAGGCCAACTGGGTAAAGGAGGAGGCAGTCTGTGCTTGTGGGGGCAGAGCTGGGGCACCCTCGAAGTCACGGCCTCCACAAGCGGCTACCCCCAGCCAGACCCCGCAAAGGTTCCTGAGCAACCAGATCCCAGACAGTTCTGTGAAATTTCCAGCCTCTAATGCTGGCTCAGTTAAAGAAGAAAAAGAGAGGGCCCAGGCTAACGTCAGCTGCACTGCCCTTACAGCTGGGTCAGGGCTTCTGAATGATGGCTGGGAACCGGCACACAGACCAGCAAATTTACTCCAGGACCTTCAGAGCCACCCGATACACACAAGGCTGACACATCAAACCCAAAACCGCACCACACCAGGAGGGTGGATTAGCAATGCTCTGTCCGAGTCAGAACTTATGTTCAAAAACGATGATTCAAGAAGCTGACGTGTTTGAGAGCTGTTTTTCCTTGCTTTAAATTTCAGGCACCGAAACCAAATGCACCTGACAGCACCGTCTTGAGCTCACGTACTCACCAAAAGAGAACTGGAATCCAGCCCCAGAGGAAGGGCCCCGGTTTCTTCTTTCTCCCCATTCTCGAGGTTCACATCTTTTGGAATAAAACCACCAAAACACAATCAAGACTGCCTTACCTGCGGCCACTTTCCGTTGGACTGTGCCCGTCTCTTGATTTCTTCTACTGTTTTCCTGCGAGAATCCTGGTCTGACCGGGACACGAACACGGGCCGTATGTACCGGATCAGAGCTGGAAGAGAGGAGGGGAGGCAGATCACATGGAATGCACGTCTCCTGCCAGGCAGTGCCGGGGAACAAGAGGGCCCCTGCATGGTGCCCAGGGGGGCAGGAGCCCCCAGATACCCCAGGGCTGTACCATGGGCGGGCTGAATCCCTGCCTGAGGGACTGGGAACAGCACCCAGCCTGCCCAAGTATGCAACAGCAGGAAGCCCTGCCACCTGGGTGCCAAAAGTAACAAAAACCACATCCACGGCACCCACTGAGGACACAAAGCACAGAACAAAAACCAAGTCCATGGCAGCCACTGAGCACAGAACGGAGTCAAGGAAAGACGATCGCCAGGAAGCAGTAAGTCTTCGGTACCGGTTTTAACAGAAGATAGGGTCGAAGGTACCAGGTCCCGTGGCTTGGATCCCGCCCACCCTGTGTGGGTGAGCTGCACCCCTAAAAGATGAGCTGAAGTCCTCACTCCTGGTATCATGAGTGGGACCTCGTTTAGAAACAGGTGACAGCAGACGGTGAAGCTAAGATCTAGGATGAGGGTCCTCAGGGGAAGATGAGACAGAGATGGGTAGAGAAGGCCAGGGATGAAGGAGGCGCTGGAGCGACGTGGCCGCGGCCCCCGGGGAGCTGGGGAGGCTGAGGGAGCTTTCAGAAGAGCCCAGTGCTGCCAGCACCTTCATCTGGGGCTTCTGCTTCCAGACGGTGGGAGCACACGTTCCTGTCGTTCTGGGCCACCAGCCGTGTGGGGCTTTGTAGAGCAGCCCCGGTTCTAACCACTGCCCCCCACAGCCTCCTGGTAGGTGCAGGGTCGGGGTACCAGGGACCCTGCCATGAAGGCTGGTGCTTGGTCAACCAGGGCACACGGTCACAGCACCGGTCCTTCTGCAAGAGGATTTGAACGTGGCAACCAACTTCTCAGAAGAGAAAGTTTGAAGACTTGACAATCAAACTATCCCTGAGTGGGGCTTCCTTCTTGAGGATGGTGAGCCGGATCCACACTCGGTCCCCCAGACCAACTGAGGGAGTCTTCTGACCCCACCACGGGCTCCCAGGCTGCTGCAGGTCACCCTACCTCTCCACCCCAGGTCAGCTTCCAGTCTCTTTTCTTAGTGTTTTTATTACTTGTAAGGAGTAGCACTTTATGACTTTCATTCTTTCTTGGAGGTTCTTTCCTCCAAGAGCAAACAGAGAATTAAAGCCAAAAAAAGAAAGTTCCTTCTATCCTGTGATTACCTGCTGGGTCTGAGGACCCTTCTGTAAAATCAAAGACACATGGGGTCTTAGTGGTCTTTCCTCTGACTTCAGTCATTTTGCTTTTTCATGATTCCCAGAGCCGTTTCATCCTCACCCATCGATTATTCCCGACTCTGCTAAAAAGGACTAAAGAAGGAAAGGGCAGAATGACGGAGCCGCCTCGTGGCCCTGACTGCGTGGTCTTTCAGTGCCCACTGTTTTGCCCAAAGCGTCCCATGGTCTTCCCAAGGGCGCACCAGGCCTGGAGATCTCACTCTGCCACCTTTGCAATCTCGTCAGCTGGTCTGTTTCATGAACAGAGTTGAGATTTCAGAAGTGTCTATACAGCAAAGAAAAGAGCAGAGGCGTGGGGGAATTTCTCCACACTCAGATGCGTTCAGGGGTCCACATGCAGGGTGCGGGGGTGACATGTGCATCCGAGAGAGGCCTTGGGCCGTGCACCTTCAGTTGGGCTGCTGGTGTGCGTTTCACACTCCAGCACTGAGAACTGGGCGGCACTGATGGCAAGGAGCTGCAGCTCCTCCCTGGGCGCCCTGGGGAGGGAAGGGCGTCACCACGCCATCCGCGCAGCCACACTGGGACTGGCGCATTTTGCCAGCAGGAACGTGACAGCGTTCTGCTGTCTTCTGGGCATTTGAACCTCCAACTTTCCTTGACAAGGTTTGTGAATGGATGGTGCAGATATGAAGGTCACTGAAACTAATACCGTGAAAATGAAAAAAATCCACTGGGTTGGTCACTCTACTTGGTATTGATACATCTGAAAATGAAAACATTTTGAACACTTTCAACCTGCATCTCGTCAACGAAGTTGTGAGCTGTCAGAGGGTCCATGACAGGAACCAGAAGTTACCACAAGCCGGGACCAGGTGAGATGTCTCTGGGCTGGAGCCTGGGGGAGACATATCTGAGCTAGGAACTGAGGAAGACGTCTCCGAGTTGGAGCCTGGAGGAGACAGACGTCTCTGAATTGGAGTTTAGGGGAGACATCTCTGCGCTGGAACCCAGTGCCCAAACACTCCTGCATGCCGGCAATCTCCGCAGGGAGGCACCAAGGGGCACAGGGAGATGTCTCTAAGCTGGAGGCTGGGGGAGATGTCTCTGAGCTGGAACCTGGGGAGATGTCTCTGAGC
>NW_016107882.1:366827-371376 GCF_001604975.1 Cebus imitator | reverse complement strand
AGATGTCTCTGAGCTGGAGGCTGGGGAGATGTCTCTGAGCTGGAAACTGGGGGGGATGTCTCTGAGCTGGAGCCTGGGAGATGGTTCTGAGCTGGAACCTGGGGAGATGTCTCTGAGCTGGAAACTGGGGGAGAGGTCTCTGAGCTGGAAACTGGGGGGATGTCTCTGAGCTGGAAACTGGGGGAGAGGTCTCTGAGCTGGAAACTGGGGGGGATGTCTCTGAGCTGGAGCCTGGGAGATGGTTCTGAGCTCCTGAATCAGAGCATGCTCCGGGGACGCAGTGGAAGAGCCATCAGCCATGCCCCAGGACGACGGCCCCTGCAGGCCAGGACAGCAGGGAGTCCAATGTGGTTCCTGCTAAGTCTGAGCTCTAAATTAAATTTCTGACAAGGCTGTTTGCCACTGTCCTCTCCCTTGCAGGTCCGTGGATGATCTGAAATGATGAGGAACACACGGCTCCACAAGGGCCCCGCACACAGTGGCCTGGCTATGGGTTCTTCTGCTGCGCGAGATGAAGCTGGGTGCTGGGTCACCAGGGTCGGTCCTGATGAGGTAGAATCTGGAGCCCTCCAGAAAACATCGGACTACAGCGCTCAAACACCCCTTCACGCCAGCAGTCTCCGCAGGGAGGTGCCGAGGGGCACAGGGAAAGCCTGGCCAACGCTCGACTTCACTCTGGGCAGGCCAGCCCCCTCTCCAAAGACCCCTGCAGCTGTGAGGGTCCCTGGGTACACAGCTCCACAATGCACCTCCCTGAGTGGAGGACGAAGGACCACGGGCCTCTGCCACAGTGGAGGCGCAAATGTGGTCTCCTGGGTGTGCTGGCAGTGCGGGATGCAAAGGGTGTGACTGGCTCTGGGGCTGCCCAGTGGGCCAGTGGAGCTTAGAGTGAGGAAAGCTGTGTGTCAGGGCCGGAGCTGTCACCTGCATGGTGACTGTAGCCCAGTCTCGCCTCGGCCTCCTCCAGGCTTCCCCTGCCAGCTGAGTGCAGCCAGCCCCAGAACCTCCAGTCCCACTAGGGGTCACCCCCAGTCTCCAGGCCTGACCCATGCAGACAGGCCACCCACAAGTGCCCAGCTGCAGGCGCAGCCTGGATACCCTCCAGCTGTTACAGGCCCAGTGCCCCGAGGGCAGTGCCGGGCTTCTTCACCCACCTCCAGCCTTCCTATCCCAGCTGTGGCCGTGACCCTCAGTGGTCAGCACCACAGAATGTGCCGCCCCCAAATATTCTCTATAAAACTGTCACACGAATGCTAATGTTAGGAGCCATGTGGAAACTCAGAGCCGGCAGGAGCACCAGGTGAGGACCCCAGCCACGGGCGATGCCCCTCCTCCTCCCGGGAAGCTCCTGCCCTCGGCACTTCCCACTGCCAACACAGGACCCGCTGTGCCCCAGAACCTGATGTGCTGATGTCCCCGTGAAGAAAGCACAAGGACAGAGCAGGCCTGGCCACCCCGGAGACCACCGAGGACAGAGCAGGCCCGGCCACCCTGGAGAGCACAGAGGACAGAGCAGGCCCGGCCACCCTGGAGAGCACCGAGGACAGAGCAGGCCCGGCCACCCTGGAGAGCACCGAGGACAGAGCTCTGGTGGCTCTGCGCTGCACACAGGCGGGTGAGGGGCAGGGTCCGTGCCGCGCACTGGCGGGTAAGGGGCAGGCAGGGCTCCAGGGCTCCCTACAGTCCTCACGGAGCAGCAGGCCTCTGCTGACCCTGGAACCTGGGAACGGGACCTTATTTGGACAAAGGTTTTTCAGAGGTAATTCATTAAGGATCTCAAGATGAGTGCATCCTGGATCACCCAACGACTGGTCCTTATAAGAGAGACACGGAGGAGAGACATGCGGAGGAATCCAGGCCAGTCGACCACTGAGGCTGAGGCAGAGCCACGTGGCCACAGCCCAGAACCACCTGCAGCCCCCAGAAGTGGGAAGAGGCAGGAAGGGGACCCCCACGGCCTTCGGAGGGAGCACGGCCTGCACACGCCTTGATTTTGAACATCTGGTCCCCAAAGATGAGAGGATGAATCTCTGCTGCGCGGAGCGCCCGGCCTTGGTGAGGTCCCAGCTGCACTCAGGCCCCGGGGTTCACCGCACAGCCCCGGAGCACAGGCAGCCCCGCCGACCTGCTCCCCATGACTTCCATAACTGCCGTATGATAAAGGGATCCACCCTTGCCAAGGAGACCTGGAGCAAGCACTGTAGCATGTTATGATAGTGAGGGCACTCAGATGCCAATAAAAAAGAAAACTACAACAGTAAAAATTACACAAGAAACCACAACAAACAAAATGGGACGCAAGGGGGTTTCCATCACTCCCAGCCGTGCGGGGGTGTGGGGGGGTGGGGTAGGGGCTCACTCCCGGCAGGAGGGTATCACTCCCAGCAGTGGGGGAGGTCTGTCACTCCAGCAGGGGGGGTCTCACTCCCAGCAGTGCGGGGGGGGATCCCTCATTCCCGGCAGGGGGTCTCACTCCCAACAGGGTGGGGGGTAATCCCTCAATCCCGGCAGGGGGTCTCACTCCCAACAGTGTAGGGGGGGGATCCCTCAATCCCGGCAGGAGGGGAATCTCTTATTCCCAGTGAGGGGTGGGGGACCTCTGATTCCCAGTGGGGTGGGGGGCCCCTCATTCCAGCAGGAGAGGAATCTCTTATTCCCAGCAGCTGGGGGGATCTGTCATTAGCAGGGTGGGGGTCCCTCACTCCCAGCAGGGGGGTCTCACTCACTTCCCCAGATCGGGATGTCTCTGCTCTCTGCCTTCATCACGATGGAGGACATGGTCATGGTCACCGGGATGGCGTCGAAGTAGGACGAGTGCGGCGCGAGCGTGAGGATGGCCGCCTCGGTGGGCAGCGCCCGCCGCCCCTTCACGGCCACCCAGTGGAAGCCGCCGGCAAACCACATGGTGCGCATGATGGCCTTCAGCAGGAAGTCCACAACCCTGTAAGAGAGGGCACTGTGTCACGCGGGCACACGGGCACGGGTCTGCGGTCTCAGAGGCCATGGGAAGTACGTGCAGTCCCATGGGAGGGCCCTCCAGGGCACAGTCCAGGCCACAGGCTTCCTGCGGTCGCCGCTGTTGGGACACACGCTTAAGGGGAGAAAAGACACTGCACCTTCCCAGCCTCTGCCTGGGACCTCGCCAGCCGCGCCCTCACCTACGAAGGAGACTGCGGGCCCTGTATGGAGGTCACAGCCACATGACAGGCAGTGACTCCTGAACACAGACAGCACAAGCTCCAGGCCAGAAGGCCTCGGGGCCTTGAGGTTAGCAGCATCCTATTATTTGAAATGGGAAAACATTAAAACACCTGAGAGGCATATTGAAACATGGAGGGCCCCAGAGCTGAGAGCAAAGCCCAGACCGTCGTGCGAACTTCCCCATCTCATCTCCGCGAGAAGCTCAGGGCTCCCACCACCAGGCGTTGTGTGATTACAGTGAGCTGTTTCTGGAAGAAATTAGATGGCCAGTAAATTTGGAAAATAAAGTAGAAATCAGCCTTGTTAACTGAATTTGTGGACTATCTCTTTCTAAAATAGGTACAAATTTAGCCTTTTAAATGTGTGTATTCTCTCTCCTACGAGGCTGCAAATCAGGCTGTTATTCCACACATCACAGAGCCGTCGTTCGGCAGATGGTGTGGGAGAGGCCACAGGCTGTGCACACCTCGGTCCGCAGAGAGCAGGATCTGCCCTCCTTAGGAGCCACGTCTCACTAGGTCACTGGGTAAAACCACTACACAGAGAAACAAGAGCCTGAAGCCTTCCTGGATCGACATTCCCGCGGGATGTGGGATCCTCTCAGGAGACTTCCAGGACAGGGGTCCCCACGGACCTGAGCTGAGGCAGTCGCTGGAAGAGCACAGAGCCTCTCAGGGGCCACCTCAGAGCAGCCCGTGTGTGCACAGATGGTAAACAATGGTGCAATTACGCATGGAGATGCTGGGAGCAACCCAGGACACTGCTTTCCAGAGGGAGGTGGGAGCACACAGGCTGCACTTCTTCACCATCTGTTCAGCTGAACATTTACAAATGGACTTTTCTGGCCAGGCGCGGTGGCTCACACCTGAAATCCCAGGACTTTGGTAGGTCGAGGATGAATCACTTGAGGTCAGGACTTCAAGACCAGCATGGCCAACATGGTGAAACCCTGTCTCTACTAAAAATATGAAAATTAGCCAGGCGTGGTGGTGCATGCCTATAATCCCAGCTACTCAGGAGGCTAAGGTGGGAGAACAGCTTGAACCCAAGAGGCGGAGGTTGCAGTGAGCCGAGATCGCACCACTGCACTCCAGCCTGGGTGACAGAGTGAGACTCCATCTCAGCAAAACTAAACTAAACTAAAATAAAGATAAAATGAACTCTTCCATACACATGTTGTTTTCCACAGTAAAACGAAGTACCAAAACAAAAGCCAACAGACAGCAATTGATGCATAAGATGGTAGAGACAAGGCGGCGGCAGAAGGAGAAGCGAGGCCGGGGAGGAGGCTGTGGGGGAGGGAGAAGCGAGGCCGGGGAGGAGGCTGTGGGGGAGGGAGAAGCGAGGC
>NW_016107882.1:354353-366136 GCF_001604975.1 Cebus imitator | reverse complement strand
GCGAGGCCGGGGAGGAGGCTGTGGGGGAGGGAGAGGCGAGGCCGGCGAGGAGGCTGTGGGGGAGGGAGAGGCGAGGCCGGGGAGGAGGCTGTGGGGGAGGGAGAGGCGAGGCCGGGGAGGAGGCTGTGGGGGAGGGAGGGGTGAGGCTGTTGAAGCTGTGGGGAGGCACAAGTGAAGCTGTGGAGGAGGCTGCGGGTGAGGCTTTGGCAGGCACAGGAGCTGGTCCCGGGCAGGCTCAGAGGCAGGAGAGAGGAGAGCAGGGAAAAAGGATCAAATCCGGGGCCTCCTTGGAGGAACACTCCCTCCAGCCCCCAGACGGAGCTGCAGGGTCAGACAGTGTTCAGCGGGAATGTACTGGGTGTGGGGGCAGGGAAAAAGCAGCCTCAGCTCTTCTCTAAAGACCTTGGAGAAATTTTACACCCAAACTATCTATGTGGGAAAACCCAGGCTGCTGGTACAGATTGTGGTCTCAGAGAAGAGTTCTGCTTGCTATGGGGTGGGGGACCCAGCACCTGCTCACCCCAAGGCAGAGGCAGGGAAAGCCTGAGGTGCTCAGGTGCCTGGGCAGCCTGTTCCCGGTGGAATGTGAATGGGGGATGGATCTATCTGCACACACCGGACAGGGATCTCCTCAGCACCCCTGGGAAATCCACTCCATCCCATCGTCCTCGCATGGACGACACCCACGAATCCTGAGACGTGTGAGCAGAGCGGCCGCATGGCAGAGAAGTGGAGCCCTGACTCCAAGAGACAGACAGGGTGGGCATCAGAAGAGGGGCGCAAAATATCCACCAGGCTCGCCAAGAGAGTCAGGAAGAACAGGGTGCGCTGAGGAGCATCAGAGAACAAAACCCTCTCAGAAACCAAGACTGTCGCTGGGGACAAGCAACTCACGGGAAAGCCTGGAAAATGAGGGGGAGGAAGTCTCCTGGAACAAGCAGGCAGGAAAGGAGGGCTCCTGAGGCCTTCACCCCTAAAGACAGCCGGTGTGCGGGGGTGGGCGGGGGAGGCTGCACATCTGAGTGTGAAGGGCATTCGCGGGCCACAGCCCTGCAGGTTCCAAAGGTTCTGCTGTGAGTTGAGGCAGGAGGTGGAGCGGAGCCTGCCCTGGGGAGGACGGATGCCTGAGTGCTGGCTACAGTGTGAGGGGGTGGGGAGGGCAGGGAAGGGGCTCTGGAGCCACACCTGGGGGGTCTCAAGGAGGCAACTCTGCAGCTCCATGTGGACCTCCCTAGCAGCGTCAGGGACAGCCCCTGGGCGGCTGGTGGTAGAGCTGTGTTGGACTGCAGGCGCGGAGGGGCGGCCCCAGGATGAGACGCAGGTGGCAGGAGCTGCTGGCTTCCAGGAGACCAGAGAAAGTAGTTTGATGTTCAGGTTCAAGCTCCGACATCCAGGCCAATGTGCACAGAATACCTAGAGTCATGAGGATGGAATTCCCAAACTTGGGAACGGAAGTTCCCACACACGCACAGCATCCAGGAAAGGGTACCCGCCATCTGAACCGTCCAGTTGGCCCAGGGACAGCCCATGGAGGGCCTGGCCCAGATCAGGACTTGGCCCATGGTCAAGGATTCAGGGCCAGTTGGTTGGGTTTTGCAAAACGGCGCTACAGTTTTTACAACACTGTGTTTTGAAAGTAACTTAAAATAGTGCCTTTTGCAAAACTGTGTCATTCTTTCACTGAAAACCTAGCATTTTTATTTTAGGAAGGTTTGAATGACACTAACTTACATTCAGCAAAAACGCTCTAATTCAACATCAATCCACTGGAAACTGCAGAGCAGCGCAGAACGTGAGACAAGTCCCCCACTGACTGCGTAATTATTATTCAGCTGTACACTCTGAATCCGTTTTTCAAATCCAGCTTTTTCCTGATCCCTTGCGTCCCTAACTACGGGGCTTTTGTGACTGGAGTTCCCCTTGGGGAATTCAGAATTCAGGGTTTGTTCTCTCTTCTGTTTCCTTCACGCACCGAGCCAAGCCCAGGACTGCGCACCAAGGGGGCTTTCATCAGGGCTGCTGAAGGAGACACCAGGGCTCCAGGGGTGGGGTCCAATGCCGTGCAGCACGTGCAGCTCGAGTACCGGCAAGCATGCGTGCAGACTTACGCACCGGCACACACGTTCACCTGCACACACATGCGCATTCATACACACAGACATCGCTCTCATACATACATGCACACACACTCACCTGCACACATTCACATGCACAGACATCGCCCTCATACACTGATACGTGCACACAGACTCAACTGCACACATGTGCGCATTCACACACAGACATCACTCTCATACATTCATACACACATGCACACACATTCATCTGCACATACATGTGAACATTCACACACATACACACACCACTCTCATACACTCATACACATGCACACACACTCACCTGTAAATATGTGCGCATTCACACACACAGACATCACTCTCATACATTCATACACACATGCACACACACTCAACTGCACACACGTGTGCATTCACACAGACATCACTCNCGCATTCACACACACAGACATCACTCTCATACATTCATACACACATGCACACACACTCAACTGCACACACGTGTGCATTCACACAGACATCACTCACTCATACACACATGCACACACATTCATCTGCACATACATGTGAACATTCACACACATACAGACACCACTCTCATACGCTCATGCACATGCACACACATTCACCTGCACACATGCACATTCACACACATAATAGACATCACTCATACACACACTCACCTGCACACACATGTGCATTCACACAGACATCACTCTCATACACACATGCACACACACCTCCACACGTGCATTCACACACATTCATACACACATGTACACACCTGCACAGACGTGCACATTCACATGCACACAGACATCATTCATACACTCATACACACATGCACACACTCCCCTGCACACACATGTGCACATTCAGACACACAGACATCACTCTTATAGACACACTCACACACAAATATATACACATTCACCTGCACACACATGCACACATTAACACGCACAGACATCAGTCTCTTACACACACACACATTCACCTGCACACATATGCACACATTCACATGAATACAGGTATCACTCTCATACTTATACACACATGCACACATTCACCTGTACACACGTGCACACATTCACACGCACACATTTTTCTCATGCAGACATACATACATGCACACATTCACCTGCACACACGTGCATTTCACACATACACAGCCACATTACATGCATACAGACATCGTCCTCATTCACACATGCACTCACACTCACCTTCACACATGTGCACATTCACACACCAGTCATATAGACACACTCATACACACATGCACACATACATGTACACACTCTCATACATACGTACCCACAAGCATCCATGCAGACTCTTGCACAGGTTCACACACTCACCTGCACAAAAATGTGCGCACACTCACATGCATACATACATTGCTGTCAAACTCATACACATATATGCACACACACAAACATATGTACACACATATATTCTCATACACATGTACACACATACATATGTAAACACCTATACACGTGCACACTGGCACACATATACAAATACACATATGTACACATAGACACAACACTCATACACATGTACACACATGCCACACATGCACACATACGTGCACACAATACATCCACACACATCCACATGCACCTGCCCACATGTACATACATGCAATACACACATGTACACAGCACACACACATATGTATTCTCATACACATGCATTCTTGTGCCAGCTGCTCACACATACACACACACACAACCACACACATATGCACATGTGCCTACTCTCGAGCATGCACATACACACATGCATACACACTCACACGTGCATATGTACACACACACATGTACACTCTCTCTCACACACTCTCTCTGCACACATACACAGAATGATACACGGTGAGTCTCCACAGACCCAGAGGCCCACAGGTCTCATGAAGTGGAGGTGACAAAAATTCCAACGTGTCACTGTCATGGGACACTCGGTGTGTGCATGAGACATACACATGAAAGCATCTCTGAAGGAGGGCTGCTGGAATGAGAGTCCGCCATGGTCCATTTATCACGTGATGAAGCCAAGCAAATTATTCATAGACAAGAAAAGTCACCAGGGTTAGCACTGGGAAATGGAAAATTGCCCCAAGCCATCTATTTTGAAAGTCAGAGCCTGCGCGTGCGCGGGGCTCCCATCTCCCAAGATAGAACAGAGGAGGCAGGGAGCTCGGCCCAACAAGGACACGGGGAGTGAAGGCAAAGGGTGCCAGGAAAGCCACGAAGCCACTGCGGGCCACAGCACCACATCCACCAGGTCACTGCAGCCTGCCGACACTAGAACCTCCGCTCTCTGGCTGTGGCTTCTCAACTCAGCAAAACTGAAGCCCGACTCTGACTTGGCCTTGATTTATTTTGCTTGGTTCTACATTGGATACCCAATTCCTGTTTCATGGTTCAAACATTTGAAAAACAACCCTCAAGATAAAGCGTGTTCTTCAAAAAGAATTTTAAAAATGTAGAAAGGCAAAATGAAGAACCAAAGCCAGTGATGATCCCACTGCCCCTAAATAACCCAGGCTGCCCTGGGTTGCCACCACCCAGCAAGCCACTTGACGTCCACCCACTCAGCAGGGCTCAGAGTGAGGGGCCCCCAACATCCAGGCTGCCCCTCAACTACGACTGTGCCATGTCTGCACACAACAGCACGGCAAACCCAGGACCCTAAGGGGCCGTCTTTCCTGCACCTAACTTCGTGTCTGAGTGTGGCCCTGGGTATCCAGCAGATGTCGGCTCCTGTAAGCTTCTTAGTGGTGAAAACTTTCTTGTACGTACAGCCTACAGATCAGACAGCTTCCAGAGAAAGCAGGGGCCTGGGCACGCCCACTACACCTGTCAGGGGCCACGCCGTGAATGCATCAGACTCTCGGCCACACGGCCTCTGTCCCGACCACTGGGCCTGGCTCCCCAGGAATGCTGCCCCGAACATCACTCAGGTGAGCGTGTGTGCCCATACTGCAGTAAAACTGTACTTACAGGCAGGCACAGCAGCCTCCATTCACTGCTAATATTCCTGTCTGTGAATGAAAGATTGAGGGAGCCCTTTCAGATGGCGAGAGGTGTTAGCAACACATGGAAGGGTGGTCAGAGCAGAGGTTACAGGACGTGAGTGATGACTTTTAAGACACTGAAAATATGATATCTCAACATTTTCATTTGCTAATGGCAGATACTTTGAGTGAAAGCACAGCTTTAGGAATTTAAATGAAACAAGAAAATACGGTGATAAAGTTTAATTTTTGTGGTCTGTTTGGGATCTTTGGTTTGGATGTATTCCTCATCACGTAGATGCGCTTTATCTATAGTCCCGGCTTAAAAGCCAGGAAGAGTTTAGGTCCACAAAGCAAGGGAAAGACATGGCCCTGCAGGGGTGGTGCCAGCGGGCAGCCGGCCAGGCCAATGTCCGCTGACATGCAGCCCTGGAGGGCAGGGGAGGACCAGCGCCTCCTGTCCAAAGGCAGGGCTGCGCCTGGCTCTAGCCAGTTGCTGGCCCTGGGGAGCAGGCCCGCTGGCCGGAGCTTCTGCTTTTCTAAGACTGGCCGGAAGTGGGGATTTTGATGTCAAGTTGCTGGACCTTTATGATGAGGACACCTGTTCCCACTTAGTCCACTTTTAATCAGACCAGTTGGCAGGAGCTGCCCTGGCGGCCACCTGCCCCACAAGCAGCCGTTCCCCTCACTGCTGCTTCTCTTCCACCTAGAAGATAGCCCCTCCCAGGCCCACGGCACCCATGCCAGGTCCAGCTGCCTCTGCATGATGGCCACTAGGTGGGGACCTCCCTAGGCAGGAGGCTTGTGCCACTGTGGTGCCCGCTGGTGCAGCCCAAGAGGCCGTCCGCTCACAGCCTGAGGGTCTCGGGGAGGCCACCATGGGCTGGACCAGAGCTGAGGGTCTGAGGCGGGAGGGGTGAGGGGGCTGGCAGTCTCAAAGCCAGGAGAGGGTGCCTGGAAGCCTGACTTCCATCAGCCACAGGGAGCCCCGGCAGGTTCTGGAGCAGAGAAGACCCGGGCGTAGAGGGATGCCTAAGCTCAAGGACATAAAACAGTGGCCACGCGGCCTGCAGAGCCCTGGAAAAGGAAGGCTTAGGGCAGGACCGCAGCGGAGGCGCAGAGAGGGAGGCAGCAGGGAGGCGGCAGGATCCCTGCTGGGAGCGAGCAGCCCTGGCGGACGCTGGGCTCAGAAGGGAGGGACGAATGGGCTAGGGTGGACAGACACAGCCCCACTGTGAGAACAGTGTTTGGCCGATGACCCCCATGAGCAGAGCACAGCACGGGTGCAACTTACTTCCTCCACAGGGCCAGGGGCTGCTCGGGTTCCTTCTCCGCAGAGCCCAGGGATGCAACAAGTGCTAGGGGCCAGGCCAGCAGCATCATGGCGGCGGCAACCAGGAGCCGGACCGGGAAGAGCGTCAGCGTCATGAGGGCCACCTGCAGACAGAGGGGGTGTTATCTGGAGAATTCACGCGGGACGCCAGCCAGCTCCCCACCCGGCGGAGGCCAGCCCAGGGGGACAGTGTGCCCTGTGGAGTGGAGAGCTGGGGAGGGGCTGCAGCCGGCACACAGCTGACCAGCGCTGACCCAGGCAGAGTGGCACTGAGCAAGGCTGACCCAGGCTGACTGGCACTGAGCAAGGCTGACCCAGGCAGAGTGGCACTGAGCAAGGCTGACCCAGGCAGAGTGGCACTGAGCAAGGCTGACCCAGGCTGACTGGCACTGAGCAAGGCTGACCCAGGCTGACTGGTGCTGGTGCTGACCAGCCCTGACCGAGGCTGGCTGACACCCTCCATGCCCACTACCAGCTTCCTGCCTCCTTACAGGAGCCACCATGCAAGTGCCTTGGGAACCACACAGTGGAGCTCCCTCCTACAAATTCAAGGGCCCCTCTGACCCATGGTGCATGCCCCCAGGCAGCTCTGTCCCCCAGGATGCACTCCCCACCCCCTGGGCCTCACTCAGCAGTTTCCCCTGAAATCGTTTGGGTGGACGTTATAGTGTGTACGCCGGCCTGGGCAGTGTTCGTGACATGGGGAGGTAGCTGGCCTGGAGCTTGCAAGGTTGGCCCTCAGACCACAAAGACGGCAGAATTAAGGTGTGGCTTTCCAGCCCGTGGAAGACCCAGTGTAGGTGAGTGGACTGGCAGGAGGGCAGTGGCCTAGGACAGTATGGGGGCTCAGGAAGGCCCCAAGCCAGGGCAGGCTGAGGCTACAGGATCCCAGGCAGCCCAGGGTCTGAGGATGGAGGTCTCTCTGGGAGGTGGGAGGCCTCCGTGCAGAGGGGCCGGGGACTTTGGGTGAGGGGAAGCACCAGTCCTGTGGGGCAGGTTTTGTGCACAGAAGACAGAGAAGACTGAGGAGACACAGAGGGCGGCGGGCTCCCCTCGCGGCAGCCATCCCTAATTTCTGACACCTGTCATGACAGTGCTCCCACTGTTTCCTGGGTTTGTCCCTAGATTCTTCTGGGTTCTCAACTGAGACCAGCAGAGCCCAAGAGAAACTTAATGCCGGCCACATGCGTAATTTTAAATTTTCGAGGGGCCACATTGAAAGGTAATGATGATTTAATATACAGTTCATTTTGGCCAATATATCTGAAATATCATTTCCACACATACTCAATGTAGAAGTTGCTCCTGGCTGGTTTGCGTTTTCTCACGCTGTCTTGGATGTGCAGTGTGCATTTCACTGTCACGGCCCACGCCATCTGTGTCTCCACCCCGTCAGAGTCCAGTGGTCAGGCCAGCCTGTCGGGCGCAGATCTAAACGAGGTTTGCTTTGCGAGAGTTGACGATCTCTGATGTCACTCTCCTTCCTCTTCCTCTGCTCCAGGGGCTGCTCCTCACCCCGGCTGGGCCCCGCCTCAGCATCACGCTCACTGTGCCCAGCAACCACAAACCTGTTATCCTGCCACTGGTGACAAGTGTCACTGTTCAGCATCGTGCTACTGGCACTCAGCAAACGCCCTTTGCTGCTGGGAAACCTTCCCAGGCCTCGTCCTTCACAAGTTTTGTTTTGCTTTAAATCATGACTGGGGGGAGCTGAGCCTTATCAGAGGTCTTTCCCACCTCTATGGGAGAACCGCGTGCTGTTCCTCACTTTAATCTGCAAATGTGATGCCTCACAGCCAAGGTCTCTGATGGTGAGAGCTGCCTTCAGTGCTATGCGGCTCCCGGTTAGGGCTATTTCTTAAAAGGGATTGCTGGGTTTGCTGGCTAACAGGTGCTCGGGACTGTCGCCACCAGCTGTTAAGTAAGACGCGCCTGTCACTTCCTCCCGGCGGCTTCCTCGTGTGGTCACCTTATGAAACCAGTGCGCGGCCGTGCCCACCGGCAGCTCCTGCCTGCGGCTTCACTGCACCCAGCCCCACTGTGCAGGGTCTCTCCTTTTTCTTGGGTTAATCTCACTGTTGTTGTCAATGAGGAAACCGCTCCTGGAAGGTTTTGGCGTATTTTCCCCTCCGGCTACCAACCTCTCTCCCAGCTGCCTTTCAGATAACGGAGTAACGCTGCCCACCACACTCTCCTGCGGATTTACACCAAGCCTGCTCTCTGGTTTCATTTCTAATGTTATCTGTGTCTGCCTACCAAAACTTCTAAGCCGACGTCACCAGATACTTTTCTATTTCATTAATCTGTTTACAGAACCACTTTAGATTTGTTCATTCTCTCTGTTGTGATCAAATCATATTAATTTCGGCTCTTACGAGTTCCTCTTTCTTCTGCTTTGAATTTAGTCAAATGTTCTTTTTAACTTCTTGACGGAAAAGGCTGTGTGTTATTTTCAGAAATACCTTATTTCCTGATTCTCACATTTAGAACACAGCTTCCCTTGAGGACCACTCAATTTAATCCACGAGTCTACGGGCAGCTTTCCTTTATCTGTAAAATTTAGTTTTAACTATCGCGTCCTTTCCCATCTTTTGTTGCTGTTTCATATTTTGTTGCAGGGGAGGAGGATGCAGCCTTGGCCTTCAGCCCACCTAGGCATGGCTCCAGGGCCGCGGGCTGGGAAGAGGCCGCTCCGGAGAGGCTGCTGCAGAGCACACGAGCCTGGCTCTGCTGTTAAAGCCAACAGCTGGCCGTCTCTTCCCGACGCGCACAGAAACAAAGTTACTGCGCAAGTTTATTTCTTATTCCCATAAATTGTTCTTAGAACCTGTTGGCTTCCTGGGCACACACCATGAAGCGGTGGTAACCAGCACTAAGAGAACGTCTCAGAAGTTCCCTACTCCGACCCTGTGACCATAGTGCTCTCTGCCCACAGCCTGCTTCCCTCCACGGCCAGCGTGGCAGCCAATCCCACTACCAACACTGCTTCCACCACAGACAGTGGAATAAAATCACAGTAACCCATGGCATTCCTGAACCAGCACCAACTGCCAGGCCATTCCATCCCCAAACAACACCAGCACAAATGAGACCTGGGTGGCCAGGCCCTGCCTGCATCCGATGGTCAAGCTGATGGTTCCTTAGCAAATGGGGTTCACTGGGCCACCCAGAGGGGGATGCATTGCAGGACCACGTGAATCCCCGTGCCGGCTCCTGTGTGCGTCGGGGAAGACTGCACGACCACATGACCTTTGCCCCACACATCCCTGCGCCTGCTCCTGTGATCATGGGGAAGACTGTGTGACCCCCTGAACCTCGGCCCACACGTCTGTGTACCTGCTCCTTCGTGCACAGGGAAGACTGCGTGAACACGTTATCTACTGTGCCTGACCACATGACCCTCCCCACCCATCAGTGCGCCTGCTCCTGTGGGATCCTGGAAGGCTGCGAGACCGTGTGACCCTCCACCCACACATCTATGCGCCTGCTTGTGGTGCAGTGGGGAATGCAGCCGGTGCTTCTGAGCTCAGTGGCAGCTGCGAGAGGGGCCTATGAGCCACAGTTGCAATCGCTGACCATCAGCAACCAGGGCTGATGAGTGGAGGGTGGAGAGGGAACACGGCCAGAGAGGAGCTCCCAAGGCCTCCGGCAGTGCTATGAAAACTGCTTGGAGGGGGCCTCCAGGAGCCCCAGGCAGGAGGAGGTGCAATGCTCCTGGTGAAGAGCCCGGGCATCCCCACGGCTCTGCCTTTTCCCTCGCCCAGCTCTAGGCCTGTGTGCTCTTTCTCTGCCAGGCTTGGCCTGCGCACAGGAGCCGGGCGCCCTGACCAAGGGGAACAGGACTGGGGAGCCTGCTGTGGCTCCTTCCAGAAGCTTCTGTGCTCCCAGCATCTTCTGTCCACCTGTCTTCCCTACAGGCCCCACCCCTGCATCCAGCCTCAGGCCTACCCACTGGGTTCCCTCCACTCCTCATGCCCCCAAGCCCTGGTGCAGATGGGTTTGGATGGACTCTGTGGCCCCTGAGCCAGGAGAGGCCAGTGTGGCAGAGATGCAGATAGAAGCTGGCTGGGGCGGCTGCGGCTGCCAAGCCCTTCCGTGCTGGCAGGGGTGGCAAAGGGAGGTGCTGGGCAGGCAAAGTGTTCTTAGAAAATCCTGGCCAGACCAGAAACTCCCAGAACAAAGGCCCTCTAAGGAAGGGGGCTGGCCATGCAGTCTCCCAGGCAGCGTCACTGGAGACTCAGGGCGCCAGTGGCTGCACTGGGCACAGCCATTCCTCCCCGAGGCAGCTTGGCAGCGGCCAGAGAGAACAAGCACACGTGTACAGACCGGAAGCCATAGGGACGCCTGGCAGAGAGGGCAGGGTTTATAGCATAATCCTCACCCAAGCGAGGCCCCGCACCCTCTCCCCACCCAAATGATGCCCGGCACCCTGGTTCAGAGGCTCACATGGAAGCCCCCTTGGTGTCTTCACCAAAGGCAGCAGGGGCAGTGTGTGGCCCAAGATATCACTGCAAGTCGTGGACAGGGACAAGCAGACTGTCACATGGACAAGGAGGGCAGCTGTGGGGAGCTGGAGCAGCCACCGGGCAGTGTGGCCAGAGGCTGGATGGGGAGAGAGGGAGGGACTCCGGAGGGAGAACACGGCCCATGCTTCCAGTGTCCATAGGTTGGGCCACCACGTGGCAGCTAACTGGGGATGATGATGCTGTGGATGCCTGCGGACGCCGAGACCTGCACTGTGGCCCTCCCAAGACAAGCTGCTGATGGCTGTGGACCGGACCGGCTGTCACCACAGGAGCCTGATCACCCTGAGAAACGCCAGTTGGAGGAAGCAGCGTGGTCACTGTGTGTGAGCTGTAAGTGAGGGTGTATAGCATGATCCTTTGAGGAACTGTGTCTGAAGTCTGAGGCTGAGTTACTTCAGCTACTTGAAAGTTGGCTACAATAAGCTGTCCCTTTACAAAAGAAGGGGCATGTATGAGCACTGACAGAGACACAGTACGTTACGTGCTGAGCGGCCAATTTAACTTGGACTTGAACTTCCTCTCCTAACCTGGCACCTTTCCCCAAGCGTCCCTAGCATCCTCAGGATGTCCAGGCAGTGAGCTGCCCACATGCACAGAGAGCTTTGGTATAGACTGTGGCCGCTAAATACCAGCTCCCAGCAGAAGGCCCAGGGCTCCTCAGCCAGGCTTGTTCCAGGTCATGGGGGGGAAATGCAGAGATCAAGCTGGGACAGCATGGCGCAGCCCACATCAGGGAAGCTGGCGGAGGCTCGGCGTGGGGGCTCCCAGCACCATGGCGCAGCCCACATCAGGGAAGCTGGCGGAGGCTGGGTGTGGGGGCTCCC
>NW_016107882.1:335235-353853 GCF_001604975.1 Cebus imitator | reverse complement strand
GCACCATGGCGCAGCCCACATCAGGGAAGCTGGCGGAGGCTGGGTGTGGGGGCTCCCGGCACCATGGCGCAGCCCACATCAGGGAAGCTGGCAGAGCTCATGTCCTGAGGGCTGGCTCGGGCCTACCCAGCTCTCACACACTTGGGGACAGGTCCAGCAGCAGCCAATGCCAAGCCTGGTGCAGGAGCAGCACAGCAGCCCAGTGGGAACCCACCCTCTCTGGGTCTAGATGCAACACCCAGCTTCCAGAAAACCCCGATGACAACAAGAAGCTTCAATCAATCAGAAAATGCAGAGAGCGCCACAACACACAAAACTCCACAAAACAGCCCAAATCCGTCGTCGCAAACAAGCAGGAGCTGGAGGAGCCTCTTAATCCACGGGCACCAGAGCCCCGAGAGAGCTCGTTCACGCTCCACTTTGTGGGGACAAAGAAGGTGCCCTCTCTATCAACCCAGAGGAGGTCCTTGGCAGACACCAGATCCGCCGGCACCTGGGGCTTCAGCCTCCAGAACGGTGAGAAATCCGTGTCTGCTGTTGAGGGCCCACCCTGTCTGTGGTCCTTAGTGACAGCAGCCACGCCAAGCAGGGTGGGCACAGTGGGAGTTCACGTGACCCGGCCTGGCCATACACCATCCTTCTCTGGGCTGGGGACAGGTCTGGGGCCCACTGTATTATGACTGCTTTGGTGTTCTGGGTTGAATTTTGATCCCCTTCCCCACTTCCTGTTGACGTCTTGACCCCCAGGACTCCAGAAGTGACTGTATTTGGAGATGGGTCTTTTTTAAAGAGATGATTCAGGTAGAAAGAGGTCACGTGGAGGCCCTGATCCAACCTTCCTGCTGTCCTTATAAGAAGAGATGAGGACAGACACCCACGGAGGGCGGCCCTGTGAGGACGCAGGGAGAAGACGCCGTCTGTAAGCCCAGGAGAGGCCCCAGGAGGAAGCAGTCCTGCCGTACCTAGGTCTCGGACTGCAGCCTCCGGATGGTGAGAGAACAATGTCTGTGGTTTAAGCCAGGTCTGGGGCACTTTATGATGGAAGCCTGAGCCAAGAAAGGTATTTGACATGTTTGAAATTTCCCATAACAGACGGTATAAAAGTGATGATTCTTGTTTTAGATGTAAACAGGCCCATCCTAATGCTGGCCTGGAATTCTCTAGAAGTCTGAGTGAAGGCACCGGTGGCCACAATGCCCAGGCCCAGCTTCCTGACGTCAGGCAGCTGGCAAACCCCTCCCTCATCTCTGCCAAGGTCACTAGTGCCATCAGCAGTTCCAGGCCCCGGCATCGCCCGGCGTTTCACGCTCAGTGCTAAACCAGAGACACGAGGGCCTCCAGAGAACATGTGGTCCCTCCCATGTGCACGCATACCATTGTAGCACCCAGCAACATCGCGGCTCCTCCGAGCCCAAGTGCTAGAGATGCAACGCTACAGTGCCCCAGCCAGCAAGAGGAGCTCTGGTGCACCCGCAACAAGGTGGGGGTGGGGGAAGCTGCCCAAAAGAGGTGGGCCTGGAGCCTTGGAGGGTGCGGGGTTGTGTCACCCAACACAGGCCGTGAGGGCAGATACCGAGCGCCAGCCACTCCCAAGCTCCACGGTCTGCATGGTGGAGGCAGCTCACAGGAATGCTCCTCCTGAAGGTGCAGCCAACATTGCTGCTTTAATTCTGGAGAAAAAATTCTCCTGATTCCACAGGATATGTGACAGTGCATCTGCAGATCTACAAAAGAATGTCCGCTCCTCCCACGGTGAGGGTGTGCGGCAGCGCACACGGGTGCCTGCCGTCCAGAGGCTGCCTCGGCCTCATCCTGGCCGGCTCTGCTTCTCAGACGCCTCCGATTCATTCATGGAAACAGAGAGAGACTGTGCTCACAGAGCACCCCATCCCTGCGCACCATCCTTGGAGGACACCAAAAGGCAAAGAGACCCAGAGACTGGGAGGAAAAGGAAGGGAGGGAAGGCATGGGGGGGGGGCTTGCAGGCTGCTCCCCGGAGGAAGCGAGGGGTCAGGGCCAATGGCCCTCATCCCATAGCATGACCCGGGAGCCCAGGTGCTGCACAGCCAGGGAGGGAGGGAGGTGCTCAGTGGGAACAGGGAGAGGTGGGTTCTGGGGAAGGTGAAACAGATCCCAGTGAAACACCTCGCTGCCAAAAGAACCTGCACTGGGCTGGGCTGCCTGGGAGCACCCACCCTTCTGGTGAGCCCCAGGAGGTGCTCCTGTGTCTGAGAAGGCTCTGCATCCTCCTCCTTTGAGAAGTTCCATTGGCTCAAAACAGGAAGAGAAGAGCAGGTGCGTGGAGGGCGGGCACTGGCCTCCCGTCACAACCTGTCCAGGGCACCGTGTGGGCAGAGGATGCTGGTGACGCCGGGGCTCAGCAGGAGACACCTCTTGGGGCACCTCTCTAGTGGTTCTTCCACCAAGAGCCCAGGTACGACCTGTTCCGCTCAGGGCAAGGCGCCTCAAGGGGGCTGGAGGGGAGAGAGGTCCTCGCTGAGACTGGTGCCAGGTGTCCCAGGAGCTGAGCACATGGGCTGGGCGATCGGGAAGGTGGCCCCAGGCTGCGGATTTTGTTGCTAGTGGCAGCAGGGCAGGATGCCACCCAGGGTGCCACTGGGGGCAGGTGAATCAGAAGTCACCTGTGTGACGAGCATCTCTAGCCAGTCAAGAGAGAAGCTCCGAGACACAAAGGGCCCCAGGGGTGGACCCTGAGGTAGGTGAGGTGACCACACAGGGCACCGGGGATGGATCCCAAGGCGGGTGAGTTGAGGTCAGACACAGCACAGGGCTGGTGCCTTGTGCCACCGGGTCAACGTTCAATTGCAACCCAAGCATTTTTGAGGCTCACGGTCCCAGGGGAACACGCAGAGGTGCGTGATGAGGGAGTGAAGTCATGCACTAGGTGGGGCCTGGGTTGAGAGCTCACAACACCGTGAGGGGCTCCCAGGCCCAGCACCCGCCAAGCCGGCCTCCAGCCAACAGCACTGAGGCCCACAGCCTCCAGAACTAGCAGGCGCCCTGACCTGTGGGTCCCACAACCCCTGAGGACACTGCAGCCTGGGACACAGAGGCACCATGGCCACCCTCAGATGCTGAGGGGACACACCCAGAGGCCCCAGCCTGTGCCCCAGCCCAAAAACCCAGACCACTGGGCAGCAGCCGGCGCGAGCTGCTCATGGACACTGCCAAATAGAAGGAAAGGCCAGTGGGGCTCGAAGAAGTGGTGTAAGGAACTATACAGCTCTCTAACAGCCAGCCCCAAATAACCCACCCAGAATGGAGTGCGTATGGCACTCCAGAATTCGCTGAGTGAGATGCAGAGATGAGTAAGGCCAGGCCGCATTTCCCCATGTCACCCAGAAGGTGACCTTACTCTCAGAGGGGAAGGCAGAGAAAATCCCACCAGGGGATGTAGCCGTGTGCCCCAGGAGGCTGGTGCAACCCCAGAGAGCAAAAACACCCACCCACTGTGGAAAGCCTTGTACCAGTGGGGAAAGTGAGGCCAGGGGGGACAACAGGGCAGCCTTCCCAGGTGGTCACATGTCAGTGCACAAGCCAGGGCTGCAGGGTGGCTGGCGTGCAGGGGCTGCCCTGGGGGAGGTGGGTGGGTGTCGGGGGATCCACAAGCTTGGGACCCCCCCGACTCTGTGCACTCTCAAGCCCTTGGACGGTGGCCAATACCCCCACACTGACACCCTCAGATGCTACTCAGTCCCCGCAGGTGTGCAGGGCTGGCGGGTGACCTACCACCCTGCCAGCTGATGTCCCAAACCCAGCCCCACGAAGCCCCGCTCCAGCCTTCCCTTCTCAGGGTACTGCCATTCCTATGGCCCACTTTCTCTCTCCCCAACTCCTGTTGGGCCCCCTCCAAAATGGACCCAGCACCCACTCCCTCAGGTGGCCTCCTAGCCTTCTGCCTCTGGGGCCACTAAGGCTGGCTGGCTCTCCTGCTGGGGAGAGGGGCCCCTATCTGGCAGGGCAGCTGGAGCACCGGATGTGCAGGCCCACTGGGGAAGCCAGGGCTCCTCCGGAAGCGAAGGGAACGGCAGCTTCTGGGGCCAGCTCGTGCCGTCCTCAAAGGTCACCCCGGGCGTCTGGCCTCAGTCACCTCCAGACTCCCCTGAGAGGCCCTGGGGACAGGGTCACGGGCTTCCTGAAGCAGATTAAAGTGGTGACAGGCAGAAGGTGCAGGGGGTGAGCTGGACCCACTCCCCAGGGAGCAATCTTGGTCACTCTTTTTGTTGCTTATGAATTAACGGAAAGCAAGCTATTTGTCACCTGATTTAGATGAGACACAATCCCCCAGAACAGAATGAGCAGAGGGCCCTGGGCAGTGTGAGGCCCCACACAGACTTCACAGACTCAGCAGAGCCGCTTGGGAATGCTTCAGATCCTAGGACTGCTCTCGACATGGGCAGGAGGGAAAAGTTACATCTAATTTCATTTTGCTTTTTCCTTTTAGAGAAAGAACGACTTTTGAAAGCGCAGCAGTTCTCTCAGGCATCCCAGCGGAGGCAGCAGGCACGCCCTCCGCATCTGAGACCGGCGGGAGCTTCGGGACTTACCGACTCCGTCCAGCACCCACAGACACCACCGAAGGAGGGCAGTGGCAGGAAACGCCCTCCTTTCCCGTCTCCCCCAATCACCAAAACACCTTTATTCATGCCTTCTGGCCCAAATCAAACGCTGCATTTAAATACGGAATCAGCGATCACGCCCACAATTAATTCTGAGTTACAATACTGAAAGCAGACGTGAATACGGAAAACTGGCACCGTGAAGCACGCTGCAGGCTCGCGCCACACGCAGCCTTCGGAGCCCAGGGCACCTCAGGAACCACAGATCCCAGGTGAGGCCTGCAGGAGGTGGGAGGGGCTGCCAGGAGCGCCCGCCGTCCGCAGGGACACTTTCATCAGGAGGAACGACTTATTTTTACTGGGTATTCCCACTTCTGTTGTGTAATTTGCTCATTTACGTGAACGTGTATAAAGCTTTTGCCAAATTTGCAGTGGGTTTCTTCGTGTTTTTCTCCCTGGCCTGTGAACACCCATTGTTTCCTTGACCTGAGATTTCAGCGACGTCACACTCCGGAGCTTCTCGCCCCCACCCCGTGTGACTCCAAGGAGGATCTGTGCCTCCCGACGGGAACCGCTCCCCCAGAGCCCGTGCTTACGGCTATATATAAAGCTGTTTCTTCTCTGCTCTCCCACTCACATCTAAAATTAAACATAGCTTTTCTAAAACTGAACTATTTTTCCTTTCAAACCCTCAACCAGCCGCACCAGCTCATGCTGCTGTCATCGCTACTCCGCAGTCCTCACCAGAACCCTCAGCACCATCGCCTTCGAGGTAAGTGTGTTCAGCAATTCCCTCTGAATTTGCAAATCGGCCCCGCAGCCCCACACAGCTCAGTGATTTCCCTAGACCACTCTATTTTCCATCCACTGATGTCTTCCAGGGATGCTGCACCCTTCTGTACGGGATCAAAGCCAGTCTGCTCTTGGGCATTCCTGCAACATGACACCCTATGACCGGGAAACCCCCACCAACACCCAAGCAGCTGCCCTGTGAGTCCAGGATACAGGGAAGGCCTGGGACCGCTGGCACAGGCGTGGTCACCAGGACGCCCTGGCATCACGCAGGCAGCACCCTGGGGTGACACTGACACCGCTCAGGCTGCTGGCGCGTGACCTGGAGGGCAGGGGGCTTGGCGGGGTGCGAGTGTCTCTGGAGCAGAGACCGCTCTCTGCAGCTCAGCAACATCATCCCACAGACACTCGAGGGGTCACACTGACCCGGCCCAAGAGGACCCCCACAGGAGCACCTCCCTCTCGCTCTCTATCCCGGCAACACCCAGTGTCTGTGCCTCTTGCAGAATCGTACCCCAACCTCTGGGGAAGCACCCTGCAGGCACCCGAGAAGACACAGCTTGCAGAAGTGCCCAGGGAGGGCCACATCTCGACTCTTCACCTCGTGTGCTACAAACGCAGATTCCTGGACACCTTGTCACCTTGGGAATGAGGCTGTGCCCTGCAGGCTGGCTCCCTCGGGCCCCCCCGAGCTAGCTACGGCCTACGAATTCACCTGGATCTTCCTCCCATCAGGGCTGCTGCTGTCTGCACTGGGGGCGCCCTAAAGCCCTGGCTCACGCCTGCGACCCCGCACAGGGCACGATGCCCACACACAGCTGGGGTGTGTAAGTCACTGAGTACAAAGGTGTGTGAAGGAAAACACGTTTACTCTTTCTGCAGACACGTTCTGAGCACCTGCGATGGCGCTCTGGACAAAGGGTGTCCAGATGCAGGCAGAAAGAGACCGACGGAGACCGCAGCACCCCCTGGCTCAGATGGCACATACAGGCATCCAGGTGTGGGCCTGTGGGGAAAGGGCACGGGGTGGGGGTGTGAGCTCAGCTGAGAACTCTGAAGGAGACAGTGCAGAGGCCCCGTGGAGAGAGGGCCCACGCAGGGTGGCTATCTGGGCACCACAGCCAACGCCCCAGTACCTGCTTCAAGATGACCGATGGCAGGCCGGGGCCAGGGCCAACCCACTGCTCCCCAAGGCAGCCTCCAGGTCCTGCCCACGCAGTCTCCCAGACAGTACTCATGCCTCCTCACCAGCGAAGCTCTGCACAAATCCCCCTTCCCTAAAGTTTTTGGGGCTCCCAGCTAGAGTTCTGTCCCTCTGGTCCCCACATGAGGTCTCCCATGTCCATCCTGCAGCCCCCTACTCTAGACGTGAGATTCAGGAGCAATCCAGGCTGCAGGCTGGGAGGTCCTTCCATGGCTGGCTGGTCACCCCATGGGCTCAGCTCCTGGCAGGGCCCTGCTCATGGCAGGTGCTCACGAGAAGAAACAGGAGGGAAGGGAGCAAAAGCACTGAAAGTGTGTTCCTGGGCTGTAAGCACTCCACCGTGGGAGCAGGCTAAGCTCCAAAAGCAGAAACTGGCTGCAGGTTCCTCTCTGGAGGCTGCAGTGACTCGGTTACAGCTGACCTATTTCCACAGGCTGTCACCCGTGGGGCAGGACGCCGGTGATTACATTCCTCGGAAGGCAGCTTTCAAGGCACCAAGCTCCCATGTGTGGAAATGGAGCCCCGGAGCCCCAGGGGCAGTGGAGAAGCTCCAATGAGAACGTGGCCAGATGGGCAGCGCACGGGCGGGGCCCACACCACAGCTGCTGCGAAGAGGCCGGAGACGGCAGGGCCGTGCTTTGTCCCTGAGGCTGAGGGGAGCGGCAGCACAGGAGATGCCGCGGCTCAGCACAGGCCAGGCACAGGGAGGCCCCAGCCTCATCTGCCCAGTGAGCGACAGCCTAAAACAACAAACAGGGTCCAAACGCCAGCCCTGCTGCCCCAGCAGCACGGGGCCATCGGCAGGGACGGGGCCTCACAGCTTTAGAGAAGAGCCACGCCAACACCAAGCATGCGCAGTGAGAGGCAGCCTGCTTCTTAAGACTGTTCCTGCAGCAGCTCATTCCTGAGCCCCAGGCTGTGTCCCAGGACCCTGGGGGTCTGCTCCGCAGTGAGGGACTCAGAGTCCAGACGGGGCCCACAGGTGGTGAAGTGAAGCAAAGGCCACACCCTGACCAAGGTGCACCTTTTCCACACTTTAGTTCCGGGGCTGGGAACGCATCCCCGACAGGCCAAGGCTTGCAGCAGCGTTTCGCTTTGTTGGTGTCTGCGAACCTCAGGGGCTGGGAACCCTGCAGGCACTGCAGACAGCGACACATCATGCATGGGGGGCTCAGGAGAAGCGGGCTCCACTCCAACAAGACGACCTACCTGCACGCTCCGCCAGGACCCACCTTCCACCTCCAGCTGCAACAGGACCCTCACCCACACCTCAGGAACCGCAGCTCCCCTCAGGGGACCCTTCCCCAAGGCAGCACCTTTCCTGCTCAGCGCAGGCCCTGAGACAGACCCTCTCGAGGTGCCTATCTCCCCGATCTTCTGCACGGTCTGAGTAAAAAGAATCCTGAAAGTCAGGATCTGTGACATTTCCAACTGCTTGCACTTGTTTAAAAAATATCTGCAGAAAGCCAGGGGGGCCCTGGTGGAGAGCACTTCCCAAGCCCCCTGCGGTGGCAGCCCTGCCCCCAGCACAGCCTGTATCAGGGGCTCCTGCTGCAAGTGCCCCCAGCCTGCCCAGCCCATCCTACTCCGAACTGCCCAAAGATATGGGGAGTCCCCCAGCATATTCTGGCCCAGCCCCTCGAAAGCTGCAGGAGCTCCCAGACTGCCCTCTACACCCTGCCCCATACTACCTGTAGATATAGAGACCCCCTCCCCCACCAGAACATCCTGGCCCAGCCCCTCAAAAGCAGCAGGAGCCCCCAGCCTCCCCTGTATACCCTGCCTCACACTACCAGCAGATACAGGAAGCCCCCCAGAACATCCTGGCTCCCCCCATGCCCCCGAGCTGCAGGAGCGCCTCTGTCCCCACAATTCTGGGTCTGTGCCACCATCTCCAGGGAGCCCACCAAGCACATCCTGGCCCTGTCCCCAGCTATGGGAGACCCTCCACCCAGTACATCCTGCTCCCCCCAGCTGTAGGGAGACCCCTGGCCCACCAGTAATGTCTCTGGGGCAAGGCTGACCCCTGGTGCTGGCCAGCAGGTGGAACAGGAGTGGGCAGGGGCTGTGGGCCCTCGCAAGTATGTCCACTCCTCTGAGCACATGGAGGGACAGAGGTGACCAGCCTGACGTGCGGCTGTGGACGGAGGGGGAGGGCTGCCGAGGGCTGGAGGTCACTGCCTGGGGGCGGTTGTTGCGGAGGCAGAAATGACCCAGATCACTGGGACTTGCTGAGCTTGATGGATGCACAGGACCCACGACGGTGTCACAATGATGATTCACGTGGTGCAGAGGTGAGCATGACCCTTCCCTGATAGGGGCAGTGACTCACTGCTGTAGAAAGGTGGATCTAAGCGCTCCAGGGGTAGCCTCGGACAGCAAACAGACTCCACTACAAAGGGCCCAGGCATTCCATGCCTGATCCTCGCCCGCCCAGCTTGGCGGCATCCCCACTGTCCCGGGGCGCCAAAGTCGCGTCTGTGCTCGGACACCAGGCCTCCCCGGCTCCAGGACCCCTGCCCTCCAGCATCTTGGCCCAGCCTTGGTTCTACCCCAAGAGTTTTGAAACATTGGGAACTGGGAGAGGGATTGTTTTCTTTCTTTTCCTATGTTTAAGCTTGTATGTGGCAAATAACTTTTAAGAGGAAATCACTCACTCCTCTGGCTCTAAGAAGGAAGTGTGAAATTTCAGAGTAAAATCAAGGTTTGGAAAAGGCTGCTGTCTCCAGGTACCAGCTCCCACCCTGGTAGTGCCTCCCCACACAGGGGACAAGGGGACAGGGGACGAGGTTGGAGGGCCACCAATCACAGCACAGCAGAGACCACACTGACGGCAGCCGAGGGCTGACTGTGTGGAAGTTCAAGAACAGCACCTCACCTTCAACACAGCTAAGCTCACGCTGCTAGAACACGGCTGAGCAGCCAGGGACGCGCTGGTGTTAACACAGCACACAGTATCACCCAGGGTTGCGAACGCACTTGGGCTTCGGAAGGACAAACACTGATCACATTGGAAAATCATGTAATTTCCAAACACAAGCCTAGCATCATGCTTTTTTCCCCTGGGCTCATGTTCAAAATGATCCACAGCTAGATTAAAGGTTTACACTAAAGATGCTAGAAACAGGAACCGGGAATGGTAAGCATGCCCCAGCACCCACAGAAGGCCCACAGGGCAGGGAGAGAGCAGTCGCGGCCCCAGGACATTGTGGGAACCGTGGCACTTTTGCCATGGGCCGCGTGGGGACGAGGGCCCTGGAAACAGGAAGATGAAGGGCAGGAGGGCTCCGCCTGCAGTCTCTGCGTCAGGGACAGGGACATGGCTTAGCAAGATGGATGACCTCGGGGAAGTCTGGCTTGGACACTCCCAACCAGGCACAGCCAAGCAGTACAGCCCAGGGTGCTTCTCAGAGAAGAGCAGTGGGAGCCGTGCTCTCCACTGCCTGGGCCCTTATAGCACTTGAGGGCACTCCGCCCATGTGGGCACAAGAGGCACCGGCCATCGGCCAAACAGCCAGCAGGTGTGGTGGTTGAGTCCTGCGCTCGGCACCTGCAGCAGGGCTCCTGAGTGGCCATTTTTGTAGGCACCAAATCCTAACACTTCTATATGAGAATTAGATCATTCAACTGCAGAGAGTACCACTCTCAGGAAGAAATGATTTAAATGAAATGGAAGCAGGTAGTGACCACAGCTTGACATTTTCTAAAGAACACCGTTCACACAGCAACAGGGGGGACATTTGAAATTCAAGAGTCAAACTGAGGTTTGGAAAAGGCTGCCGTCCCCAGGCAGAAGCCCCCACCCCTGGCAGTGCCTCCCCACACAGGGGACAAGGGGATGCAGTCCTGGGTGTCAGTACTGCCTGGGAATGGGAAGGTGCCACCTCACTAAAGAAGGAAGCTGTGTCTGTAGGAAGTGCGAAGAGCAGGGTGCACGTGTAGGGGAAGAAAGCGGCTCCCACGGCTCACACCAGACTCGAGGCCTGAAACAGGCCAGAAGCTGCAGAGTGTAAAAGTCAGCCCAGATGAGTGCTGACAATATAAAGATGAAGGGCTCTTTCTCACAGTGAAACAGGAGTGCAAAGACAGTGTCCGCTGAGGGCGAGCTTTACGCCACAATCACAGATTTCTGCGTGAAACTGATGGTGCTTTGCTGTCAGCAGTAAAACAAAACTATGTTCGTGCGCTTGTGTATGTGGGGATGCTTATGTGTATGTGTATACCTGCACGTATATGTGTGTGTATGCCATTATGTGTATGTGTGTGTATGCGTGTATACACACATATTCTCATATACACACTCGTGTTAGAAATCCAAGTTTTAGGACAGAAGCCTATACAAAATGAAAAGTAAAATCTTTCCCAATTTTGAATCCCCCTTCCCCCTTCTCAAAGTTAACCACAAATAGGTTTCATGAGCGCATCCTTTCAGAAAATTAGAGAGGGTTCCTGGAGCGCTCTCGGTGACTTAGAGCATAAAGCCAGTTCCCTAAGATCAGGGCTCCTTGTGAGCTCAGGACAGGCGTCCACGCTAAGCCAGCCCACGCTGCCGTCCCTGCCTGGGAGACGGCATAGCACCTGGGCCTCTGTGTCCTTACCTGTTCTTCCTGGGACAGAGGATGACAGTGACCAGGGGCGAGGACATGGGAAAATGACCCCTGGGCCTCTACTGGGCCAAAACAGCTGGCACCATCACACCCAGATCATCAGAAGGCGGCTGGGGGCTGAGGGCCTGGCGCTGTCTCCAAGGTCTCTGAGGCCGGCCTTCTCCACCCTCCCCAAGGGACAGGCACTCTCCTGCGTCTCCTCCATGGGCTGTGACTGCCTGGTGTTCCCACAGGGTATCTCCTTGGGCCACCCCACCCCTCCACACCCGCTGCACAACACTGGGGCTGAGCCATGAGCAGAGCCATTCTTACTGAATCCAGGCAGGCAGCACCCAGGGATCCAGTGGGCAGCCGGCGTAGCTCAGAGAAGCCTGAGAAAGCCCATCCCTGTGCATGTGTGCTGGGGGCACCAAGGGTCAGGAACACTCTGCAAAAGCGGCCATCTGCATGAGGAGCCCGGCGAGGTAGCAGGCACAGGACTCCCTGCTCCACAGTGGCCACACAGGACTTAGGAGTGAGGCTGAGAGGGCAGAGTCCTGCTCCTGAGTTTTTTTAAAACAAACCATAATTCAGGCATTTGTATAAAAATGTGGAGAAAAAGATGGCCCACTTTTGGGTAAATTCCATGCAGGGCCACCAGGCAGGGAGGGGCAGAATCCGTCCCTGAACTCAACCCTCACCCTAATCCTTTCTGTGGATTAGCCGGCGTGGGCAAGCGGGCACCCAGCAGCCTCCTCCGCTCTGAGCTAGCGACGCCCGTCCAAGGACTCAGCTCCAAGCTGCGTCAGGCTTTCCAGGAAGTAAGTTCTTGCCGACTCTGGCTCTGAGCTGCACAGACTTTGGAAATGGGGCAAATGCATCAGGACCAGGGTGGGAAATGCTCACAGCCACAGATTCCAAGGGGAGTTCCGTGAAAACCCTGGGTGACAGAAAACCACTTCGTGCCTTCAAAACAACACATTAATGTGTGACCATGAAGAACTTTAGCTGAATTCACCAAGACCCTACGCCATCCTGTTCACCGTCCTAAACTCTATGTCCTTGCTTTAGCCAGGGGATTACAACATTGCATGTATTACAGACCCTGACGGCTTTGGTACCTCTTTTCAGATCTTAACGTGCTGTTTTCTGTCCAAAGACGTACTTAAGCTCCTCACTAAATCTGTAGTTAAATGACAGATGGGCTGGCTGGAGAAGGAGGTGTCCCCACATGGCATTAATCCGAAGACACCCTGCAGCCCCTCCCAGGGGGCAAATGCTCACAGGTAAATGCAGGTACTCACTGGTTTATCTCAACTGGGAACTTAGCTGGGTTTCTGATGGTTCTCAAGTGTGTCAGCCACTACTGGACCAGTTTCTTTGGGGAAGAAAGATAGGCTATTTCACTCTGTGGAAACTTTACAAGAATATATCACATAAAAGTAAAAGCTTTGCAAAGCAATGCTTGGTGAAAAGCAGAATGTTTCTGCAGAGAGCTCTGAGAACATTTACAAACTACAGCCTTGAGCAGAAGCAAGTGGATGTACAAACACGCCAAACCACAGATGGGGCCTCTGACGTGGCAACAGGGCGCATACAAGGCCACCCTCCCTCCGAGAGGCCGAGACACCTAAAGCCAGGATCTCTGCCTGGCTTCAGCCCAAGGGAGAAAAGCTGCTTGAAGCTTCAATCTCCAATCTCCGGACCAGGAGTCTCCCGGTGAGCCCCTGCCCAAGAGCCACTGGGAGCAGCTCGCTGCTCTGAGGACTTGGGGAGGAAAGCAGGCCCAGGGGTTGGGCACTTCTGGCTCTGCCCTGACATCTGTACCCAAACCATGAGAGTCTCTGCCCAGCTTCTCACCAGGGCAGTGGGCGCACACTTTTAGACAAAACACAGCTCGCCCCTGTGCTCCTGCTGACCCGGGGCCGCAACTATGACAGGGATGCGGAAGTGGCCTCCGGGGACCTCCAGGGAGGAGGGGCTTGATGCTTCTCCCAGGGAGCCAGGAGGGACCAGGAAGGCAGGAAGAGAGAGGACTCCGGAGGCAGCCAAGACAGAGCTGGGGCAGCAGTGGGGCTGTGAAAGCCCTGGAAACCACAGCAGGCGTTGGGAGTTCATGGGGTACCCCCGGGGACTTCTCAGGAGCAGAGCGCAGGAGGAAGAAAGCCTGCTGGGCTGAGAGTGACTCAGGGAGAGAACCTGGTGGCTGGGTGGGGTGAGGATTGAAGAGGAGGAATGGATGAGGGGCACAGGATGAGCGGCCGTATCCCAAGCCCTACTTGGAGAAGCACAGCGCTCGGCAGGGGACGGCATGCGGCAGGCGGAGGCCCAGGCAGAGCAGTGGGCACAGGGGCCAGCGGGCAGAGGGGCCGGCTCCGGATACACACGGTGGCGGGGCCCAGGGCCTGGGAGCCAGGCTGGGGACGACCTCACCCTGTGTGTACGCGGGAGGGCGGCACCATCGGGCCCTCCTGCTCACCGTCCCCTTCCACGCCATGAGGACCAGCCCCATCAAGGGACTTTGAGCAAAAGCAGGCGTCCTGGGGAAGTGACAACCTCAAAGCCTCAAGAACTTTTCACTTTAGTGTTCTTTCCCATACTTTTTACGCATTCAAAAACCTCCGTCTTCCCGGAAATCGTATTCTCACAATTGGAAGTGTGCTCCCTGGAAACTGGACAGCCCCACAGGCAGCCGAAGCGGTGGTTGCTTGGAAGAATTGTTCTGGAGTCAAAAGGCCCTCTTGACAGTGGATCTGAGGCCACCGCAAGCCCAGCTGGCAGCCAGGTAGCGGGGACACCCAGGCTGGGCCAGCACGTCCCCGGAGGTTTCCCGCAGCAAGAGGCCCCCTCCTCGCGGCGCCGTCGGGACACCCCGACACCACTGTCCCATTGCAGGATCTCAGCAAACCGCTCCCTCCCACGTGGCAGCCCAGGTTGCGTAGTAAAGTTGATCCTGGTCACAGGCCAGACCAGACAAAGCATCCCTTACAACAGGAACGAAGCACGCACCCCAGAATGCGACGTGCAGCCAGAGAGCAGGGGCCCCGTGTGCCTACAGCGGACCCTACAGGGGCCCCAGGCCGCCTGCGCGCCAGCCCAGGCCCGCACCCGAGGCTCACCCAGCGCCGCGGTCCCCTCCTGCCAGCGGGCCGCGTCCAGGGGAGGCCGCTCCGGAGTCTCCGGGGGGCGCGCAGGGCCTGCCAGGGCGGGTGGGGCCCGGACCAGGGACAAGCGCGGGGGCCGAGGTCGGGGTCCGGGAGGCAGAGAAGGGGGGGTGGGCCCGGTTCCGGGTGCGGCGTCCTGGGGGAGGGGCGGGACGCGGGGACCCAGAGGACGGCGCTGAGGGTCCGGGACGTGCGGGCGGGGGGCGGGAAGCCGGCGCCGGGTCCGAGGCATCGGGTGCGGGCGCCGGGGCCGCGGGCCGCGGGGAAAGAGGCGCCGCCGCTCTCAGGGCCGCGCCCCGCCCGAGGCCCCCTCCCCGGCCCTCCCCGCCGCGCCTCCCGGCCCCGCACCGCTGGCGTCCGCGCCCGCTCCGGGGCCCGCGCGCCCGGGGCACCCACCTGGGCCTTCTGCAGGGCGCTGAGGCGCAGCTCGTGCACGAAGGGGTTCCGCCCGGGGGGCGCCAGCAGCCGAGCGTCGCCGGCCCCTGCGCTGGAGGCGGGGGCGGCCCGGGGGCCGCATCCCCGCAGCCTCATGGCCGCGCCGTCCCGCGTGGAGCGCAGTCGGGCTGCTGTGGCGCGGAGCGGGGCCGCGGCTGGCGGGGCGCGGGCCGAGGATGCCAGGCGGCTGGAGCGGGCCGGGCGCGCAGGCGCAGATGCTGACGTGGGCGGGGCGGGCGGGGGGCGGGGAAAGGGGCGGGGCGTCCCGAAGCCCCGCCTCCCCGCCGGCAGGGGCGGCGCCAGCCCGAGCTCCGCACCCTGGAAGCTCTTCTGGGGTCTGTGGGGTGCGGGGCGGGGCAGGGCTAGGAGCGCAGATCCCGGGGGCCGCAGAGTCGCTGGGGCTGAGGCCGCCTCCTGCTGCCGCCGGAACACAGGGACCCCTGGCGGGGCCTGCGCGGGGTGGAAGGGAGGTCCCCGGGGCCCGCGAGGCTGCCACGTCGCCCCCTTCCGCCGCTCGGCCCGCCTGCGCGCGGGGACGGAGGAAGGGGCAGGCAGGCGTCCAGCTCGGGCGCTGGGCGGGCCGGGCCCTGGGTGCGCAGCCCCGGGTGCCGAGCCCCAGGCTGTTCAGGCCAAGGCCCCCCGCTCTTCTTATTCCTCGGGCTGCTCGCTCGCACCGGCGACCCTGGAAGCTGCCCCGGGCTGGGGGAGGCTCTTCCAGTCCCACGTGACTCCCGCCCGGGTCCCCTCGACTTCAGGACCCCCAGACCTCAGGACCTCTCAGACCTCAGGACCTCTCAGACCTCAGGACCCCCCCCAGACCTCAGGACCCCACCCAGACCTCAGGACCTCTCAGACCTCAGGACCCCCCCCAGACCTCAGGACCCCCCAGACCCCAGACCCCCCAGACCTCAGGACCCCCCAGACCTCAGGACCCCTGAGACATCAGGACCCTCCCCTCCGACCTCAGGACACCCTAGACCGCAGAACCCCCGCGGACCTCAGGACCCCCTCTGACCTCAGGACTTCTGAGCCCTCAGGACCTGCAGGTGGAGGCCCAGAGGCCCAGCTCTGGGGTCAGCACATGAGGGGGCACAGCTGGTAGGGTGGTGAGACAGGGCCAAAGGCTGTGCATAGCCGGGGGCAGGACTGGGGCACGCTCTTCCACACCAAGCAGAGCCCAAGGAGGCCCCAGAGAGCAGCCGAGGAGCCAAGGACCCCCATAGGTAATGAGTCCACGGAGTCCCCCGTCCAGGACAGAGCTGGGAAGGCCAGCCAGTGGTAGCAGCAGGCGGTGGGGACCACCCTGCAGGGTGCTGTGGAGTGCACACGAATCACAGAGGCTCTTTCCCATCTACCCGAGAAAAGAGGGAGGGTAGGAAGAGGAAGATGGAGGCTTGGCGGGAGGCTGGGATCCAGGGCAGCTGCTCAAGGAAGGGCCCAGGACGTGTTCCCGGGTGGAAGGCAACAGGGCAGCCCCACAGGAGACGTGGAAAACCCCCGTCTCAGGAAGGAGCCAGCACTGGGGAAGGAAGGGCCTGGAGGCTGGTGTGGGGACTCCTTTTCTGCCGCAGCTGGAGAGGGTAGGATGGCCCACAGGGCGTGTGCCCAGGGGTGGGGGCTGGGACCCTCGTGTGCGGGGAGGCAGTTTTCTCCTGGGGACGGCGAGGGGTGGGGAGGAGGGGCTGGTTATGGGGAAATCAGTGCAGGCTTGGAGGAGCAGCGAGGAGGCTCCTCGGCCCACACTGCCCCTTCAGGCGTAGGCTTTGGTTTTTGTATGTAATGGAACGTACTTGAGACCTGGAGGGTTCTGGAGGCTTGATTAAGAGAAGTTGGTCTTGGGCAAGGAGGTAGGAGCAGTTTTCTCTCTGCAGCAGGGAAAAAATTAGTTTATAAGGGCCCTCTAACTGCAAAAGGAGTCCCCCTGCGGTCCTCAGGAACCTCCTGGAAGCCCCGCAGCTCCCTGGGGCTGCTAACCACGTCTCTGAGGTTTCTTGCTCTGCTTTTGTTTCTGTTTTAAGGGTGTAGATTCACAGAGAATTGTTTCCTATACTCCAGGCGCATTGAGAACACAAGGCACCTGCTTGTTGAGGTGAGGCTGGGTGTTTTGTTTCGTTTGTTTAATTTTTGAATTTTGGACTTACCTCTAGGATAGAAAGAGATGTTCTTCATTTTCTTCTAACATCTTTTTTCAGTTCTGCCTTTTATGGTTGTATTTTAATCCATTTGAAGATTTTTTTCTCTGCGTGGAGACCCAATATTCTCAACACCACTTAATCGCTGACTCCCTCTTGTGGGTCCACTTCCAGCATGAACAGAGGGTTCCTGAAGCTCCTTCTGGCCGCCCCCTCTCACCCACTGGGCTGTGCTCATTTACTCCCGCAGTGGCGCAGGCCTATTTCAGTGGCTACGCCTTCCGAACCGTGCGCCTTGGGTATCACAGAGCGGGTTCCTTCCTATTGGCGCTTCTTCCCAAGAATTGTAGTAGCAATTCGGAGAATTTTATTTTTCCTTCCAAATTTTGGAAGCAAATTTTCCCAGTTGCTGAAAATTCCCACTGACAGTGTCCTTTGGAATCACATTAATTGCACAGGGCACTTCGGTAAGAATGTTACTTCTTTCTTATGGTTCATTCTCCCTGTTCCGTAAGAATGTTACTTTAGGAAGAGCCGGCTGGCCCTGGGAGAGGCAGCTTCTTTGGGGCAAGCAAGGCTCCAAGGCTTCAAAGCATTAGAAAATACAAAAAAACGTTTTTAAATGAATGATGTGGAATGAATACTTCACAATTTCGACAATGAGTTTTCACCAACGTGGCTGTGTTACCATGTATTCAGATGTTCTTTCATCCCTTTTGATAGCATTTAAAAATTTTCTATATGAAGATTCTGTATTTTTTGTTAAGTTAATCCTACATGCTTCATACTTCTACAGTGGTGTAATAATCTTTTCAAACATTGCTCTTGGGCCCGGTGCAGTGACTCATGCCTGTGATCTCAGCACTTTGGGAGGCCGAAGTGGGTGAATCAGCTGAGCTCAGTAGCTCAAGACTAGCCTGGCCAACATTGTGAAACCCCGTCTCTACTAAAAATATGACAATTAGCCAGGTGTGGTGGTGCACACCTGTAATCCCAGCTACTCTGGAGGCTGAGACAGGAGGATTGCTTGAACCCAGGTGACAGAGGTTGCAGAGAGCTGAGATCGTGCTACTGCACTCCAGCCTGGGCAAGACAGAGTGAGACTCTGTCTCAGAAAAAGATTACTCTTGACCCTTGTGTATGGATTATATGGAGAACCACTATTGATTGTGTTGGGCTTGTAGAGGTTTTATGAAGACAGACCCCAGGGCACAAGAGGGCACGTGGATGTTCCAGCCTGGGAGCACATGGCCCCAGCAGGAGGGACTCTGTCATGTACAGTGGATGAACTTCCTAGGCAACCCACAGAATCACAACAAGCAGAAAATTGTGGTGGTTTTCAGTCACCACAGACTGAGATGGTTTGTTAAGCAGTGATACTGTCTTTCAAAGAGCAGATACTGTAAATTTTGATGAAGTGCAATTTATCAGTGTTGTCTTTCTTTTTTTTCTCTTTCTTTCTTCCTTCCTTCCTTCTTTTTCTTTCTTTCTCTCTCTCTTTCTCTCTTCTCCTCTCTCTTTCTCTTCTTCTCTCCTTCTCTCTTTCTCTCTTTCTCTTTTTTTCTTGTTTTGAGACCGAGTCTCACTCTGTCACCCAGGCTGAAATGTGGTGGCAGGATCTCGGCTCACTGCAGCCTCTGCCTCCCGGGTTCAAGCGATTCTCCTGCCTCAGCCTCCTGAGTAGCTGGGATTATGGGTGCACACTACCACACCCAGCTAATTTTT
>NW_016107882.1:324807-335210 GCF_001604975.1 Cebus imitator | reverse complement strand
AGACGGGGTTTCACCATGTTGGTCAGGCTGGTCTCGAGCTCCTGACCTCATGATCCACCTGCTGGGATTACAGGCGTGAGCCACTGCGCCTGGCCTATCAGTGTTTTCTTTTAGGGATCATGTTTTTGGTATCCTCTTTTAAAAATACTTACCTGCGTCAAGGTCATTAAGATTTTCTTATTTCAGAAGTTCTACAGTTTTGGCTTTACCGTGTAGGTCTGTATTCCATTGCCAAGTTGACATTTGTACCGGGTATACGGTAAAGTAGAGGCAGAGGCTTTTGTAGTTTTAAATTTTTTCATCTGGATATTCAACTGTTTCAGCACCATTTGTTGAAGAGAATATTCTTTCTCCCTTGAATTACCTTGGCAACTTTGTAAAAAAAAACATGTATCTAGTTGAGTCTATTCCTAGACTCTGTGTTCTGTACCTCTACAACTGCCAACATCACACTGTCCTGGTTACTAAAGCTTTGTATTAAGCCTTGAAATTAGACAATGAAAGTCTTCCAATTTTCTCTTTTCCAAAATGTTTTGGCTCTTCCGGATTGTTTGATTCCCCTTGGGGATTTTTTTTTTTTTTTTTTTTTTTTAGTTTTTTTTTTTTTGCCGAGGCTGGAGTGCAATGGCATAATCTCGGCTAACTGCAACCTCTGCCTCCTGGATTCAAGCGATTCTCCTGCCTCAGCTTTCTGAGTAGCTGGGATTACAGGCATGCGCCACCACGCCTGGCTAATTTTGTATTTTTAGGAGACACGGGGTTTCTCCATGTGGGTCAGGCTGGTCTTGAACTCCAGACCTCAGGTGATCCACCTGCCTCAGCCTCCCAAAGAACTGGGATTACAGGTGTGGGCCAACATGCCCAGCTAGACATTATTTATTTATTTATTTATTTAGTCATTAGACAGAATCTCACTCTGTCTTGCCCAGGCTGGAGTGCGGTGGCATGATCTCAGCTCACTGCAGCCTCAGCCATCCAAGTTCAAGTGATTCTCCTGTCTCAGCCTTCTGAGTAGCTGGGACTGCAAGCATGTGCCACCACACCTGGCTAATTTTGTATTTTTAGTAGAGACAGGGTTTCACCATGTTGGCCAGGCTGGTCTCAAACTCCTGACCTCAGATGATCCACCCAACTAATTTTTTGTATTTTTAGTAGAGACAGGGTTTCTTCATGTTGGTCAAGCTGGTCTCGAACTCCTGACCTCAGGTGATCCGACCACCCGGACTCCCACAGTGCTGGGATTATAGGTGTAAGCTGCCACACCCGGCCAAAATTTTAGAATCATTTTGTCAAAAACTGAAGTTTCCAGAAACAAACAAAAGGTTGGTGAGATTTTTAATGAGATTGTGTTGAATCTGACATCTTAGCAATATTGAATTATCCATCCATGAGTATGGTATAGAGCTCATTTATTTAGGTTTTCTTTAATTTCCCTCAGTAATGTTTTATAACTTTCACTGCATAGGTCTTACACAGGTTTTTCTAATTCTGTTCCTTTTTCATGTTTTGATGCTGTTGTAAATGATACTGCTTCTTAATTTCAATTTCCAGATGTTTGTTGCTAGTATATAGAAATACAACTGATTTTAAATATTTGCTTTGTATGCATTGCAAAATTTATATACACCTTGCTAAATTTATATATTAATTCTAGTGACTTTTTTTGTAGATCCTTTAGGATTTTCCCCATTTCAAAATCATACCTGTGAATAAGAAGTTTATTTTTCCTTCAGCAGCAACACGTATGCCTTTTCTTGTTTGCATTTCCTCTCGTTCCACCGACGTGACATCCTCTGCAGAATGTTGGGCAGAGTCCTGAGCCTGGGCATTTTGTCTTGTTAACAATCTTGAGGCTGTTAGTACCTAGTACCCAGTATTGATGTAAGCTGCGTGTGTTCACAGATGCCCTGAAAACGGATGAGGGTGTTCCCTTCTATGTCTAGTTTAACAAGTAGACATTTTAATCATTCTGGTCAAAAATCTGGCTTGCGTCTACTGAGATTATCTTAAATTTTTCTTCTGAATCCTGTGTATACAGTGAATCAGATAGGTTTATATTCCAATTTTAAACCAACCTTGTTTTCCTGGATAAGCCTCACTTAACCATACCGCACTATTGATTTATATATTACTGAAGTTGAGTTGATAAACTCATGTTAAAGATGTCTGTGTCTATGTTCATGAGAAGTAGTGGCCGTAGCTTCCTTTGCTTACAATGCCTTTGCCTGGTTTTCTAATGGGGATAATACTGTCTTCAAAACATGAGTTAGAAAGTATTCCAAATTCTCTATTTCTAAATAAAGGGTGAGGAGAGTTGATATTATATCTTCCTTAAATGTTTATTAGAGTTTATCAGTGAAGCTATCTGGAATAAGAGTTTTATTTTTCAGAAAGATTTAAAGATTATGAATTTGAATGCTTCATTAGATATGGTGTTATCCATCTTTTCTATTTCTTCTTGAGTCAGTTTTAGTAACTTAGATATTTCCAGGAACTTGTCCGCTTGATTTAAGCTGTTGATTTACTGGCATAAAATTGTTTATCATAATCCCTTATATCCTTTTTAATATCTGTAGGATCTAGACTTGTGTCCCTTGTTCACATTCATAGTATTGGTAATGTGTGTCTTCTTCCTTTTTCTTGATCACTTTGGCTAGAAGCTTATTTTGTTATTGATCTTTAAAAATGGCTACCTTTTGAAGTCACTGATGGTTTTCCTATTATTTTTCTGCTTTCTATTTTTATTGATTTCTGTATTTATTATTTCCTTTCCTCTCCTTCTTTTAGGTTTAATTTGGTCTTCTGTTCCTACTTTCTTAAGTTCTAAGTATAGACCATTGATTTTAGATCTGCCTCATGTAATACTACAAATTTCCTTCTAAGTACTGCCATATCTGAATTCCACAAATGTTGGCATGCTGATTTTTCATTTTCATTCAGTTTTCAATGCACTTTCTCTTTTCTCATGTGGTTTCTTCTTTGATTCACATGTTTGGTTTTTTTTTGCTATGTGTTAATTTCCAAATATTTGGAGAATTTCCAGTTAATTTTTATTGTAATTTATTTGTGGTCACAACATATACTCTGTATGATTTCAATCTTTCTGTGGTCTGTGTTTGTGACTATTCACCGGCATATTATGAGAATGGGTTCTCTGCTGTTTTTGACTGGAGTGTTCTGTGAATGTCACAATCAACTGCATTGGTTGATAGTTTTGTTCAAGCTTTCTGTATCTGTGTTTTTCTGTCACCATTATCTGAATGACTGAAAGATCCACTGTAATTGTGGATTTGTTCATTTCATCTTTCAATACTGTTAGTCTTTGCTTCGTATATTTTGAAGCTATATTATTAGGTACATATATATTTAAAATTGTTGTGTCTTCCTAGTGAATCAACATCTTCATCATCATGTTTTGTCTCTTTTACTTTGGTAACATTCTTGTTCTGAAGTCTAGTTTGTCTAATACTCACGTAGTCACTCCAGATTCCTTATGTTTAGTGTTTGTATGGCATATTTTTCCATCCTTTTAATCTTACTGTGGCATTATATTTAAAGAAGGTTTCTTGTAGGCAGCATAAAGCTGGGTCTTGCTTTATTATCTAATCTTAAAATCTTGGTCTTTTAATAGGCATGTTTAGATTACCCATATTTGATGTTAATATGGCCAGATTTAAATGTGCAAACTTGCTATTTATTTTCTATTGTCCTATCTGGTCTTTATGTTTACTCTTTAACTGCATTCTTCTAGATTAATTTAGTGTTTCATCTCCACCACTGGCTCATCAGCTATACCTCTTTGTTTTAACTTTTTAGTATTTGCTTTTAATATGTGTATGATTGGAAGACAGTGTAAATAACATACCGCTTCACATATAATTGAAGATCTTTACAGTGGTACACTTTCACTTCTCTCTTCACCCTTTATGCTGATGCTTTCATACATTTTAATCTTATATATGCTATAGGCACGATATACATTTTTTGTGTTGAACAAACTCCTTTTTTTTTTTTTTTTTGAGATAGAGTCTCGCTCCATTACCAGGCGCCAGGCTGGAGTGCAGTGGTGTGATCTCGGCTCACTGCAACCTCCGCCTCCCAGGTTCAAGCAATTCTCCTGCCTCAGCCTCCCAAGTAGCTGGGACTACAGGTGTGCGCCACTATGCCCAGCTAATTTTTGTATTTTTAGGAGAGACGGGGTTTCACCATGTTGGCCAGGATGGTCTCAATCTCTTGACCTTGTGATCCATCCTCCTGGGCCTCCCAAAGTGCTGGGATTACAGGTGTGAGCCACCGCACCCGGCTTGAACAAAGTCTTTTTAAGAGATCAAAAACAATTAAGAGGCTTTTGCATTTATCTGTACATTTGCCATTTCAAGCACTTTCCTTGCTCTCTTTAGATCTGGGTTTCCTTCTTGTATCACTTTTCTGCCCTCTGAAGAAATTCTACTGCTATTTTTGCAGTGCAGAGGTTTTTGCAACTGATCTTTCAGATTTGATTTGCATAAAACTTTATTTTAACCTTTGTTTCTGTAGGATTTTTCCCCTGATAAATACAGAATTCTAACTCAACAAGTTTTAATTTCGTTTGCATTTCTATATGCTTTCAAAATTTTGTCTTTATTACTGTTTTCCAGCAAATCAATTATGATGTACCAATGTGTGAGAAATCATTGAGCTTCCTCTATTTGTAAGTTTATACTTTTAATAAAATTTAGAAAATTTATAGTCATTATTTCCTTTTTTATCATGACTTTATTGAAGTATAATTGATATACAATAAACCACATAAATTTGAAGAGATTTTGCTGTTTATATATACACACATGTGTATGTATACACACACACACACACGTGCTATGAAATTGCCACTGCATTCAAGATAGGAAGCATATTTGTTATTCCCAAAGTTTTGTCACTCCCTTTTGTCATCCCTACAGCCCCCCTGCACACACATTTTATCCCCAGGCAACCCCTGTTCTACTTTCTGTGACTGTACAATAGTTTGCATTTTCTGAAATTTTATGTAAATAAAATCATACGGCTTCTTCTTTGGTTCCAGTTATTTCACTCAGCATAACTATTTGAGAGTCACCCTTTTTTTGTTTTATCAATCATTTATTTGTTTTTATTGCTGAGTAGTATTCCATCATGTGGATATACCACAATTAGTTCATCCATTCTCCTGTTGATAAACATTTGGGTTGTTTCCATTTGGAACTATTACACATAAAGGTGCTGTGCGCATTTGAGTACAAGTGTTGGCATGGGTGTACAGCTTTCATTTCTGTTGGGTAAATATTTATCAGTGGGAAGTCTGGGTGATACATTTTTAAAGAAACAGTCAAGCTCTTGTCCACAGTGGTTGGACCATTTTACATTCCCAAACCCGGACTGTATATGAGAGTTTCATTTCTTACATATTCTGCCTACACTTAGTCTGGTAAGACTTTTAAGTTCTAGACATTCTGATGCATATGCAGTGGTGTCTTATTGTGATTTTAGCTTGCTTTCCCTACTGAATAATGACGTAGGACGTCTTTGCAGGTGCTCATTTATCACCCATAAATCTTCCTTGATGATCTATTCAAATATTTTTCTCATTATTTTTATGTGTTTTGTTATTAATGGGTCTAGAGAGTTTTTATTTATTGTGAATACAATTTCTTTACAGGATGTGTGATTTGCAAATGTTTTGTACCATTCTGTGGCTGTTTTTTTCATTCTTTTAACAACATTTCTTGAAGAGAAGTTTTTAATTTTTATGTTTAATTTACCTTTTTAAAAAACAATCGTGCTTTAGATGTTACACGTAAAAATATCTTTGCTTAATTCAAGGTTATGAATAGTTTCTCTTGTTTTCTTCAAGAAGTGTTGTAGTTTATAATTTAAAGTTAGGTCTATAATCCATTGTGAGCTAATTTTTACATGGTGTAAAGTATAGATACAAGTTTTTTTAAATTTTTTAAAATTTTATTTTATATTATTTTATTTGAGACAGAGTCTCACCCTATCTCCCAGGCTAGAGTGCAGTGGCATGGTCTCGGCTTACTGCACCCTCTGCCGCCTGGGGTTCAAGCAGTTCTCCTGCCTCAGCCTCCCGAGTAGCTGGGATTACAGGCACCAGTCACCGTGCCTGGCTAATTTTTGTATTTTTAGTAGAAATTGGGTTTCATCATCTTGGTCAGGCTGGTCTTAAACTCCTGACCTCGTGATCCACCTGCCTCGGCCCCTCAAAGTGCTGGGATCACAGGCATGAGCCCCCACGCCTGGCCAAGCTTTTTATTTTTGTTTACCTATGGATATAGAATTTTTCCATACCATTTGCTGTAAGACCCCTTTCTCCACTTAATTGCCTTTGCATCTTGGTGAAAAATTGACCAAGGACTGTCTTTTCATTGCATTGACCTGTTTGTTCATTTGGATGCAAATCTTGACTGCTACAGTTTTATAACATGGCTTAAGATCAGGTAACATTCGTCATTGAACTTAGATTTTCTTTTTGAAAGTTGTTCCAGCTCGTTTAGGACCTTTCCATTTCCACATGAATCTTAGGATCGGTTTGTCAATTACTACAGAAGAAAATCTGCAAATTTGAGTTGATGTTGTTGTTACACATAAATTTTGGGAGAAATACCACCTTGACAGTACTGAGTCTTTTGACCCCGATCATGGCGCGTCTCTCGGTTCATTCGGGCTTGCTTCCATTTCTCTCAGCAATGTTTTGTAGTTTCCAGTGTGTAAATCTTACCCATCTTTTGTCAGATTTGTCATTAAATATTTAATATTTCATGCTACTGTGAATGATACTCTAAAAATACCGTGACCTTGTGCAGAATGTGTATTCCGCTCCTGTTGGGCATAGTGTTCTGTAAACCAGTCGGCTGAAGCTTGCGGATGGGGATGTCATGTCATATTTTTAACTGATATTTGTGTCTGATTGTCTTTACTGATGTTCACATGGTGATATGGTCTACTTCTCCTTCTAATTCTTTTTTTTTACCTTTGCTTTTTGTTATTCGAAGCTCTGATATTAGGTACATACATATTTAATTATGTCTTTCTGATGAGTTGAGCCTTTTAGCATTATGAAATCTATTTCTGGTAATACACTTTGTTTTGAAGTCTATTTTTCCTTGATATTAATAAATACACGCTAGTCTTAATTTTGCATGGTACATTTACTATCGACCTATTTGTGTCTTTATATTTAATGTGGATCCTTTGTAGACAGCATATCGTTTTTTCTTGATTTTTTATTCTTTTTCTAGGATTCCTTTTACCGCCATTCTTCATAGCATACTTTTAATGTGCATTATATCTGCATTGATTGCTCACCTTACAAGAGAATGTAATAATTTTTGCTTTTAACAGCCCTATGTATTTTAAAGAAATTAATAGTAAGTTAATAATTACTTTATTTATTATTTCTGAAGCTCTTTATTCCTTTCTGAAGTTCCGTTTCCGTAAGATATATGTTCATCCTGAAGAATTTCCTTTAACATTCCTTACAGTGCCTGTCTGCTGCCCGTAAATAGTTTTAAAAATCTTTGTTTTGCTTTCATTATTGAAGGATATTTTAATGATTTTAGAAATCTAGGCTGACGGTAGATTTTCATTCAGCCCTTTAAAAGCGTTGTCGCACTGTCTTCTGGCTTCTGAACGTTCCGATGAGAAATCAGCAGTGATTTCAACCTCTGTTTTGTGAGTGTCACGTGTTGTTTTTATCTGGCTGTCTCTCTTTTTAGCTTTATCTTTGGTCATTGGCAGCTTGATGGTAACTTCCTAATTGTAGTTTTCTTAGAGTTTCCCGCTTGTATGTTTTCTGAGATCATTGAATCCGAAAATGTATATCTTCTATTACATTTGTGGAATTATCTGCTACTGTATCTTCAAATTTTCTTTCTGTTACATTTTTTTTCTTGTTTCTTCTTCTGGAGCTCCTATCACAGATATATCAAGCCTTTTGATGTTGTTCCAGAGGTTCCTGAGATTCTATTCCTTTCTTTTAAAAAACTCCCCTCCTTCTATCAGACAATTTCGAACGATTTGTCTTCCATTTCAGTTCGTTTGGCATTGCCATTCTGCTGCTAAGCCAACCCAGTAAATCTGTATTTTCAGATACTGCATTTTTCACTATTAGCTTTTCACTGGGTTCTTTTTAATCGTTTCTTTTTCTCTGCCCATATTTCCCATCTCTTTGCTTATCATATGTTTTCCTTCGTGTCAGCATGGCTGGAATGACTGCCTTAAAGCCTGCTCTGCCGTCTCCACACTGGCTCGTCAGGACTTAGCTTGGTTGGACACCCTCTTCCTTGAGACTGGGTCACGTTTCCCTGCTCTTCATGTGGGACGTAGGAGACTCTGGGGCGCATGTTCTGTCAATGAATGCCAGTGGCTTCCCCTCCGTGGTGTTTGGTTGGGCCTGACTCACATGCGAATTCTGTCTCCTGGGTGGCAGCCTCAATTTTGGTTCGGTTCAGTCCTCGGCTGAGCTGCTCTCGGTCCCTCCACACCTGGCGACGCTGGTGTTAACCAGTGACGTGACACGGATAGCGCTTACGTGCAGAATTTGGGGTTCCTCCTATGCCTTGGCGGGTTTTCTGCCATAGTAACAGCTACTCTGTGGTTCTAACGTCTGGCTCCAAGCTACAAAATGGGAGTTACCCTGTGTACACCCCGTCTTAAAGCTTTACCTCCCATCCACCGTTCGCCAGCTTTTGTTTATTCTCCAAGACAGTCAGGTCATCAAAACATAAAAAAATAAATTTCTCAGGAATCTTATCCATTAGCAGCTCACATGGACATACCCAAAGTGGAAAACTCCAAACTTATATTTTTAAAAACGCATGCCTGTTCTCTCTCCAGATATCTTAATGCACCTCACAACTTTTTAAAAAAGGGACTCAATCGTAACTCTTTCACTTCCACTTTTATTTCTCATCCAACACAAATTAGCATTCAAATTTAGTTGAAAATCCACACTGATAAACTGTTCAATGGGAAATCATATGGGTACTTGCCTACAATCTAGGCTTCTTTCTGATTTCCAGAAAGGCTATACAAATGAAAATGTCTGCTCAGACGTTCACCTCGTGCGTAGAGTAAGGAGGATGTGGTCCATCTGGCCGCTGTGGCCCTGTCTGTAGCGGGGCTCGTGTCAGCATTCCAGCATCAGCGGTGATCTGGGCACTTTCGCGTGAATTAACTTCTAGTTTATTAACTCCATCAGGAGGTGTTAAGCCCAGCTTCTGGAGGACCACATCGAATCTCTGCAGGTTGTACAACATGCCCAAGGTGTCAGAGAAGGTCAGGAACAGCACTGAGGCTGGAAACCAGGTGTATGCCTCAAAATGCTGGGCTCGTTCCACCACTGGGTCTAAATTCATTGGTTTCATTCACTATAGGGCAGTTGTAAATAGAAATTTAAAAAACGGAAAAGGTTGCCAAAAACCCCTCCTAATTTAATCAGGCCCGGGATACCAGTGTTCTCTTGTGCGCTGGGGTTGGAAGGCGGCTCTCTGCGCCAGGATGGAGTTCCTCTGGAGCGGCGACAGCTCCAGTTCTGCCTCTGCCTCCGAGTGAATCGCAGGGTTTGGGGACTCCGTGCTGGGTAGTTTGCTGTGTTTGTGTTGAACTAACGACGGAATGTTACACTGGCCAGTGTATTCGCTTCTTAGGCTGTGCCTTAACCACCACAAAGCGGGTGGCCCTGAGCAACAGGAACGTGTCGTCTCACAGTAACAGAGCTCAGAAGTCTGAGATCCAGCTGCGGGCAGGGCGGGTCTCTTTCTCTTTTTTGTACCTTAAGTTCTGGAGCACACGTGCCGCTCTTGCAGGACTGCTGCATAGGTACACACATGCCATGATGGTTTGCTGTCTCCCTCCTCCGTCACCTACATCAGGCAGCTCTCTCAGTGTTACCGTCCCCAACCTCCCCACCCCTCAGTGTGCCTCCCCTAGCCCTCACCCCCCAACAGACCCCAGTGTGTGATGTTCCCCTCCCTGTGCCCATGTCTTCTCATTGTTCAACACAGGGCGGGTTTCTTGAGGGCTCTAAGGGAGGGTCTGACCCAGGCCTCTCCCAGATCCTGCCCTGCCCCCGGACTTCATGAGGCTGCTCTTCTGTGTCTGTGACTGCAGTCAACGTCTTCTTTTTCTGATAAGGACCCAGTCATGGGATTTGAGGCCCACCTTAGTCCAGGACGGTCCCCTCCTCTCAGGATGCTCACCCCTTAATCCAGGACAGGCTCCTCTCAGCAGGATGCTCACCCCTTAATCCAGGACAGGCTCCTCTCAGCAGGATGCTCACCCCTTAATCCAGGACGGACTCCACTCAGGATGCTCACCCCTTAATCCAGGACGGACTCCTCTCAGCAGGATGCTCACCCCTTAATCCAGGA
>NW_016107882.1:318406-323782 GCF_001604975.1 Cebus imitator | reverse complement strand
CTCCTCTCAGCAGGATGCTCACCCCTTAATCCAGGACGGTCTCCTCGCAGTAGGATGCTCACCCTAATTACATCTGCAGAGACCCTGTTTCAATACGGTCACATTCACAGGTACCAGAAGTTAGGACTTGGACACATTGTTGGGTGCCACCCCCCAACTCTACAGCCATCCAATCATGTACAATTTGGGCAAAATACATGGCAGATGCTGGAGATGCAGTGGGGTCCCTGCTGGCTGCCTGTGCCCCCTTTGCCGTCCACCCCACCTTGCTGTGGAGGTTGGTGCTAAGCTCCCTCCCCAGGGCATTGGGGAGTTCTGATGGCAATCCAGGGCCCTCGCCACTGTCACCTGGGCACTCAGGCTGCCCACACAGCAGGCCTCACCGCCAAAGCCTTTCTCCCGCCGACTTCAGGCACAGAGGCTGCTGCGGTCTCTCCCTGCCCCTTTATGCTCTGGCCACTGCTCTCTGTCTTGGCTGATGGCTCCCCCTTGTCCAGCTCTGAATGTGGCATTCTTCAGGGCCCCCTCCTCGCCCCCTCCCTCTCTTCTCTGCACACCCTCGCCCTGTGCGCTCTGGGCCACACCCGTGCTTTACACACCGTCTGCCCATAGGTGACGTCTGCATCCACCTCTGACCTTCTGACCTCAGATGCACGTGTCCAGCGGCGATCTCCTGCTTCCACTCGGAGGTCTGTCTTAGTCCGTTCAGGCAGCTGTAGTAGAGGCCACCACAGGCCAGTGGCTTAAACAACAGACACTGCTCACAGTTCTAGAGCCTAGAAGCCCAAGGTCAGGACGTGGCAGGTTCTAGAGCCTGGAAGTCCAAGGTCAGGGCATGGCAGGCTGGCTGTCTGTTGAGGCCCTATTTCCTGGTTGATATACAGCGCCTTCTCCTGGTGTCCTCCTGTGGTGAGCTCTGGGTCCCTGTTATAAGGACACTAATCCTATTCATGAAGGATTGGGCACCTCCCACCCCCAACAGCATCACCTTGCGGGTAAGGATTTCAGCATAGGAACTGGCGGCGGGGGGACACAATTTGGTCTGTAGTGGGGTCTAACAGGCATTTCAGATCTGCACTGTGGCTGAACTCCTAACACCCTTCGCAAGCCTGCATCCCCTGCTCCTGGGACCATCCCGGGGTGGGGGGCGGGGGGCTGCCCATGCTCAGGTGCCCTCGGACTGCCCTGCCTCTGCCTTTCACCCTTATACCCATTTGCATTTCCTGATGGCCCAGCCTTGTTTGAAAATGCAGGTTTTATTATTACTGAGGTATGGCAAGGCTCAGCATTGGCTCACAGGATAAGTCCGTGGTTCCACAGGCTCCAGGGCACATGTAGAAGCTGTCCCCTGCTGTCCAGTACCCGGCCCTGGGGTGGGCAGGGCAGGTGGCCAGTGGGGGGTGAGGGTACCCTGGCCTGTTTGGTTTCCACGTGGAAGGTGACATGGTTTGGCTGTGTCCCTGCCCAAATCTCACCTTGAATTGTAGTAATCCCCCACCTGTGTGAAGGGTGGGGCCGGGGGAGATAATTGAATCAGGGGTGCTGGTCTCCCCCATACTGTTCTCATGGTAGTGAATAAGTCTCACAAGACCTGACGGTTTTACGGATGGGGGTCCCCTGCACAAGCTCTCTTGCCTGTCACCATGTTAGGTGTGGTTTTGCTCCTCATTCGCCTTCCGCCATGTTTGTGAGGCCTCCTCAGCCATGTGGATCTGTGAGTCCATTAAACCTCTTTCCTTTATAAATTACCCAGTCTTGGGCATGTCTTTGTCAGCATGTGAGAACAGACTAATACAGAAGGTGTGCTCACAGGTAAGCAGCTTCCCATCTCGATGTGCTGGCCAGACCTGGGAGATGTCATGTCTCCAGGATCAGCAAAGCCCCAGGGTCAAAGCTCAGGACCTAGAGATGACCGGGACCCATCCCTTCCTTGCCACAGCAGCACCTCCTGCCTGGAGAAGCTCTGGCTTCGTGGCTGGCCCTGGCTCTGCCCCAGTTTTTCACCTCTGTGGCCAGGGGATCCTTCTGGACATAAGTGAATGGGTGGGCTTCCTTGACTGGACCCAGCAGTGGCACCCACCCCTCCAGCAGGGAGATGCCTCTGGGCCTGGCTGCCACTGTGGCCCCTCATTCGGGACCCCTCTGCCTCATCCCAGCCCTTCCTGAGGGTCCTCCCTGCCCCCCAGTCAGCCATGCTCTGGCCCCTGGGCTTTTGCCCCTGCTGCTCCTGCAGCCACTTCAGGACAAGCCCTGGACTCTGCTGTGTGCACAGCTCTTGTGAGCCCATGAGTCCTGCCTGCATCTTAGGGGAGGGTTCATTGCTTGGCATAGAGTAGTTTCCAAGGCACCTCAGTGAGGGAGTTAGGACCATTTTATAGACAGGGAAACTGAGGCATGAGAGACTGACCCACGTCATAGCCAGGACCAGTGAAGAAAGGTGGTGAGCTCCTTCCCAGTCATGGGGATCTTTTTTCTGGGCACTCGTCCAGTGTCCCTGTTGGAGCCTGGCCTGTGGCTGTCCATGTCTGCAGGTGACTTTCCAGAAAAAGGCTCTGGTTCACAGCATTTGGTTCCCAGGCGAAACCACTTTTCTCAACTACGGGCATTTGACATTAAATAAGGATTTAGATACTTGACATTGTTTCTATATCCTGTTAGGAAATTCTGACTCTGTTTACTATGTTTTGACAGGCATTTAAAGCGTGCTGTAGTCACTGTGGCAGCAGAGACCGCACGCTGACGCTGCTTCCACGGAGAGGCAGCTCATGGGGTCCCAAGTGACGTAAAAACACCTGTGTAATGAACACAGCATCTCCCTTAGCGGCTGTGTCTGTCCCATTTTCTTTGACGTTAAATACGTGGTGCTCAGTGGGAAACATGAGCTGGAAGGATAATCTTGTCACTGGGTCTTTGTGAAAACTAAAAAGATTTTTGAAATCTAGAGGCATGCAGCTTTTTTTGGTATTTGAATGCATCTTTCTTCACACTTTGGGTTTGCAGAACAAATGTTTGGATGTCATTTTGCTTCCTAAAATGTCAAAAATAGCACAAATATGAAAACAAGTATTCTCAAGGAGTGATCTTTTATGGAGAGGCTGCTTACAGTAACTCGTTCCAGTTGGCTTTGAGAAATGCTGGGTGGAATTATTTTCACACACTTGGGAACAGGGAGCGTAAGGGAAACCCCTGCCTCACCGTGTCACCGTCTCAGGAGAGTTGTGACGAGGACATCTTCCCTTCCTGCAGCCCCCTCCCACAAGCCCCAGCATCTGTTGATGGAATGAGGAAGGCGTGTCTCCCATTTTAAGATCACATGTAATTTTATATTGTCTAAAACATAAGCATGGCTAACTGTACAATCTCTTGTGTCATTTGTGAGGAATTTGGCGTACAAATATTTTCTGAGAGTCACAAAGACAGAGACCTGCTTTGGCTGGGAGGAGAGCAAGTTTCTAAAGGAGGAACTTGCTGAGGTGAGGAGTCAGTGGCCAGGCCCCACGGAGCCTGACGGCCTTTCCTGGGTCCATCCTCACCTCCTTCCTGCTGGTACGAGCTGTGTGCTTTAGCTGGACATGTGGGTACCCAGGGTGAAGACTGCATTCCCAGCCTGCCTGACACCTAGTTATGATTGTGTAACCAATTCCTGGCAGCACATTGGAAATGATCCAAGATTGTGGAGCTTCTGGGAAGTGCCCTTGAGTAACTTCCTGTTGGCAGGAAGGTGGCTGTGTTGGCTGGAGCTATAGCATCCATCTTGGGCTGTAAAACAACTTGGCGTAGAAGCAAATACTTCATTTTCGGCTTAAAAATATCACTGCAGGAAAATACGTTCATTCTGGGTTATCAATGTGTTTTCTAAATGAAGACCATTCTAAAAACACACTAACAAAGTTAAATATATGCTGTTTCAATCCCAGCTGATACAGACACCCCAGGGAGTCAAGGACTGCAAACCAACGATGTTTGCGAAATCCTGGCTCCAATGGAAGGGAAGCCAGGCCAGCAGCAACTAGGGAGAAGGAGTCTGGGTCCTGGACCCTGGGAAGGACGCTCTCGGTTCTGGACTGGCTGGCTCTGGTCTTAATTGTTGGGAGGGAGGAATGAAGTTCTATCTCGCTTAGGTGAGTATTGTTTTGGACATTTCCGCTACTTGCAAGCACAGTTGATTCAAACGGACACGCAGCTCCTGGAGACACTTGGACTGGAAGAGCAAACCCACGGCCCGAGACCTCTCTCTCTGCACATTCAAGTAGACTTAGATGAGCCTTTCGAATCCCTCGGAGTACTTTTACATGCTGCCCCCGCTCAACCTCGATTTTGCTTCTCATCCCAGTTTCTATGGGACCTTTTGGCCCGGCTCTTTGCCCTCCCTTCCTGCAGGCTGCTGAGCTATGGTGACCCCGGGGTGGCTGAGGGCTCCTGCCCTCCCAGCCCCACCTCCCCAGCCCTCGCCTCAGCCCTTCCCCCCACTGGCCCCCCCATGCCTTGCTGTCTGCAGACTGTGGGCTGCTACCTCACACCCCAAAGCCCAGCTCCTCCTTCAGAACACCCCTTGGCTCTGACACCCCCAGAACCGTATTCTCTGTAGTTGCAGAGCCCAGCAGAGCTCTAGGGCAGGGGCTTCCCGAGAACGCTGACTTTGGCTCTGAACTCACAAGACATTTTGGTTGTATATTATTCATTGAGAAAAGAAAGAAAAGAGACTCATTTGGAGAGTTAAAAAAAATTATAGAAAGATTTCATTTCATAAATCCTCATTCTCATTCATATCTAAGTAGCCCTTTTGCAGCCCTAAGTGCAGGCCAGAGCAGGAACCAGAATACAGAAGTCTCTGGCCCCGGTGGCAGACTGGGACTCAGACCGTCACAGGTGAGCCCAGAGGCTTCAGGGAGAGAGCAGCAGCTCCTCCCTGCCTAGAAGTCCCAGGAGATCTTCGGGGAGGAGATGTTTGAGAAGGATGGGGGAAGAGGCCCTGGAGAAAAGCAGGGAGCAAGGAGGTAAAAATATCATCAGCTCAGGCCGAGGCCTGTCTCTAAGATCCCGGGGCCGGGGCCAGGCTGGATGTGTACCAAGTCGGGCCACGTGGAGGTGGGCTGAACGTGTGAGCAGGTGCCCTCTCCCTCCTTCCCTCCTTTTCTGTTCCTATCTCCCTACCTCTTGTGGAGATGTGGCAGGACAGGACTGCAGGCACCAGCTCCTTGGAAGGGCCTCTTACTCAGTTGGATGGTGACTCATTCCTCACTCATGCCTGGAAGTCAGTGGGCACAGGCGCTGTGGGTGAGTTGTCAGTGGAACCATGAGTGTACCTACATGTGGCTTGTACCTGCACACACACCTACACACACATACACCTATACACACACTTGCCCCTGTGTG
>NW_016107882.1:315958-317625 GCF_001604975.1 Cebus imitator | reverse complement strand
CTCCAAACACACCTACACATACATACACCTATACACACACTTGCCCTTGTGTACACACCTGCACTCACACCTGCACCTGCACTCACACCTGCATGCACACCTGTTTCTCTCCACACAGCTGTCTACGTCACCCCACGTGTGCACTGTCACCCAAGCTGGAGCTGCCCAGAGGGTTTGCTCGCTGAGTGGCTCTTGCTTGAGCAAACCAGGAAGTCATCTTGAGCCGAAGCACTTGGTCTCCGACAACAGACTCCGAGAATCACCTGATCTGGCCCTTCAGCATCGAGATAATTGCCATCACAGAACCCTTGTGCATATTTTCAGTATGAGGTGGTGAGGCCAAGCGCTCTTATTGGATCAGAGGTTCATTTCATAAGACACTTGATTTTAAAGACTCAATGAAGAGGACATATCTCTGAATACACTGCGTCAGACATTAACATTAGTGTTTGAGGGAGGACATTGGAGCCAGGATTTCGCAAACATCATTGGTTTGCGGTCCTTGACTCCTTGGAGTGTCTGTATCAGCTGGGATTGAAACAGCATATATTTAACTTTATTAGTGTGTTTTTAGAATGGTCTTCATTTAGAAAACACATTGATAGCCCAGAATGCAGTGATATTTTTAAGCCGAAAATGAAGTATTTGCTTCTGCACCATTTAGTTGTGCCAGTCTTCTTTAATTCAGTAGAAGATTTTGCTCTTTTAGACAGACATTTACATGGGCAACGTTTTCCAGCAATGTTTTTGGCAACTCTCCTTTTCCCCATGTTCATATTTAAAGGATTGTCTTAGACATGCATTTGTAGCCAACATTGATCCCTCAGCTGGGAGAGATGCAGCCCGTCAGGTGCTTCTGTTCAGGAAGTGACTCTCCATGACACTGGAAGGCAGTGACATAGGGAGTTAGGACTCTGGGCTCTGTCGTGCGACCCTGGGAAGCGACCTGCTTTTCTGCTTCACTTGCCTTCATCTGCAAAGTAGGAGTGAGCTGAAACTTACCTACAGGAGCATGGAGTCTGGAGTGGGAGTACAGGTGTCCAGAGGCAGGGCCTGGACACAGTGAGTGCTTACTCAGCACAGGTGTCCAGAGGCAGGGCCTGGCCCACAGCGAGTGCTTACTCAGTCCATGTGTCCAGAGGCAGGGCCTGGCCCACAGTGAGTGCTTACTCAGTCCATGTGTCCAGAAGCAGGGCCTGGCCCACAGTAGGTGCTTACTCAGCACAGGCGACCAGAGGCAGGGCCTGGCACACAGTGAGTGCTTACTCAGCACAGGCGACCAGAGGCAGGGCCTGGCACACAGTGAGTGCTTACTCAGCACAGGCGTCCAGAGGCAGGGCCTGGCACACAGTAAGTGCTTACTCAGCACAGGCGTCCAGAGGCAGGGCCTGGCACACAGTGAGTGCTTACTCAGCACAGGGGACCAGAGGCAGGGCCTGGCCCACAGTAGGTCCTTACTCAGCGCAGGTGTCCAGAGGCAGGGCCTGGCCCACAGTGAGTGCTTACTCAGCACTGGTGTCCAGAAGCAGGGACTGGCACACAGTGAGTGCTTACTCAGCACAGGTGTCCAGAGGCAGGGCCTGGCCCACAGTGAGTGCTTACTCAGCACAGGGGACCAGAGGCAGGGCCTGGCCCACAGTGAGTGCTTACTCAGCACAGGTGACCAG
>NW_016107882.1:301888-310948 GCF_001604975.1 Cebus imitator | reverse complement strand
GGCAGGGCCTGGCCCACAGTGAGTGCTTACTCAGCACAGGTGACCAGGGGCAGGGCCTGGTACACAGTGAGTGCTTACTCAGTGCTGATGTCTTAGCATGTGCTTCCTGTTCTGTTCTGGAGTCAATCATCTTTGATGAACAGGTGGGAAGTCACTCACCGTGACTCAGGAAGGCAGTGACACGGGTGGGCAGGAGCACATCACCCGGTCTCGGTAGTTTGTGCTAATGTGACTGGTTAGCTGGAAAACACTGATTACTTTATGAGCGTAAAGAACCAGCCACACTTTTTACGGAGTTGGATCTCACACTGCAAACTGCGTTTTGTGAAAAGCCAGGCATTTCAGCTTCAGTTACTGATTAAATTACCACAAAAAAGCACAGCCAATTTAGGGTATTTTGGTAGAACTCTGGGTTTGAATATTTCTGATTTCTAGAGGAAGAGACAGCGTATTCTGTCTTGGACAAGTTAACACCTTCTCTTTGAGCAAATTATTTCTTCCAAACCCCCAGATGATTCAGAATTAGATGGGCCCATCAATGATGTGTCCTCAATCTTCATTTTGACAGTTGGGTTTGTTACTAGTCAGAGTGCGCATGTGTTTCTCTGGACATACATCCCTCGTACATGTGCACAGTGACTTAATGTATCAACGTGCACATGGGGCACTAGAGCCAGAGGTGTCCCTTCTGCTCTGTGGCTCCTGTTGCCCTTCAGGGTCTCCCCCGAGACACGGACATTGTGGGGTGTGGGACAGGCACCAGAACCCTGCAGACAGAACGGCCTGGCTTCAAATCCCGGTACTGTTGTTTACCACTGGGATAACTTTGGTCAAGGGATTTCCACTTCTTTTTTTTTTTTTTAGCTTATTTATTCTACTTTAAGTTCTGGCGTACGTGTGCAGATTGTGCAGGTCTGTTACATCGGTATACACGTGCCATGGTGGTGGTTTGCTGCATCCAACGCCCCGTCATCTACATTAGGTATTTCTCCTAATGCTGTCCCTCCTCGATCTCCCACCCCCTGCTATTCCCTCCCTAGCTCCCCACCCCAGGGCCCCAGTGTGTGATGTTCCCCTCCCTGTGTCCATGTGTTCTCATTGTGAGAACATGTGGCGCAGCCCCCACCCATGTTGTAGGCATACAGAAGAATCCATGCAGGCTTCCCCACAGGGGGATCCTAATCAGGGGCCGCTTCTTCTGAAACAGGAGCAGCTGAGTGTGCAGGGAAACTGCTGACCCTCCCGCCCCGGTGCCTTCCACAGCCACAGCTGCCTTGAGCCGGCATGAAGAAGAAATGCCTGTGAAAATGGACCTCCTTGCGTAGGAACCCACATTTGCAAGTGGGACAGGTCCACCCCGGAAGGGTGCTGAGCAGGCTTAGATGTCTGGGACTGGCCTAGCCTGCTGTCTGGGGAATCCATTCTCAGGCTCAGGCTCAGCGGGAAGAGGACGCCGGGTGGGCTGCCTGCACGGGGGGGCCGGTGCAGCCCCCAAGCAGACAGGCTGCCCATGGAACAAACAGTCACCTCATTTGTTTAAAGTCCAAATGTAAAGAGACACGGCATGTCTCTAATGCTGAGGGGGCCTAGCGTTCTTCAGAAGACACATCCAGAAATAATTTCCTTCCTTAGACTGAATTCTGCCCTAACGATAGAAAACTAAGTGAAATCTGGAGAATGTTCTGAAAAGTCTGGAGAAAGGGGAGCCCTGGAGAACGTTCTGGAAGGTTTGAAGAAGCAGAGCCCTGGAGAACACTCTGGAAGGTTTGAAGAAGCAGAGCCCTGGAGAATGTTCTGAAAGGTTTGGAGAAGTGGGAGCCCTGGAGAACGTTCTGGAAAGTCTGGAGAAGGGGGTGCCCTGGATAATGTTCTGGAAGGTTCAAGAGAAGGGGGAGTCCTGGAGAATGTTCTGGAAGGCTCAGAGAAGGGGGAGCCCTGGATGGCTTAGAGACTGGGGAGGCCATGGGGTCAGGAGGAGACGCAGCCGGAGAAGGAAGAAGAGGAAGGCAGAGGCAGAAGCGGTGGAGGGTGCCACCTGAGAGGGCCCAGAGGGTCTGCCGGCTGGGCACCGGGTTCAAGAGGCATCTGGAGTGGGGAAAGGAAGTGCCTGCTGCTCCCCAGGGCACCCGGTGGCATCTGCAGAGGGAGGCAGCCCCAGCAGCCCCGCTGAAGTGACAGCAAAGAACCAGGTGGCCAGGGAGGCCCAGGTCACAGGGTCAGAAGCGGCCCACCCAGACCTGGGCGTGGCGGCCCAGCTCCGGTCCTCCCTGGTGTAGACATCCACTCACACGGCGAGACCAGGAGGGTGCCAGGGCCCTGTGGATGCAGGCGAGGTGCCTGTGCAGTCTCCCAGCTGCCGACCAAGCCCCTGCCATCGTCACTCGGAGTTGGAGGAGGGCAAAGGAGGGCAGCCTCACCTGGGAGGGGCGTTCCTCCAATCCCCTACCTGTCAGGAAGATTCTGGAAGCATCTTCCCAAGCAGAGCACCTTTCCTAGCCACTCGGGGGAAACACCATCACCCTCCTCCTTACCCGGGAGCCCCGAGGGGGGTCGCCTGGTGCTCGAGGTCTTCACGCATCAGGGCTTCCCTTTCCCTGGGCCTTCCAGAATGTTCTCCAGGACTCCCCTTCACCAAAGTTTCCAGAATCTTCTCCAGGGCTCTCCATTCTCTAGGCCATCTAGAACGTTTTCCAGCCCTCCTCCTTCTCTGAGCCTTCCAGAACATTCTCCAGGGCTCCCCCTTCTTCGGACCTCCCAGAACGTTCTCCAAGGCTCCCCTTTCTCCAAACCTTCCAGAACGTTCTCCAAGGCTCCCACTTCTCCAGACCTTTCAGAACGTTCTCCAGGGCTCCCACTTCTCCAGACCTTCCAGAATGTTCTCCAGGGCTCCCCCTTCTCTGAGCCTTCTAAAACGTTCTCCAGAGTGCCTCCTTCTTCAAACCTTCCAGAACATTCTCCAGAGCTTCCCCTTCTCCAGACCTTCCAGAATGCTCTCCAAGGCTGCTGCTTCTCCAAACCTTCCAGAACATTCTCTAGGGTTCCCCCTTTTCCAGGGCATAGTGGGGAGGAGGCAGCTCCAGCCTGGGGGGCAACCCTCTCCGCCGGGTGGGCTTTTGGGCTGCCTCAGGACATGTGGGCTGCCTCATTCCCTCCCATGCCCCCAGGCCGCCCCGGCCCACCTGCCCATGTGGACTCTCCATGCTCCTTGATCCCGAGGTCAAATGCCATATTCTCTGCTGCCTTCTTGAGGGCACTTCAGATATGGCTGAGGGAACCGTGCCAGGTGAGGTCAAAGGGCATGACTTCTTCTAGGGCAGAAAATCCGCCTATGGAGGGTGTGGGTGTGGTGTCAGCCCGAGTGAGCTGCCTGCAAAGCAGAGACTTTCCCATCTGCCAGTGCCAGCCAAGCCACGCTGCACAGCCACTGGGAGGTAAGGCGGGGCTGGGTTCCTCGTCCTCTGTCCCCGTGTGGACGGCAGCACACCCCAGCCTAGGACGAGATGCCGGAAGGACGCAGCCCCGAGCAGGCCACGTGGGGTCTGCCGGGTCTCGGTAGGTAAATGACAGCCCCAGGTGGAGTCTTCTTCCTGGGTGATGCTCCTTTGAAACACCTGCCGTCGGTTGCCATCTCTTTACTCATTCTACATAAATACTGAGTTTCTTATCGATTTAGTATTTGTGATTGTGTGCCATTTTTCTTAAAGAAAGCTCCTGAAGCTACCTAAGGCCCAGGCCCCGTGAAACGTGGACCATGATGGGAGCAGATCACAGGGAGCCGCCACCTTCTCCGAGTCTCTGCTGCTTCCAAGTGCGACACCCCCGGGGCGTGCTCTGGAGAGGTGGGAGGAGACAGTTTCTCTCCCAGGGCAGCAGGGCAGGGCACTGACGGAACCCGCCGGCCTCAGCCACAGACCCTGGGGGTTGAGTTCCCAATGGCTTCCTCAGCCAGGGCCAGGAAGAAGATGCACATTAGAGGCAGCAATGACGGGGCATCCTGGAGTGGCCCTAGTCAGGACGTGGTTGAGAGGACCCCACAACAGCAGGGGATGCTACATCCAGGCTCCAGGCTGCTGGGTCCTCCACTGAGGCCCAGGCAGGAGTGGATGAGGGCAGACGGCCTCCCCACCACACCCGCTGGGGCTCCGACAGCTGCCTCTTCCCTGGAACTGCGAGTGCCAAGGTCACATGTGGGGCCCTTGCTATAGGCTTCATGGGCCTGACAGTTTCCGTCGCAAGTATGGGGCCATGTTCCAATAAAACTTTATTCACAGGAGCAGGCAGAGGGCTGGATCTGCCTCAGATAGCACAGCCGTCCCCTGGCTGAGACCCCTCCCACATCGTCAGACCATGTTGCTCCAAGGCCCCTCAGAGCGCAGTCCTGGCAGCATCTTCCTAGGGCTCCCGGCTCTGTCCGTGCGGCTCTGGGGACAGAAACTGTGTGTATTGACCTCTGAGAAGCCCTCGGACTGGTGCGTTCTGGGTGGTGTGTTCCTGGTTCTCTTCGGATACTCTGTGAGCCAGCCTGTGTGAGCGAGTGGCCCAGCGAAGGGGCAGTGGGTGGGGGCAGCCAGGGGCCAGGGTGGAAGGAGGGCCCTGGGCACCACGAGTGGTCCTCAGACATCTCCAGTGTGGAGGGAGGGCCCTGGGCACCCTTGTGAGTGGTCCTTGGACTTCTCCAGGGTCAGGGCATCACTGCCCTGTCTGCAGTGAGACAGACAGTATAGAAAACATTGGAGCACAGATGCCCCTGTGTCAGGCATAGGGACGCATGTCCTGGCCTCAAGTAAAATGAGGCAGTGACAGGAGTGTGGCCCGGGCCCCTGCGGCACCCAAGTAGCACGCACAGTTCGGACCAGGACACACGTCTCTTGCACCAGAGACCATAAGGCCCATGAAGCCTGCAGCATTTACTGCCCAGCACTTGGCAGGAATAGCCGTCCACCTCTGGGTAGGAGCAAGGAGGGGTCATTCAGCACGAGGGAGGCAAGTCAGGGAGGTGATCTTGGTGACAGACCCCGGAGTCAGGCCGGGTCGTGAACTCCTGGTGCAGGAGGCAGGCTGGACGAACAGGACGCCCGTGGAGCTGGATACATAACCACGACTGCACGCACCTGCTCCCGTGGGCAGAAGTGGCAGGAGTGAGAAGAGTTTTGTACCGTGGGATGCGGAACCCTCGTTCGACCGGACGCATAACCACGGCCGCGCACACCCGCTCCTGTGAGCAGAATCAGCACGCAGCAGGCCAGACAGTGGGATGGAGGTATCTTTAGAAGCCCTGTGGTAACCCCACTGTGTGACCAGTGAGAAGAGGCACGGGCTCTGGGGGGCTTCAAAGGCAGCGCTTTTCAGGGAGGCCTCTGGATCTTTGCAAGAGTCCGAGTAGAGACGGTAGAGAAAGCACCCTTTGGAAAGGAGTGACAGCAGATAAACCCCGCGTGGCTGAGCCTGGGGGCACAGTGCACAGAGAGGGAACCGGGTGACCTGGGCGCCCCTCAGGGTCTCACACACGGGCTGGGTGGGACTCGGGAGTGGGACCGAGGAGCGAGATGCTGAGACTTTACAAGCTTTGGGTACTCCGTTTTGTTTCATTTGACAATGAAATGATGATTTTATATTTTTATTTTAATTTTGCTTTTTTTCAATTCTATTTTAAATTTCAGAGTAAAACTGCTTTCCTAATAATAGGTCATTTTACTGCTAACAGAATTGCTAGGCGTCTGCTATTAGCTCCGGTTTGCAGCCAGCCCTTTCGCTTTCAGAGTGAGGCTTCAGCTCATTGGCGTGGCTGTGTCTGGTGGCGTCAGCACCTCTGTGACAGGCGGCCTTTCTCGGGGCTTAGAATGTCAGCAAAGGGATTATTTCAGGCTGACACTTGGCACGTAGAGTTCTCAGGCAAATGCATTTTTAAGAGTTGGATTTGATCTCAATTATTCCATTTGGCTTTGTTAAAGGGGAGGGAGGGAAAACAGTTTACCCAGCTTCTGGCTCTGTCATATTTTCTTTCGGAATCTAAAGGCAACGACACTGGCGGGCAGCCAGCTTGAGGACTGACATTCAGCCCCTTTGGGAAAAGCAGCCTCATTCAAACAAGCTGGAGCCTTAGGAGTGGCTGCTCCACTTTCCCGCCGGGCTGCGCTGTGATGCTGACCCAGCGCCGCACACAGATCCCTTGTGTCCCGGCTGGACGCTGGCCCGGCGGCCGTGGCCTATGGAGCAGGCTGCGCGGTGCATGAAGCCAGCACGGCCCTGGAAATCACGAGCAACAAAAACCCTCTGTTCCACTCAGACGCGCTCTGAGCAGACAGGGCCCCCCGAGGCTGGCAGCGATGGCCTCGCAGATGGGTGCCCGGAGAGAGCAGGCTTTAATTAGGTCAGCCCCGGGGTGCGGGCAGCAGACAGCTCTGCTGGGCTTGACTGGGAAAGAGGCATCCTGAACCTGGAGGAGCTTCGAGTTTACGGGGTGCTCAGGAGCCTCCTAGACTCCGCCTTTCCTTCACGTCCTAAAGTGCATGGAGCCGGTCTTCAGTTTCCGGGCAGTGAGCATTGGCCCAGGCGGGCTCTCCTCTGCCAAAGAGCGTTCTCAGAGGACCCCAAGGCTTAGAGCTGCCACGGCTTAGCGCCCCATGACTAGAGCCCTCACCACTTTAAAGCCCCACAACTCAGAGCCCCCATTCCTGTGGATTTGGGGGAACTGTCTCCTTCAGTTGCCAGTCTTTGTGGCTCTGTGATCTGAGCTGTCTGGATGGTCCCTGGATAGAAAAACCCAGCCCCGTATTTCCTCTGCAGCCCATTGATGGGGGAAGCGGGGTCCTGCAAGGCTCTGGTGGGCCTGGATGCTGAGCCTGCTGAACCACAGGGGCTATTCTGATCACCTCCTTTCTGTCCACGCTGTTGGTGATGGGGACCCGCTCCCCTCAATAGCACCAGACGTCCGAGTGCCCAGCACCCAACCCTGGGCAGCAAGAGCATCAGCAGTTCACAGTCACAGGTGCTGACACGCGAGTGGAAGGTGGCCCACTCCACTCAGGGACCAGGTGAGCCCCAGGGGCTGCATGGCCTTGCAGTGACTGCCCACAGGGTGAAGGGACCCTGGCTCTGTGGGGCATGGGGCGGGGTATTGGGAGAATCCTGTGAAGGGCCAGGATCTGAAGCCTGGTGGGGGGCACCCCCCACGAGGACAGCAGCTCCCAGGAGGCCTCCAGAGACTGGGAGGCCTTTCGACACGGGGCTCTTACTGGCCACATGGTCCTGCTCGGATGAACCCTCCGAAAGTCTCAGCGCGAGTCTCAGTGCTAGAAACTGCGGTGCTGGCGGTGAGGGCACCTGGGGCCCAGGGGCACAGGAAGGGCCGCGTGCCACCTCCCAGGGCTCACAGCTGTAACACTGCTCCTCACAGCCCAAAAGGCTTTCTGTGTAGATGGGTTTTAATTGGATGTCTGGAAGCAGGTGAGGTTGTGTCTGAACTTGGTAATGAGAGGCAGGGTGAAAGGGAGGGACATCTTGGAGGCAACTTTCCTGATGCCAAGTGTGTGCCAAACAAAACTCCACAGCCTGACCAAGCCTGACAAGGGCACAGGGCAGCCGCGGTCAACGGGGGTCCTGGTGTGGGGTCACTGCATGTCCATGATCAAGGCGTTGGGCGCTCAGCACCTCAGCTTCCTTCTCTGCAAGGTGAGGGGCTTGGTACCCCAAAACCCCAGTGCATTTACGAATTTTAACTCTTCTACAAGGCTATGGCCAACATGTGTGCTTCGGAGGCTGGGCCTGAAGGCAGTGTGCCAGGCACCTGGCAGAAACCAGCCGCGTGGCCGAGGGCAGGTGCATGCGGGGAGGCAGGCGCCACCGTGCTGTGCTCATTAGATTGGGACGGTGGCTTGTTACCAGCTTGCTTTACTTCAAAATACTTCACTACATAAAGATTTTCAGTTATAAGACAGATGGAGTTGAAAACTGACTTTTCTAAAAAGAGGGATTATTGTACCTCGAAGAAATGATCCTTAGCTTTAAAGCTTTGTTTTTGAGTGAGGGCCCCCTTTAGGCATTTGGCATGTTTAGGCTGCAAACCCTTGTGTTCGTCCTGTGTACTTTGCAAAGCGCACAATGCCTCTCGCCTCCTTCTGAGCCTGGCCGGGTGTGAGCAGTGAGAGAGGGTGGCGTTTCAGGCTTCTGCGGGGCTGAGGATGGGCTCCGCCATGCCCCTCAGCCCACAGAGACAGACGCACCTGGAGCCTCTGAGCCACAGGTCTTGTCTGCAGCTGGGCCAGGTGGGCTGCACCTGCCAAGGGTGCCTCCAGAGTGGGTGCTGCCTGGCCGGGTGCCCTCCTTACACTCGAGGGCAGCCCAACTTGGGGGCAACTGTGTCTGCACAAGTGCTCTCTGCGCCAGCAGCGAAGTGCCCCCTGCTGAGCTAGTATTTGCTGAGCCCTTGAGTGGTGGATTCCGTCCTGACAATGTCGCTCAGGTGTTTATCCGAGCAAGAGCCTAGGTCAAGGTTGCCCTCGTCTCCCCACCTCCCTCTGCAAACACCCTTCAGCTGCCAGCAGCGCCCTTGATGTTCCGTGTGCAGCTGCTGAGTGCGGATTCCTGGCTCCGGTCGGCTCTCACAGTTGCCCGATGTACGGCATTCCTCGTGCTGAGCCCCGGGCTGGCCCAGGCCTCTTAGGTGTGGGAGAAGGCGAATGCCATGTCCAGCAGAAAGAGTTGCACAGCGGCGGCCATGCGTCAGCACGGCGGCTGGGGTGGCTGCGGAGCGGGGTGCTGCTGGTGGGTTGCTTATGATCAGCTCTGCACCAGTGGCTGTGCCTGGTTTTTTTCTTTAATGGAATGAAGCAAACAGGAGTACCATGTCCCTGTGAGGACACAGCACAGGCCCGGGTGATTTAGGGCCTGTGGGTAACACCCCCCGTGGGCACTGAGGAGGGAGAACTGTCCAGACCCCAGGCACAGCTAGTGCCTGAAGAATATCTTATAGTGTCATTGCTCAGCTGTTTCCTTTATATAATCCTTCATATATAATCATAGATTAGTTTTTTTTTTTAGAGGAAGAAAGAGAGAAAGAAA
>NW_016107882.1:293813-299920 GCF_001604975.1 Cebus imitator | reverse complement strand
AGATTGATGGTGCTTTTCTGACTCTGCACCGAGAACTGCCGCACCAAGGCAGCGGCAAAACCGCCTCACCGGCCTCAAGTGTCGCCCTGGCGACACGTGGGGCTCCTCCGCTGGGAATCTCCTGGCGGGTGAGCAACAAAAATTGATCTGAAAGTGTGGTGTCCTCTTGCTCTCTGCTCTTTCAGTGGGAGCTACAATCCTGAGCTGCTAGTGCTCAGCCACCTTGGATCTCTCTCAGATTAGTTTATAGAGTTAGTGCTTGAAGTATAACTTACTGCTTACATATATCTAGCTTATATAATCATACTTAATACTTATATCTACTTAGCTTTATATACTCTTTCTATATAATCATACAGGTGTTGTAGTCGGAGCTGTACTGACACATTTAGTGCTGATTTATAGAATCCTTCCATATAACCATAGTAGTTTGTACTAGGAGGAATGCCTAGAGCAGTCACAGAACAGAAGCAGTACATGGGAAAACACCCAGACCAGGATGAGAACCAGACCCAGGTGGTGGCGTCCCTGCCTGAAAGGGCATACGCTGTATGGCAGGCCTGGAGCAGGAGCCTCTCCTCCTGATAAAGGAGTTGTAGCACCTTGCATCCAGCTCCGGTGGAAAGTCGGCCTCAGGCCTGAGATCCTGGAAGTAACCGCGGGAGAAGAACCCCTCTGGTGTGACCAGTCGCGGCGGCTGTACACCCTGTCAGTCTTCTCGCTTCTATGCTGGCTCAAATCATCCTCCCATAAATATCCTAAGAGAAGAGCACAAGTCTGCCAGCTTCCACTGCATTGGCTTACAGTATCCTTCTATTAGAAACGGTTTGAAGTCTCCAGCCCCCAGATAAGAGGTATTGGGCACGACACCTGCTGCACACAGTCCACCTCCTTGCCTCGGTGACCTAATGGGGGTGGACCCTTTTCTGTACAGGATCCTCTACTACTGCGCATGGCAGGGCCCCCTGCTGCGCATGACGCACCTCTCTGCCCAAGTGACATAATGGGGTGGCCCCCTCACTTGTGACTCAAGTGATTATGTATGCCCTATCACTAGGCCTATAGATGACCTCACTTACAACCGTGCCCCTGCTTGTACCTAATAAATACAGATGCTCCGGGGCATTTGGGGGCTGCCGCTGATCTCCACTCACAGCCAGCGTGGCCCCCCGAGTCCAGATGCTCTTCACCAGTTCTTCAGTGCCCTTTTTACTGCTTGGACCCTGCACGTCAGCACAGCATAAGGGACCCCCCAGGACCCTGTGGGGCCTCCACAGCCCTACAGGGCCCTGGTGAATTCATGTCCCTCCGGAACACGGAGGCCTGTTTTCTGCAATGTTTCACTGATGAGAAGCTTCAGGCTGAGAGCGGCACCGGTGCGATCCGAGAGGGGCCAGGTCGGCGCTGAGCCCTGCGGGCCTCACCTCCCAGGCCACAGCCTCCCTCACGGTCACTCCAACCCCAGTGGAGGCCCTGGGCCCACCCCAGGTCCGGTCATGCTCCAGGAAGCGGTCAGTGCTGACCTAGAGCCTGGCAATGAGCCTCTGGCCAGACCTCCAGGAAGGCCTATATCTCCTGCTTGCTGGACACTGGCTGAGGTCAGTGGGCCAGGGTGGGACTCCCACATGCACGGAGTGCCCTCTGCCCTGTGCTCCACCAAACAGTTGCCCTAGCACCTCCGTAATGCCCCCGTGCAGAGCAGGTGGTGGCAGATGAGGCCCATTGCCTTCCATATGGCTCATGGAGGTGCTGGTGCCCCGTCCAGGCCTGCACCCTGTGCCCAGCTGAGGGGGCTGTGCCTCTTTGGGAGAAGACTGGGAGGTCCTGAGCTCAGACTGTGGGTGGCCCAGAGCCAGTGACTGACAGTGGTGGGCAAAACGGCCGCCGTGGCCTCCCTTGGGTCATCATTGGGGTGTGGGTTGTCGCCCAGAGCCCCTGGGGATGAGGCCAACAGGGACCCCCTCCTGACACCTCGCCTCGCCCCTCCCCCTTGGGTTTCTCCTGTAGGAATCCCCACCAGGGTGCTGGCTGCTCAGGGCCAGAGCTTTCCCCGAGGTGGGGCTGCAGGGTGAGGGAGTTTGCACCGCAGAGGTGGCAGAGGGAACAGCTGTGAAGGCCCTGACAGAGTGAGAGCAGGCCCACGGGGATGGTGGGGGAGGCAGCAGAATAAACGGAAGAAGACGTTATGATACAATATAGCCCTTTAAATTATGCATCTGCAGCACTTTCATGACTTGGAATCATCCTGAGAAAATACCGCTTGACGATGAAGGACACAAAAGTGGCGACTTCAACCCGGAATAGACGGAGCACCCAGGAGAGCCCTGGAGGGTCTTGGCCATGAGGTTCAGAAGAACATCATGACCAGGTGCATTGTCCGTGAGCAGCAGTATTTTGAAAGGAGCCTTGTTTTCTGAGCAGTAGTTCTCAACAGCGGGCTTTAAATATTCAGTAAACCATGCCGTAAACAGACATGCTGACATCCAGCTTTTCTCCTTCCATCTGTAGAGCAAGGCAGAGTAGACTGAGCATGATTCTTGGGGTCCCTGGGATGTTCAGAATGGTCCATAAGCATCAGCTTCCAGTGAAAGTCACTGGCTGCCCCAGCTCCTGAGAGTCAGCCTGTCCTTTGAAGCTTTGAAGCCAGGCATTGATTTCTCTCTAGCTAGGGAAGTCCTGGATGGCGCCTTCTCCTAATAGAAGGCGGTTCTGTCTACAGTGAAAATCTGTCATTCAGCACAGCCACCTTCATCAATGGTCTTAGCCGGCTCTCCTGGCTGCAGAAGGTAACTGGCTGCAGCTTCTCCACCAGCACCTGCCGCTCCGCCATGCGTTTTCATGTCATGGAGATGGTCCTTAAACCTCATGAACCCACCTCGGCCAGCTTCTTCTCTCCTTTGCAGCTTCTTCACCTCTCTTCATAGAATTGAAGGAAGCTGGGGCCTCGCTGTGGACGAGGCTCTGGCTTAAGGGGAGGGCGTTGCTGTTTTGATTATCTATCGAGAGCACAAAAACTTTCTCCGTATTAGCAACAAGGCTGTTTCACGTCCCATCATTCATGCACTCTCTGGAGCAGCCCTTGTGATTTCCCTGAAGACCTTTTCCTTTGCACGGGCTGCCTGTCTAACTGGTGCAAGCCTGGCTTATCTTTTGGCCGATCCACAGCTTTCAACCTGCCCTCCTCACTAAGTTTAATCATTTCTAGGTTTTCATGTAAAGTGAGATGTGATGGCTCTTCCTTTCCCTGGAGCACTTTGCGGCCATGGTAGGTTAGTCATTGGCCTTATTGCAATAGTGGTGTGTGTCAGGGAGCAGGAAAGCTTGGGAAGAGGAAGAGAGATGGGGAATGGCTGATTGGGGGGGGCAGTCAGAACACACCAAACATTTATTACGTTTGTGTCTTATATGGGTACACTTCATAGCACCCCAAAACACTTACAATGGTAACATCAAAGATGGCAGATTGCCATGACATCTGTATAATGAAAAAGTTTGAAATATGGCAAGAATCGCCAAAATGTGACCCAGAGCCGTGAAGGCAGCTCTTGCCGCTGGGAAAACAGCGCCCACGGAATTGCTGCAAGTGGGTTGCCACGCATCCTTGATTTGTAAAAAGTGTAACATCCATGAAGCAAAATCAAGCAAAACACCATGAAACAAAGTATGCCTGTAAAGCTCTCTCTATATCCATATTTTTAGACACACAGATCTGTAAGATTTATATACTATTTATGTAATATCTCTATATAATATATTAGGTATGCAATATTGATTGTACAGAGCTACGTATAGATATATAAATGTTGGAAACAGATGCTCGGTGCTGCAAAGAAAAATCAGCGCTGAGGCAAAGGATCTCTCAGTAAAGCAATTTTTACTTTTTTACTTCCTGGACTGCAGGAAGGGTTCTCTTGTTAGCCATCTTGTCCAAAGGGTATAATGAACAAAGGAAAAGCAGACATATTTATCCCTTATGCATTTGGGGTCACCCTTACTGCTGTGTCTGATCTCTGTTGGCTGGAGCCAGACCTCACAATCTAAACTAAAACCCGATTGGCTAACAACTCAAAACTTTTCTAAACAAGTAAAAGCAATGGGGAGGTGGGACCTGCCTGTGAGCAGGTCCAGAACAGATATCTTGGTTAAAGTACATGGACACAGAATGTACTATGTGCCTGTAAGCACGGCATGTCTAACAGCTACACAGGACAGGGCTTAACCAAGAGTTATTTGCACACTTATGATTTATTTTTTAACAAGAAAGGAAACGTTAGAGAGGAGCGTTTCTACTTCCCACAATAAATTATATACATAGCCAATATTTTAAAACATACAAAATAAGAATTACTCTTTATGAGGGCAGAAGACATAAATCTCTCCTCCTTTACTGTGTATGGATTTGGAATCCAACAGAGAAATCAGCCCCTAACAAGCTTTCATCATACGATGGACCTGGTGTCTCTAAATCTGCATCTTACATCACAGTTATTGCCAATAGGACTTTCCTAGTGACGTTTAGCTGCTTTTCAGTGTGCTGGCACCAGATGGGAATTTGACGTAAGCTTTCATGAGAGGTCGTGTGTGGTTCCCGAGCTTTGTGTCACCAGACACTCTCTCGCCTCAGATGAGAGTCAAGTTGAAATTTCATTGCAGAAAATCTTCCACTGTTGAAGCCTAGAAGGAGTCCGCCTGGGTTGGCCTTCTCTGTATCCATGAAATGAGAATGCGGTGAGTAAACTCTTAGGGTAGCAGGATTTTAAGACATCTTCATTTATGTAAAAGAATCCCATTCACGACGTTCCATTCTCAATAACTGTGTAAATCGTAAATGAGCCTTGTACAGTCACGAGGGCAGTCATCGCAAAAACATCAGCGCTTCATTTTCTCATTGATAAATATGCATGAAAGTTGTCTGTCTCAACAATGCAGACAAAGACACAATGTTCACTAATCCAGAGTATTATCTGCTAGCCTGGTTGATGGATTATCACTGATTAGATTTTATTCTTCGTTTTCTTACCTGCAAATTTGTCTCAATGAAAAATAACTAAATCCCATTATTGATTTGCTCTCTTGGAGACAAAGAATGTGGAGGAAAGGGTGAGGCTGCAGCAACGTGGAGATAAGGGGAAGGTGGTGGACAGACCTGGAGCTGACGGAGGACGAGGTGGACGCAAGAGGGGCCCCCATCTTCCCCGGTGTCCTGCACATGGCCCCAACTCTCGGCTCCTGTGGTCTGGGTGGATCCTGGGTGTGCAGAGAGCCAGGGACAGAGGTCCCGGGGACAGAGGTCCCGGGGACAGAAGGTCCTTGTTTCAGAGGATCCAGGGTGAGTCCACGGTGAGTCCGCAGCAGCTCACCCACGCCCTGCAGGGCTGGCTCCGTCTCTGGCAGCTTTCCCAGGTCATGACTGACCCACTGAGCACAGTTCTCACAGAGGAACCACCAAGGCTCCAGGAGCTCGGGGGGGCACTGGATCATTCGTGTTTGGGAAAATATCTTTCTTTTCACAAGGAATGTGGCACACATGCACACACACACACGAATTAACACACATCTACACATAAACTAATAAACACACATATACACAGTGCACACACATTCACGTATTTACCAACATATAAACATGCATGCACACACTCCCACACACCGACACACACATACATAAAAATACATAAGGCAGACACACACATAACCAAACATCTACAAACTTATAAATGCACACACACACACTGACGTACACATACATATGAATTCATAACAGACACACACAAACATATAACCATACATCCACAAACTTATAAATGCACACACACTGACACATTCGTATATAACAATTCATAACATAAACACACATGTGAACACATAACCATACATCTACAAACTTATAAACACACACACTGACACACACATACATATGAATTCATAACACAGACATACACAAACATATAACCATACATCCATAAACTTATAAATGTGCACACACACACCCCAACACATACATATAAATTCATAACACAGACACACACCAACACATGACCATACATCTACAAACTTACAAACACACACACACACAGTGACACACACATACATACAAATTCATAACA
>NW_016107882.1:288353-293333 GCF_001604975.1 Cebus imitator | reverse complement strand
ACATACAAATTAATAACACAGACACACACAAACACATGACCATACATCTACAAACTTATAAACACACACACACAGTGACACACGCATACATACAAATTCATAACAGACACACACAAACACATGACCATACATCCATACAAATTCATAACACAGACACACAAACACAATACCATACATCGATAAACCTACAAACGCGCGCGCACACACACACACACACACACACACACCCCAGCAATACATGTGTGTTAGTCCGTTTGTGCCACTTTAATGACATGCACGCTGATGAAGAACAACATCTTTTTCTTGCGCAGTTCTGGAGGCTGGGAAGTCCCACAACAAGGTGCTGGCATCTGGTGAGACTCCTTCCCATGCACAAGGCGATGAACGTTGTGTCCTCACGGGGTAGACAAGTGACATGGAGCCAGCCCCACTCCCACGCATTAATTAATGCGTGACATCATTAATCCACTCCCGAGGGCTCCACCCTCATGACCTAAGCACCCCCAAAAGGCCCCACCCCAGCACTGTTGTACTGGGTATTAAGGTTCAGACCACAGCAACATTCATACCCGCACGCTCTCACCCTGGAGAATTAAAACCCACGTTGAACTCACATCCCGAACCCAGCTCTCTGTTCCCGACTCCACTCAGCACAGCCTCAGCCCCAGGACTTCTCGCCCTCTGGAAGTTCAGTTCCCGCAGCAGCTCCGGCTGGGCTGCCTGGCCCGGAATGGGCTGGGTCGCTCCAGGGCCTCACCACGCGTTAAGGAGTCTCAGGAGGTGGCAGGATGCATCGTGTGGTCAGTCACGCAGGTTGCACGCCCCCCTGCTCCTGGAGCAGCGGCTCTAAACCACACTTTGTGCCGGCCCCACGCACGGTGTGCCCGGAACCGAGGCGGCTCTTTGGATGAGAAGTTTTCTGGGAAATGCTTCCTCAGCTAAGCCTGGTCAAGCAGCTGCCAGCCCATGCCAGGCAGCTTCCACCGCCGGGAACTGACGCTGTGTTGGGTACCCCTCCTGTCAGGAGGCTGTCGCGACCCCCCATGCTAGCTGGCCACGTGCAGGAGGGTCTCTGGGGGGTGCTGCCTCGTGTCTCTGCCTCTGCTTCTCCAGAGACTGCCCCTAGACAGCTTCCTGAGATACAGCTGTTGCTGCCCGCCTCGCTCACTGGAGAGGCATGGTGTGGGGCTCACCCCAGAATTCTAGGGTGGTCTTCACCCACAGTCTGTAGGAAAGCCACACAGATTCAAGGCCATGCGTCTGCACCGCGTCCTCTGACTTGGAACCGGCTCAGTATGGTGGTCCAAGCAGAGCCTTCCTGTACCAGGGGCCGCCTTCTCACACCCAGTTGAGGGCCTGGTAAAGCAGCCCCCCCAAAGTAGCTCTACAGAGAGCCTCTCCGGCCAGCCCTGCACCCCACCTTTCCTTGTGGGGGGTCCTCAGGGTTTTGCTAAGGTCCATTGGGGGTCCTGCCCTGCAGAAGCGGCCTCCTCCTGTGGGCGACAACACAGGTGCTCATGAGTGCCAAAAAGCACAGTGCCTGCGGGCACAGAAGCCGTGAGCCGGGGCAGCTGCAGACGCCCTTCTGCATCCGAGATTCACCTCCGCAGCTCCCCACATCCTCGCTCCCCCACATCCTCCGCACCTCCAGCCCCCTCCCCACCCTGTCCTCCTCACCTCCCCTCCATCCTCCTCACTTCCCCACCCTCCTTCTCTGGGTTCTGACTTCCCACCCTCCGGGTCCTGGCCCAGCGTCTGGCCTCCCAGCGAGGGGCGAGGTCGACAGAGGCCGACGGGCATCTGGGACATGAGTCAGCCCATTTAGTTCCTTTTCCAGAGGCCACACTCAAAGTCACAAGAGCTTGATGTGTTGCTGCGGCCACCTGCGGCCAGGGGTGACTGGCTTGTGACCCCGGCTCCTGGGGGCCTGTCTCAGATCCAGGTCATCCCGCCCACCACATTTTCTGGACAAACCCTTGTCCCCAAGGAGAAGTGGCCACGGGTCCCTGAGTTTCTTGGGGGGTTGGGCCCGCCCCTGGGATCCGGAGGCCTCTGCAGTGTGGGGAGTGGGGACCATCCCTGGTGTCATCCCTGGGGAGGGAGCTCTGCATCGAAGGGAGAGACTCGCAGAGGCTCGGAGCTGGGATGGGACAGGTGACGTGCCGCTCTTCAGAGGTGACTGTGGCTGTTTGTTCATTTCAGAATATCCCTTAAGCCAGCTCTCCCCGGCAGGTGAATTATAAAGTCAACATAGTGCTTGAAATAGCTAAACCTTTGAGGAAATCCCTAAAAGGACGACAGGAAAGTGTTAAGTTTATTTTAACCAATTCTGCTAAAATGTGGACCAATAGGGGCCATGCTTTAAGAAAACCTCCAGTGAATGAAGGTGAACAGTTCCGGCAGGACCCAGAGGACACGGCGTGCGGGTCCGCGGGTGGGTCCGTGCACAGATGAACCTCAGAGCACGCAGGGCATTCCTGGCATCATCTGGATTTCCAGACGTGGTTTTGCGTCTCTCTTCCCTCCGGCCCTCTTGCTCCCACCTGGCCCCAGCTCCCCCTGCCTCTCTGTGCTGTGCCACCCTCTGTCCAAGACTCTGAGTGGGGCTGGCTGGCAGAGGAGCCCACGGCCTCCTCACCCTCCTGGAGCTGCCATCTGGGGGTTCCACACAACACTGCCCTGTGAGCACCCTGCCATCCTCCGCCTGCTGGGAGTCCCGTGAGAGGCGCCCTCCACTCCTGCCAGGCCCTTAGCATACCACCCTCTGGGCAGTGTCTTTGTGGAGTAAGATAACCTGAGCCCTCTCCAAGTTACCTGTCCTGCAGGGTGCAAGGTGGTCATCATGCCCTGATGAGTGACCATCCCTGGCTGTCCTGGATTAGCCGGTGACTGCGCAGGACATCCGATTGTGCAGCTTAGAGCCGAGCTGCTGTGTGGGGCGCTGCCCTCCAGCCACCCCAGTGCATCCCGGCTTGGGGCAAGGTCACCGCTGGATTAGGGGAGGGTAGAATGGGGTCAGTGCCCTGCCCTCTGGACACACAGCGGGGGCTGCTCCTGGGCATGGCCTTGGGACATGAGGCGCAGCTGGTTACACACGCTGGCCAGGGAAGGACCCCTCCTCGCCTCCACACCCCACGCTCCTCCCTGGTTTCTCTGCTTTTGCTTCCCGACCTGTGTCCCCCAGCACATATCCATCAGCTGGAGGGCACAGGAACCCCCCCCCCACCACCAGTAAGGACTCACCCAGGCTGAGGAGCCCACGTGGACAATGACAAGGTCGCCATGAGCTGGGGCTGTCCTGAGTTCAGTCCAGTCCTCCCTCGGGTATGTCAACCTGGTAAGCAGAGCCGTGTGCCCTCGAGGCTCATGAGGCTTGGAGGCGGGAGACAAGAGGACACCCCGGCGCCATGTGGCTCACATGGCTGAGAGGATGTGGCAGGCAGAGTGAGGACGGAGGCAGGGGCACGTGCTGGGGCCAGGATAAGGCTGCCCATGGCCAAGCAGCTGACACTGGCCTTTCCAGCCAGCATGGAGGGTGCCAGAGGCCTCGGGGGCCCCTGGTGTGCACAGCTGGCCAGGCAATGGGCCGGAGCCAGGGAAGGCCTGGGCACTGCCAGACAGCCCGAGATTCCTCTCACTGTGGCTTCCACTGCTGCATACCGGCTCCCAGAGCGCCACGGCCAGGGCCATGGCCAAGGCCAGTCCCAGAGGATGGACAGGGGCAGCCCACACTGTGGGTTCATGTCCCCCGTCCTAGAGGCAGCAACCACAAGGTGGGCTGTGGGGAGCATGGGGTCAGGGCTTTAGATGCAGGAGGAGGGACCCACCTGGCCCCCAGACACACAATTTGGGGAATTCCTCAAGCAATAAGAGAGTTCAGGCAAGAAAACCGCCCCCAAGAGTCTCCGGAGATTTCTCCCTCGGTCTGTTTGGCTCCGGGATCCAATTCCCACTTCAGACCCGTGCCTGCTCCACACTGAACCTCCCCACCCCCGTGAGTGGATTTTACCACCTGGCACATTTTTCTTGAGCTTGTTCAAATGCACGTCTGTTTGGGGTAATGACAAAGACAAAACTCAAGTCCGTGAATGTGATCTTTTTTTAGCAACTCACATATTTAGCCGGTGTGGGCTCTGATGTGGTGGCACCTCAGCGGCCATGCTGTGCTCTCGCTCACTGGCTTGTGTGGCCGGGCAGTCTTGTCTGTGTCTTGCCGTGTGGGGTGGGATCAAGAATCCTGGGCACCAACTCGCCATCAGCCGCCCACCTCCCCTTAGCTGGCGGTGTGGACCCTGCCCGTCTTACCTGGAAGGTATCAGCTGCTGTGAAGCCCACAGAGCCCGTTCAGGAGGCATCTCCATCCTTCCCTCCGGCTCCCTCTGCATGCAGCCTGACTCTGAAGGGGGCCGCAGACACAGCCTTCCCCGCACTCACAGCCCAGCTCCTCTTCCCTGCCTGGGTGAGGCAGGGCATGCGTGGCTCTGTCTTGGCCCATCTGGCTGGGATGTGGGAGGCTCACACGTCCAGGGTGGCTGCCACGTGGATGGTCAGAGCATGGCCACGCCCTTGCTCCTGCGGCTCCTAGCCCTGCCGTCGCAGCTCCCATCCCAGGGTCTCCTCACAGCAGGAGTGGGCGAGTTTGCAGGTCTGGGTGCACCTGCAAAGGGACGGTGTGTCCTGTTCTGCCCTTGACGCTAGGAATAGTTCCACAGCCCCGAATCTCCCACTTTTTCTAACATAAATTTTAAATTTCAGAACAGTTTTACATTTCCAAAACACACATGAAGGCACTGTGGAATGTTGTGGTCATCCGACTTCCTACCCCACTTCCTACCCCACTTCCTACTCTACTTCCTACCCCACTTTTTACCTCATACCTATCCCTCTTTCTACCCCATAAGTACCCCACTTCCTACCCCTCTTCCTCCCCACTTTTAACCTCATACCTACCCCACTTCCTACCCACTTCCTACCCCACTT
>NW_016107882.1:260135-285734 GCF_001604975.1 Cebus imitator | reverse complement strand
CTTCCTACCCCACTTCCTACCCCACTTCCTATCCGACTTCCTATCCCACTTCCTACCCCACTTCCTATCCCACTTCCTACCTCACTTCCTATCCCACTACCTACCCCGCTTCGTACCCCACTTCCTACCCCGCTTCCTACCACACTTCCTACCCCACTACCCCTGTTCACATCTGACCTTACCAAAGGACATTTGCACAATTAAGCAACCGATACTGAGGCATCGTCATTACAGAAAACCCTTGCTTCGTTCAGGCTGCCTCAGTTTCTCCCCAATGTCCCTTTTCTGTGTCGGGGCCATCCAGGACCTCACACAGCGGACATCTTGCCCTCACGCCTCCTCAGGCCACTCTTGGCTGTGACACTTTCTGAGACTCTCCTTCTGACCCCGACCCCGCTAGGAGTCTGGCTCAGGTGTGTTGGGGCATGTGTCTGACGTTTCCTCCTGTGGTTACCTGGGGCTAGGAGCTCAGACAACACTTCAGCAGACACGCAGGGCCATTTAAGACACTGAGACCACCAGAAAAAAGCATGAAAATGTGACAGACGTGGCACCTGGCACCACATAGGTGGTCACAGGCGCCTGGTCACAGGATGAGCTGAACAAGGAGGCGGAGTGTGGTCTCGTTGCCTCGGCTGGGAGCCTGGGGTGCCTCGAATTATCCGCTGCTCTATGCCAGACTGTGCATGAGCGCGACTGCAGTGAGCACTGATTTCTAGAGTCACACATGAGCCCTGGCAAACACGCCATCTGCAGACAGAAGCCATGAGGGAGCGGAGCGGCCGCCCTTGCTCCTACCTGCCCTCTCGTCGGGACCGGACCTGCGAGCTCTGCAGCTGTGCAGGACGGCTTCTGCCGTGCTGCGGGTCCCGCTGTGGAAGCTCATGCATGGAGGGCACTCGTCATGTGCTGCACAGGTGCATGTGGGGCCGGTGGCCGGCAGAGGCCCGAGAGGCACTGGTGGGAGGCACTGCCTCTTCCAGGGTGCAGGGGCAGCTGGGGCAGCCAGGGCACATCTTCAGAGCTGTGAACCCCGCCAATGGGAAGTCCGAACCCAGGACCCCTGCCTGGTGCAGAGATGCATCCCCTGACTGTGAGCCCCAGGAGCCTTCTGAAGAGGAAATCCCACTCCAGCCTCCCTGCCACTGCCAGTGAGAGGCCACCAGCCTGCAGCCTGGCCAGGGAGCCAGCCCACACCTGGCACAGGTAAAGGATAATAACGACCTTGAATAACAAGAATCAACAGCATGTTATTAGAAGGAAACTGCCGCTCACAACAGCAAAGGGCTGGACTCGCCTCAGATGCCCATTAATGCTGGGCTGGATAAGGGAAGTGCAGTGCAGACACACTGGGGAATACTACACAGCCATGAAAAAGAACAAAATCACATCCTTTGCAGCACCATGGATGCAGGTGGAGGGCACTATCCCAAGTGAATTAATGCAGGAACAGGAAACCAAGTACTGCATGTTCTCACTTACATGTGGGATCAAGACAGTGGGTATACACGAACATAAAGAGGGCAGCAGTCAACACTGGGGACTCCCAAATGGGAGAGGAAGTGGGGAAGGGCTGAAAATTCCCTACTGGGAACTCTGTTCACTATTTGGATGATGGGATCAGCAGAACCCCAAACCCAGCACCACGCAATAGACACTTGCTGCAAACCTGTGTAAGTACCTCCTAATCTAAGACATAGAAGAGCAAGCAGCAGGGATCTTTTCTTCTTTCTTTGTAGCAGGGATTTTTAAAGGGTTTCCTTCCCCCATGAACCCACAGGAACAACAGAGCTTCAGTTTCTACAGACGAGGAACTCTGGCCTTCACAGTGCTCCTGAGTCTGGTGCCCACGAAGCCACTAAGCTTGAGGTCACTGCTTTGGCGCCTCTCTCGGTTGAATTGTAAGCACTTGGATGGCAGCAATCAAATGCAAATGCAGCGGTTGTGGGTAGGCTGCCCGCAGGAGATGATGCCCAGCATGGGGAGGGCGTGCGTGGTGTTCTTCAACAGATACGTGAACCGTCAGAGCCGAGCAGGCTCCGTGAGAACGTTTTCTCCTTAGGGGCAGCAGACGCTGTCTCTCCATGACTTTATACCACACAGCAGCAGTGCTCCTGCAGACACCCGCTTCACCGTGAGTGCCGATGGGGTTTTCTGCTCTCTGGTCAGAGCTGGTAACGGTTATCCACCATCAGTTTTTCTGTCCACTGTATACGACACAAGGCACATCGATGTTTCCCACCACTGTGTGAGGTCTTTCGCTCCGTGACACTCTTCCAGACCTACCAAGAACTCAGCGCGTTGTCTTCTCGAGGATGAGCCCGGCAGACTTCACTCGCCCCCCGTCCCTTTCAGCCCTCTTTGTCACACCCGGTGCTCGGGGTGAAAGCTTTTTCATTCTTTCATTTTCTTTCTGTGCTATTTTCTTCACCAGTTTTTCGTGGTTTTGGAGCTTGTGGTTACCTCGCAGTTAAGCTGCCCTTAAACACAAAGCTATGGCAGGGACAGCGCACGGGGCCATAAGAAAGGCTTGGCAGGAGACGTGGGTGGGCTTGGAAATACCGCAGCCCCCGGGCGGGGTCCCCGTGATGTCTGCACGCTCATGCTTGCTGTGAGGTCACAGGGAGAGACTTTGCTTCACTGAGACATGGGGTGGCACCACATGACGTGTCCCCTGTGATAACTTCCGACAAAAAGTAATAGTGTTGACAAATTGGTGACTGTTTTTGCTTGAAGCCCAGTCAAAATATCACCTGTTCTATCAAATTCATGTAGTGAGCTTTCAGGTGGAGAAGTTGTTGACCAAACAATATGTTTTGGAAATGTAGATGAGATGCACAAACATCTAGAAAGACGCAACCAAAAGTGTCTTCAGAAAAGTGGCATTGCTTTGCGAAAGCCATTGTGAAAAAGTCTCATTGGACAGCACTTGTACCGGGCAGTTCATACAACAAGCCTATAAACTGTAGCGATGACAAGTACTTGGATAATCAAAAAGGAGGCAAACAAATAGCGAGAGAAAAGATTTAAATAAAATTACATCAGTAATTATACCAAACGTTGACGTAAACTGCATGAGTAGTGAGGAAATATCAGGCCTAAAAACGTTACAGAATCTAACCGTCACAGGACTTTTCCTTAGTTCAGTGGAAGACAGGTTCTCGTCCGTCCTGCAGCCGTGAAAATTTAGGCTCTCGGACGGTCTAAAGCGTGAGCAAAGCAGGGTTTTGTTGGGTAAAAAGGAAACAGGGATCCTCCGTCAGTCCAGCTTCTCCACTAGAGCAGCTCCCGCCAGGTCCCACAAGGAGGAGGAGGGCCCAGGGTCCTCCCTGCTGCAAACGTCATGAACTTCCTGAGGCTCCACCTCCGTGGGCAGGCTGGCTGGAGTTTCTCAGGGACCCACTCCCACCTGGCTGTCTCATCCCCCTCTGAAGGCCACCTAACTGCTGTTAGAAATAGGGGAGAAATGCCAGGTGTAGGTGATGGGGAGGAAGGCAGCAAATCAGACTGCCACGTGTGTACCTATGCAACCATCTGCATGTTCTTCACATGTACCCCAAAACCTAAAATGCAATAAAATAATAAATGGGAAAAAAAAAATAAGGAAAAGGATGAAGACCAAGCTTAACTGCCTGCTGCCGACAGGGGGCGCTGTTTTGGGGAAACAGCGGGAAGAGCCCCCTGCAGATCCGTCTAAGGGACCATCATCGGAGGCTCTGGTTGCATGACCCTTTGGAGTCTGATGGCCTGAGGGCAAGAAGAGACAAGACAGGTCATTAGAAAACATTGGTCAAAACAAGGAGCGAGGTAAGGACAGCTCAAAAAACCCAAGGCCTTTTGCCAGTTTGCACAGGGAGACGCAGACCAAAAGCCCAACTGGCAAAACAGAACAAAACCAAAAAAAACCCAAAAACAAACCCTTGACCCTTTGCCGGCATGTTTGGCTCCTGGGTTCCTGTCCCGAGTTCAATCCTAAGCCACCCGGTTTAAGGTTTGGGAAATTAACTCTTTCCAGTTCGGAGTATGCATCTGAGGGGAGTGTCTTATAGTACAGAGACCCAGTTACCTATTAGGGAAGAGAGGACAAAAGAGAAGAAAGGAAAAAAATAAGGCATTTTTTTTTTTTTTTAAAGGAGTCCCAGGGTTTCAGGATGCATTCGAAAGGGGCACAGACTGAAGATGAATAGCTGCCCATCTGGAAAGAGGGGGAACAGGCGTCTCTGGTTCCCTTCTCCTCCTGGCAGATACCTGGGGTACATGAGGGAGAGAAGGAAGAGTGTCCTTCTTCCATCTTCCAACCTTGCATGCCCAAGTTCCAGTGACCTTGGCAGGCGCTGCCATGGGTGTTAAAGTGGCTTGCTCCATGGAGCAGGGGGCCTAGAGAATAGGAATTATCCACTGTCACCTATGTCTCTTTCCCACCTACTGTCAGTAGCCTTGGAGTTCCCTAGATGTCATTTATGCCATGGATACTAATGTGGCCTTTGTCCGTGAAACAGGGAGCATGGGCTTCGCTTAATCGGCAGGAATCAGCCGCGCTCACCTGCACTGTCCCTTCTAACTTCTGTTGTCATCTGCCTCTGGGTCCCTCAGATCCAGTTCTCTTTCCTAGGGCTTTGAGCCGAAGCTTGGACTTGAGTGTGGGACAAAAATGTGCCTCAAGGGGGTTACATGGACTCCTTATCATAAGCCAAATGCTGACGTGAGACTGTGGAACTCAGTCCTCCTCCAACCAGGGAGAGGACAGGATGTCTCGTGACACACCCAGATAACTGGTGGCTACAGTTATGCTCGCTAGGATTTGGGTGCATGGTGCTTGGCTTTTATTAGCTCCCTTGATCTTACTTTCCCAAGCAGAAACCTCCAGGTGATGGGCATCCTGTTTGTTCCCGTCACGTGGCAGGATTTGCAGGATAATTGCTCAGACCTAGAATGTTGATCCACATTTCTACATTACCCATCCCTTTTGTTCTTTCTGAACTGCAGCTGGAGATTGCTGGTTGGTTTGCAGGAACAAGCAGAGTTAATCTAAAACATAGACAAAAACTCAAAAATAACTAACAAATTTAGAATTTAATGACAGATGTATGATATGTTTGATAAATTTTGGATCATAATTTCTCTCCTTCTAGTCCTCATTTTGTTTAAAAAACCAAATTATGATAGGACCAAGTTGTTTTCAAAATAGACTTTGATTTTATACTTGGCCTAATTATTTGCATAAAGTGCATCAAGAATAATTATGTCTACTTAGGACTTTTGGATTGGCTTTGGTGGAAGTTTGTTCCGCAGGAATCTTTTTAAAGCCAAACCCAACCATGGGTTTGTATCCTCAGACACCTATGAGTTGGGTGATTCTCTCCTGTTAAGGCCCCAAGATAAACTTGGAGCTCCTGGGCCTGTTAGAAAGTGACATTCTTTACTGATCACAGGTCAGGAACCCTGTACAGAGACTGCATATGCAAGAGTATGAGGCCAGTTTCCTGACTGGGCTTTTATCAGCTCTGCAAGTTGAGATTGACTCCTCAAAGGGAAGCATACCCTTCCAGTCAAAGTCTAGGTAAAATGACCAGTTTTTCCAACTGTGTCCTGTTGCAAAAGAAAAATGGATTCTTACTGCACAGATGCAAATAACTCTATTGTCATAAGAATACTCACAAATAGTTTCAAAATTCTAGCAGAACCAGGCAGACAGAAACAAACATCCTCCAAATTTTTGTTCACAGGAGTATACCTTACTCAATTGTTAGTGGCCATAAATAGTTTAAATTAAGTTTCCTTCACTCTGAAAAACAAAACAAGGATCATCAATATTCCAATCAAAAGTAAAAAGGATTGCTTCAGTTTCCTGAGTTCAGTCCTTTAGTTAATGCTTGTTTTGTTTGATATTCATGAGCATTTCAGCTTTTTGTGAATCCTATACATTTTCCTGTATTCCAACACCACAATATCCAAAGTTATCAGAAGCCTGTATTTGAGAGCACCTGTCAAAGTCCTATAGTTGATTGTAAACTGAGGACTAAGCTCTGAATTTGTATCTTGCCCAAATTTCTACCTAGGGGGCCTAGGGAGTCATGCCCTGCAAACCATAAATTCTCATCAGGTGGGTTTTCTTTGACCCCATATATCATGACTTACTTTTCAGTCTGACTCTGGCATAACATTATGAGATAAGGAAAAAAATATTTAACCCCAAAATATATTTCCTTGCCATGTCTTGAAATTGCCATGCCTTGAAATTGCCCTGCAAAAGCTCTTGTGGGAAAAATCCACGTCCTATAGAGAATCCCCCTTTCCTCTTTGTTTTCCTGCCTTCCTTTCCAGATCCAGGAGGTAATCAACTAAGAGCCAGGCACTCTTTTAAGTCCAATAGTAAATATTTTACAACCTGCTGTCTCTGAAGTCTGCTATCTGAGAGTTTCCTCTGCACGGTAAAACTTGGTCTCCACAATCCTTTATCTTAACCTCAATATTTTCTTTCTATTGATCCCAGATCTTCAAATAAACTCAACCAATTGTCAACCAGAAAATGTTTAAATTTACCCATAGCCTGGAAGCCCCTGCTTTGAGTTGTCCCACCTTTCTGAACCAAACCAATGTATGTCTTAAATTTTTTGACTGATGTCTCATGCCTACCTAAAATATATATAAAACCAAGCTGTACCCTGACCATCTTGGGCACATGTTCTCAGGCCCTCCTGATGGCTATCTCATGAGCTATGGTCACTCACATTTGGCTCAGAATAAATCTCTTAAAATATTTTACAGAGTTTGACTCTTTTCATCAACAAAATCATTTTTAAAAACGATTAAAGCAAGACAACAATTGTCTGTGAATAGCAAAATGTCCAGGGTAGTTACAGTTACAAGCATAATTGTTGACAAAAAGAGACAAACTCTGTAAAATATTTTAAGAGATTTATGGTAGCCCTACATCCTGATAAACCCATGGTACATTGGAAATATCATAGGCTGAAAGCACATTTAATACACTTAACCTACCATACATCCCAACTTAGCCTGACCCACCTTAATGTGCTCAGAACACTTACACTGGCCTACAGTTTAGGCAAAATAATCTAGTACAAGCCTGTTTTATAATACAGGGTTGACTTCCTCATGTAATTTATTGAATTACTTACTGAAAGTGAAAAACAGAGTGGTTATATTAGCATCATGATCAAGCAGAAAACTTACAAGTGGAACCCTTGCAATTTGGAGGCCGTCTGTACATGATTCCAACTGTATGACACTCTAGAAAAGGCAAAACTGTAGAGACAGTAAATGGATCAGTGGTTGTTAGAGGTTCAGGGGAGAGAGGGGGATGAGTAGGTGGAGCATAGGAGATTTTCAGGGCAGTGAAAATCTTGATGACATTATAATGGTGGATACACTCACTATGCATTTGTCCAAACCGTAGAACTCGAAACACCAAGAGTAAACCCTAATGTAAACTATGAACTTTGGTAAATCATGTATCAATATTAGCTCAGCAATTGTAATATGTGTCATATGAATGCAAAATTTTAATAGTATGGAAAACTGGGTGGGGGATGAGTTTGGAAATTCTCTTTACTTTCTGATCAATTTTTCTGTAAGCCTAAAACTGTGCTAAAAAAAAGTCTGTTAATTTTTTTAAACAATAATTTTTAAAAACTGTAAAAATCCATTGTATTTCTATATACCAGAAAGAGACAACTAAAAAATTTTTAAATGTTTATTATTTCACTGAAAATATCCAATAATCAAGAAAAATCTAATCAAAGATATTTAAACTCTTTTACAAAAATCTACACATCATTCAGAAAAAATTTAAAGCCCTGAAGAATATAGAGGTGCACCATATTCATGGATATGATGTCTCATATTTAAAGATGTTAATTATTTTGGAGGTTATTTATAGATTCACTGCAATCAAAGTCTCACCAGAAGTTGTGTGCATGAGGACATTGAAAAATCATTTCTAAAATTTATGTAAAAATACAAAGAGTCAATTGAAACCACAATGAGATATCATCTCATGCCAGTTAGAATGGTGATCATTAAAAAGTCAGGAAACAGCAGATGCTGGAGAGAATGTGGAGAAATAGGAATGCTTTTACGCTGTTGATGGGAGGGTGAATGTGATCTTCCCACCTGGTACCTGCCCCTCCTGGCCTGCAGGGGCCTTTCTCTCAGCCCTTTCCCACCTCACAGGCAGGGGAGGAGTAGCAGGCGGTGAGGATGTGGCGGCTGGGCTCCCCAGATATGCAGGGGTGTCCACATGAAAATGTTGGTGCGTGGTCTGGAGAATTTTAGCCTCTGGCCTCCAGAGTGAGTTCTGCTTAGAGGTCGTGTGTGCTGAGGCCAGGCAGCCTGGCTGCCACCCACTGGAGGCTACGGAATGCCAGTCTCTTGGGTGCCCCGGTGAGCCTGTTCCAGGGGCTTCTGTGCCCCCATCTTCACTGCTCTGAGCTTATCGTCCCTGGGAGCAGGCAGGCAGCACTCAGGCAGGTGGAAGCGGTCAGAGGCGCACCCTGCACTGCTTAAGGAACATTTCCCTCAACACAGGCAAATCCTGTGCCACCGCAGCAGCCCCCTCTGCCACCTTGACCATGAGTGAGCAGGTTCCAGGGCTCAGGGGTCTCCCGCCTGTGCACGCGACACCCCCTCGCTACCCCACCGCCCCTCCCCAGCTCGCGCCTCTGTGTGGCTCCTCTCCATCACTGCTGGAAAGTCTTTGTAAAGCCCGACTCAGGGTGTGCACAGCTTCTCCTGCTCCACGTGAGGGGCACGTGTCGTTTGGCACATGAGCTCCCTGTTCCCTCTACCTCAGCACACGCACACATCCACGAGCCACCTAGGAGGGACCTCGGCATCCCACAGCCGGTCCCCCAGGGCCCTTAGATGTCTCACCCTGGTGAGCCCTTCGCTCCAGCTCCCTCCAGGAAGCCCCCGTCTCCCCAGACAGAAGGGATCTCTTCCCTTGAGGTCCGGCTCTCCCCCTCTTCTGTCGCCTCATCCGTGGGCAGCTCAGCTGCCCCCGTGAGACCTGGAGCTTCGTGAAGGCAGTCACGGCTTCTTCTTACAGTGCCGAGCAGTGCAGGCAGCTGGAAGCTGTTCCCTGATGAAAGAAAGGAAGAGGAAAGGGGGAGGGAGGAAGGAAGGCCTTTTCTTGTCCCCAGAGACGTCTGTAGGAATTTCTGGGTGATACTGAGCAGGGCAGACCCAGGTTATCTTTCCATAGAGGGGGCCAGAGTACAGCAGGCTCAGCTGCGGTCAGGGGGCTCAAGGCTCCAGGGAAGCCTTCGTGTGGGCTGCCCCCACCAGCCGCCTTTGCTACCAAGACCCGCTCTTCCAGCCAGGCCTTGGGCTGGCTCTGCTTTCCCATTGGACAGTCTTCAGTCCACAGAAAGGATGGCCCACCTTCCCTCCCTGGGTCAGTGCAAATCCCAGGGAGGAGCTGCATGGACCTGGGAGGTGCTGTGTGGACCTGGGTCAGTGCCCGGCCCCAGGGAGGAGCTGCGTGGACCTGGGATGTGCTGTGTGGGCCTGGGTCAGCTCCCGGTCCCAGGGAGGAGCTGCATGGACCTGGGAGGTGCTGTGTGGACCTGGGTCAGTGAGCAGCCCCAGGGAGGGGCTGTGTGGACCAGTGGGGCCAAGGCCAGGCAATGCCCAGTCACTTCAGGACAGCGGCCAGTCAGGCCTCCGCCCGGACGCTGAGCCCCAGCATAACCTAGCGGCGCACCTGCACTGAGCGCTCAGCAGAGCCAGTCAGGGTTCCGAGCTGCCTCCAGAGTCAGTCAGTGAAGACACGTGGCGTGTCCTGCCTGGGCACACACACAAGCACGTGGAGCCGGCCCACCTCCTCCCCGCGTTCCTGGGAAGATGCTTCCCTGGGCATTAGCACTGAGCGTTTCCACAGAAAACATTAAAGAAGCTGTCTTTAGTCTTCAGGTTTTCTTCTAAATTAGAAAGCCGAAAAAGAGCCTCAAATTCTAGTGATATGCAAAAAAAAAAAAAAAAAAAATCAGAAAGCTGAGCCCCTGGTCTGTGCACCCTGCTCCAGGGTTTGGGGTACACACATCAGATCCCAAATTCTTCCCCATGCACAGATCCGTTCTGTTGATTTCTTCGTCTATTTCTCTGTCAGTTCTTCAATTTTTCTTTGCTATAGTTCGATAATATTCCTTAACACGTGACAGGGAATCTTCCTCACCTTTGCCCTTTCTTGTTTCTCTCAACTATTTCTTAGTGACTTTTGTACGTTACTCTCCTATGTGAATTTTAGCAGCCGAGTCCTGTTGGAATTTTGATTTGGATCACAGTGAGTTTATAAAACAGACACTACGAAACTATTTTCATTCCAGAACACGGGATTTTTCTCCACTTACTTATTTCTTCTGTCTTGAAATGAAATTTTTCTGTCATGTTTCACTAACGCACAGGAAAAATACAAGGGTTGAGAGCACCGAGCGACCTGAGTTTTAGAAACGGAGGGTGGGGGTGAGTTCAGGAAGCAGAAGAGTCTCATAAAATGTTCAGACGATGTTGTTGTCATGCCTCCAATGTATGGCTGTCTGGCTGGAGTCGTAGGAGTCCTGGCCCACGCTCACTGTGAATGTCCCAGTGCCTCAAGGTGGTCGTCCTGTTGCCCTCATCTGGCAATGCCACGGCAGTGCCCGGAGCGGAGGGAGCAGGGCGGGTGGTGGAGGGCGCCTCTGTGTTCGTGCGTGACAGCCACAGGGATGGCGTGTCTGTGAAGACGGCTCCTCCCAGCCGCGGCTGCCTTCCGTGTGTGGGCAGTTGTGGTGGAGCCGTGACGACACAGCGCAGGCTTAGTCATGTGTTTTTCTCGCTTCTGATCCCTTTCCTGGGCTGGGGAGCCTGGCTCTGGGGGCTCGAGGTGTGGGGTTCACCAGCACCGGCTCCTGCCATAGACACCCTGGTGGGCCTGGCGCAGGCACGTCCTCCAGCACGGTTCCTGAATTCTCCATGCGGGAACCCCGGGCCCCTGAGGGTCAGCAGGAGTGAGGCAGGCAGTCACCAATTGCCCTTGGGTGAGCCTGGTGGCCAGAGGTGGACCCAGCAGGCGCAGGCCAGCCCCTGTCTCCGGCAGCCACCTCAGCCTGTGCCTTTCCCACTGCACAGCCGGGGCCGGGGTCAGGCCATTACTTGGGCTTCTAGTCCTTACATCACCCAGAGCTCCCCGCTAACCTGTGTGTGGCTGTGGCACCTGCAGCCTGGCTCCACAGAAACATGGGCCAGGATGTCCCATCTGGGGCCTCCCACCGCGAAGGCTGCCGGCAGTGCGCACTCCCCAGGCGCTGGGCCCTGCAGCCCCCACAGACGGTGAGACCTGTGTGTGAAGTGGAGTCTATTCTAGGGACAGTGCTAGCCCTCCAGGGTTGGGTCACTGGAGGCTCCAGGGTCCAGCAGCTGTGGCGGGACTCCTGGCCGCGCTCCTCCTGGGCTGGGCCTGGGCTGGGCCTCCGGCCTCCTGCCTCCCCATGCAGCACCCTTGCTCCCCAGCTTCCCTGGAACATCTGACGCCATCTGATCCCCTCATGCATCCAGAACCCCTGACGCGGGTGGCCTTGCCTCTCTGCGCATGCAGCCCCAACAGAGCACACAGCGCTCTGAAGCCTCGCACGTCCTCACGGGGGTGGCTGAGACTGGGCGGCCGGACGCCCACCTCCTGACCTGGAATGTGCACTGGACCTCTCTTCAAACAGAAGGCAGGTCTTTGTGGTTGTGATTAAGTTAAAGATCTTGAGATAAGGAAGTCATTCCGGATGAACCCGTTGGCCCTAAATTCATGGCAAGTGTCCATACACAAGAGGTGGAGGAAGGTTAGATGCAGGCAGAGGAGGCTGCGTGGAGACCCAGGTAGGGGTGCAGCGAAGAGGCCACAGCCCAGGGACTCCCAGAGCCACAGAAGCTGGCCTCCCCTGGCACCTCTGGAGGGAGTTTGGCCCATGGACTCCTTGATTTCAGACCCCTCCCTGCTGAATGGGGAGAATGAGCTCCTGTTGTTTCGAGCTGCCCAGGCCGTGGGGCTCCGCCCAGCAGCTCCAGGACTCTCGGACCCTTGGCTCAGAGCCCCCCAGCACTGAGCAGGATGACCCCTCAGGGCTGCCCAGGTCGTGGGGCTCCGCCCAGCAGCTCCAGGACTCTCGGACCCTTGGCTCAGAGCCCCCCAGCACTGAGCAGGATGACCCCTCAGGGCTGCCCAGGTCGTGGGGCTCCACCCAGCAGCTCCAGGACTCTCGGACCCTTGGCTCAGAGCCCCCCAGCACTGAGCAGGATGACTCCTCAGGGCTGCCCCTCCCCGCCCAGCTGGCATGTGTCCTGCCACTCACCCGACGGCGCTGCCCTCGGTTGCAGACCCCTGCCCAGGATGCGTGGAGTGTGGGCGGCGGCCTCCCTGGGGACAGGGTTCGTGGAGCTTGCCTGCGGCCGTGGTCCTGTTCAGGTGCTGAGTGAAGCTGGACCTGGGTGTGACGGGGCTTTCTGTCCACGGGTCTCTTGGGGGTCCAGGAGGACTCTGTTCTGATGGCACCGCACTCCTTCCTGAGGCTGCCATTGGGCGGTGAGGACGGAAGAACACCCAGGCTGGGCTTCCGGGGATCCCAGCAGCAGCTGAAGCCACTTGGAGCACCCCAGTCCGCACCCACGGGCCAGGCAAGGCCAGAGCCGTCCCAAAAGAAGGGAGCAAGGAGGCACGGCCTTTAGTGATCATTAATATCGCAACCAAAAAGTTATTTAAAAGTTTTTTTCATTTTCTTGTCACACAATATTTTTAAAATTATATGTCCCTTTTTTTATTACTTGCACCCATCTATACCAAACAAAAAAAAACCTACACAGCGGCGTTGCCAAATGCAACAAGAGAGAATCCACCTGCACCATACTCCCTGGAGGCGCCTGACCAGCTCGCTGCAGCTGGGCCTGAGAGCATTTACAAGTTTCTTTACGATAACGAATTCTGCAATGAACATCTTTCTATACACATTTTTGTGAATACTTTGCATCATTTCCTAAAATAAATTAGAAGAAGGAATGATGAATCAGTGAATGTAATCATTTGGGGCTTTTGAAACAGAGTTTTTATAAACTAGTCTGTGGTTTTAATTCAGGGAGGCTGCTGTTTCTTGGAAGATTTTTCACGGTTAAGTCTCACCTGACGACACGTCCTTGTCCTCCGCAGAGCCGTGCCTGTGGGGCTGGGTGCTGACTGGGCCGTTCTTCCACACGGTGAGTGGCAACATGGCCCGAAGGCCCAAAGACCTTGTATCCCTGGAGGGCATTTTGCGGACTTCCCCGGGGCAGCTGCAGGGGCTGGGTGAGAACAGATGTGCCTGTGGCAGGACGGTGTTGACACCTCTGAGGTTGCAGCGAGGTTGGCTTTGACCTTTTCCTCCTTGTCCACTCTGAAGCTCCAAAGAACAGTCAGTTTGATAGAGACAATTACAGCAGCAGCTGATGTGAGGCCGGTCATGCATTGTGGCTAGAATTACTCAGGACATTGGAAAATCACAAAGCTTTTCAGGTAAATTTGCAGACTGCTGGCATTCTCTCTGCAAGACAAGGGACGCTGCCTGTCCCCTGAGCCTGACTCCACACCGCAGCTGATTCTGCCCCTTCTGATTGTTCTAAGTGACCGACATGCTCTGAGCAGTTTGGAGCCACGCTGTGGTCTTTTGAGACCAGTGTGCTGTGATATTTTCCTACAGAGCCTGCTAACTTCCAGAGTGAGGGAGTTACAGGGAGAATTCGATCCTGAGAATCCCTGGGACACACACCGTGGTGGCTGTGGGTTCGAAGGCAGATGCCAGGAACAGCCTGGGCAGGATGCGGGGCCCGAGGCCCCCGGCAGTGCCCAGAGCTGAGCAGCCTCTCCCCACCTTCCTGGAGGAGAAAGCTGGGGCCAGATGCCTGAGGGCGACACGCGCAGGCCCAGCTGTTCTTCAGAGACAGAGTGACCTGCTGTCTGCTTGCTGGGATTGTCTGGTGTTAGCAGGCAAAGTCCTGCCTCCGGCATGCTGGGGCGGCAGCTTCACCAGCTCAGAACCAGCCTCTGATTTTAGGGGTGAGAAAAGTAGAGGTGGGTGCTCTACCCGAATGCTCGCCAGCTCAGCGGTGGGCATCAGTCAGACGTCTCCGTGAAGCCTCAGCGAGAAGAAAGTCATGGAACCATTAGCATCCGAACCAGTGGGGACCACGGCATCCAAACTCTTGGAGCCCCCTGTCCTCGTGGGGGTGGCCCACCTTTCTTCTGAGTCAGGAGGGAGTGGTGTGGCTGCAAAGCAGCCTCTCAGAGTGAGACCCCGTCTCCGCTCCCCGCGTCCCAGGACTTTGTGGAGAAAGGCGAATGGGTGGCCCTTCCTTTCTCCTGGGATCATAGCTGTGGGGCTGCCCACCCCCTCCTCCTCCCACCCTAGGCCACCTGACCCACAGAGGCTGGCCCGAGACAGATGCACTCCCAAACACTGAGCGCCCCATTTTCTAAGCCATTCGAGACTGATGAGTCAACGAGCGCTTCTTATCCTCACGTTTTAATGTGGGACACTGATATTGATGTGATGTTTACAAAGTAATCCATGCATGACATTCAACTGCGGAGAGAGAAGCCCTGCACCCTGCCTGAGGCATCGCCTTTTCCTGAGTGTAAGTGCAGAGAGAGTCCACGGAAACCACAGGTCACCAGAGCTGCCGCCCTGCCCTCCAGCCGGCCGGCTCTCCTGCTCACCGGCTCTGGAGGAGCTGCGTGGCGGCCTCAGATTCTCAAAACACTGCAAACAGGCCGGGCGCGGTGGCTCACGCCTGTAATCCTAGCACTTTGGGAGGCCAAGGTGGGCGGATCACCAGGTCAAGAGATCGAGACCATCCTGGCCAACATGGTGAAACCCCGTCTCTGCTAAAAATACAAAAACTAGCTGGGCGTGGTGGCACATGCCTGTAGTCCCAGCTACTCGGGAGGCTGAGGCAGGAGAATTGCCTGAACCCAGGAGGCGGAGGTTGCAGTGAGCCGAGATTGCGCCACTGCACTCCAGCCTAGCGCCTGGCGACAGAGTGAGACTCTATCTCAAAAAAACAAAAACAAAAACAAAACACTGCAAATAGAATGTCAGGCAAGGAAAGAAACAGCCAGGCACACATGGAGAGAGGCAGCCCGAGGGTAGGTGCTGAGAACCCAGCGAGTGAAAACGTCCACACGGGAATGCAGACACAGGGCGCCAGGCGGCGGCTGTGGAAGGCGCTGGGGACAGTGTCCACCGGGAGAAAAAGACAAGGCCGAGGACTTCAGTGGAGAAATGACAATTAAAAAAGGAAAGGTTTGCACTGTACTTTTTTCCTTTTTTTTTTTTTGCTGACTGCATTTTTCCTATTCTCCCTCCACTCGCTAGAACTCCAGCTGCCAGCAGCGTTGGAAAACTCAGTCAGTGGATTTAAAATAGTTTCGACGTCGTTGAAAAATAAGAAATAATTGGAGAGTACGTCAGAAAAAAATACCCATGAAGACGGAAGCATAGGGAGGAAGACAGCAGACACGGTGAGAAGACGCCACACGTGAGGGACTGGAGTTCTGGAGAGAAATCAGCCAAAATCATCAGGGTTTAAAGTGGTAATGGCTGAAAGTGTTCCCAAACCGACACAAGGCATCCGCCCCGGGGGCACGGTCCGGCGGTGTACCAGCCTTCCCTGGCTTCTCTCCGCAGTGTGCCAGCGTTCCCTGGCTTCTCTCCACGGTGTGCCAGGGTCCCTTGCCTTCTCTCCGCGGTGTGCCAGCGTCCCCTTGCTTCTCTCCCGCCCAAGCCGTGCCCTCTGTCCTCACACCCTGTCCTGGCTGAGAATCCCAGCTCTCTGGGGGGAAGCTGAAGGGTTAGGCCTTGTCGTGGGTGCCCTGTGAATTCATCCCTCCTTTTCTTGTTAATAATCCTAAAGTCCGGCGTGCTGTGGGAGCAAGCACTGACAGCCCACAGCGCTCCCGGCGGTGACTGGGTGGGGGCTGCGCAGTTGTGCTGGCTCCTGGTTAATGAAAGCTGTGCCCACGGGGGTAGGGGCATGTTCCGGCTGCTGCCTCCTGCGCCTCGGTGGCTGTCAGGTGCTGGAGTCTGTGTCTGAGTCACTACTGCAAGGAAGACGCCCGACATCCAACCTCGAGTGCACACGGGGGCTGGTGCCACTGCAGGTGCGCGGGGCTCTGCCCACTCCGCTCTGGGAAGAGGGTGCCTGTCCCCAGGGGAGGGAGGCTTGGAGGGGGCGTTGGGGGTGCTCACACAGCCTCGCGGACACCTCCTTTCTGGGTGTAAGGAGGACAGGGAACGTGGCCTGTATTCCGTCTGGTCGGAATTCGTGGAGTCAAATGCTAATCCCAGAGAGCGGGTTTCCTCCTTGGGGATGAGCGTCTGGTTACGGAGTGCAGCCGGAGGGTGTGCACGGAATGTGCGCACGGAATGTGCAGACCGTCAGGTGTTTGGAACAGCGTCGGCGCGTGTGTCTTTCAGTCTGGCAGTCGGGCTGTCCTCGCAGGCCAGCGGCCCCATGGCCCACCCGGCTCCACCGTGAGTAGGCGGGGAATTCAATGCGCACACTCGGGTTTTCAAATCCAAATCTGGCCGGTGCCCCCAGGCTCCTGTGGCTCGTGCCTGAGTCACACCCCCCTGAGAAGATGCCTGGGCACGTGGGGAGCTGCTCTGCCTTCAGGGGGGCTGGGCAGGAGGGAGGCCGGAGGGGCAGGCTGCTGTGACGCCTGGGGTTCTCAGAACGGTCACCTCACAGCGTTTCTCCAGGGGCCCCTCGGGGAGCATTAGCAGACCCTGCCCCCACCAAAGTGCTGCTGAAAGCCCCGCCCGCGTAGGCGGCTGTCTACACAGCAGGCCGTGGGCGGTGCGGGCCTGGGGGACCCTTCTCCTGCTGCCCGCTCTCCTCACCGCTCCCACGCCCTCGAGGGAAAAGAGGCTTCCAGGGCAGGAGTGCCCCTCCCAGCTCCACACTCTCTGCCCTGGGGGGCACCAATGTCTGATGATAAATCTTTTTACACCCTCATACTCACACTCACTTTCACACTTACACACTCTGACATTCACTAACAGTCACTCACAATCACGCTAACACACAGCCCCTCTCACATTGACACACACACATGATCACTGTCACAATCACACTCATGATCACTGTCACACACAATCACACACATTCACACACTCTCATGCTCACACTCACTAACACACACTCACAATCACACTAACTCTCACACACACTTCCTCACACGGACACACATGATCACTGTCACAATCACACTCATGATCACTGTCACACACACACAGTCACACACAATCACACACACATTCACACACACTCTCATGCTCACACTCACTGACACACACAATCACACTAACACACACACTCCCTCACATGGACACACTCACATGATCACTGTCACAATCACACTCATGATCACTGTCACACACACAGTCACACAAATCACACACACACTGACATTAACACACTCACACTAACAATCACACTAACTCACACACACTCCCTCACACACACACTCACATGATCACTGTCACACACAAAATCACTCATCACTGTCTCACACACACACAATCATTCAGACTCACACACACACTTTCTCACTCTCTCACACTATTCACTCTCACACTCACTAACACACACTAAAACACACACTAGCACACTCACACTTGCACTCAGACTCACACTCCTAAATAGACCCCACAGGCTGCCCTGCCTCCAGAGAACCCTCCACACCTGACACACCCACACTCACTCACACACACTCGAACTCACACTCACTCTCACACACACAATCACACACTAACACACTCGCACTCACACTCACACTCCCAGATAGACCCCACAGGCTGCCCCACCTCCAGAGTCCACTACACCTGACACACCCACAACTTGCACACACAAACGAACTCACACATTCACTCACACTCACTCACTCTCACACTCAATCACTCACAATCACACACACACTCCTGCACTCACACTCATTACCACACACTATCACTCCCACTCATTCTCACACTCTTACACTCTCACTCACACCCAGTCTTACTCATGCTTACACTCATGCTCACACACACACTACTCACACTAATGCTCACACATACACCCTCACATACACATTCTACTCACACCTACACTCAATCACACACACTCATACACTCACACTTACACTCACTCTTATGCTCACACACACAGGCTCACACACATGCTCACGCTAACACACAGCTCAGTCACGCTCACACACTCACTCTCACAGTCACACACTCCTACACTCACCCTGTCACATGGTCTCACACACTGTCTTATGCTCACACACACACACTCGCTCACACTATTACATGCTCTCACCCTCATGCACTCACTCACTCATGCTCACACTTCACACTCACTCGTCACTCTCACACTCACACTCAACCACACCTACTCTAACTCACACTTTCACTCACACTCACCTTCACACACCCTCATACTCACACTCACACTCGCTTACTCACACACATCAAACTCACTCCTACTCACACTCCTACACTCACACAATCTACTCACAACCACACTCATGTTCACACTCACACTCACCACTCATACACACACTCTACTCATGCTCACTTATACACTCACTACTCAAGCTCACTCATACTCACATTCACACTCAGTCTGACACACACACTCCTACACTCACACTCACTCATATTCACACACTATCTCACATACACTCACACACACTCTGACACTCACTTTTACACCCACACTCAGTCTTATGCTTACACTCAGGCTCACTCTCACACTCACATTCACTCACACTCACACTGACCCACACTGTCTCATGCTTACACTCACACTCACACTCATACACTGCTCATTCACACTCACACACACTCACCCATTCATGCTCACACTGTCACACACTCCTCTCACACACCTACACTCTCACAATCTCACATACTCAATCTTGCACTCACACTCTTACACTCACAGTCTCATGCGCACACACTCACGCTCACTCTCACACTCATGCTCCCACTAACTCACTGACACACACATGCTCACACACTCACACTCTTACACTCACACACACACTCACAATCTCACACATGCATACTCACACTCAGTCTCATGCTCACACTCACACTCACTGTCACACACTCAAGCTCATGCTCACACTCACTACTCACACGCTCACTCATACCCTTACTCATAATCACACTCACACACTCACACTCTCATCTCATGCTCACACACTCACACTCACATTTTCACTCACACTCACTGACACACACACTCACGCCCACATAGTCATACACTCAACTCATAATCTCACACAGATGCTCACACTCACACTCACTCCCTCTCACATGCTCACAATGACACACTCACACTCATTCTCATACATTCCTACACTCACACACTCACACACTTACACACTCCTACACTCATTCTCACACACACCACTCACACTCACTCATACCGTCATACAGTCGCTCACACACACTTGCTCACTCACACACACTTGCTCACTCACACTCAAACTCACTCCTACACTCACACCCTCCTCCCACTGTGAAGGGGACTTCTGAGCAGACTGGGCCTGAGCCCCTCCGCTCTTGCCACGTGGGTCTTATTTTGGGTTGCGTGTCTCCAGGCCCTCACTTTGTACTTGTCCCCTATTCCTAGAGTTTCTGCAGGATACTGAAACCAGCTCCCTGGTTTGGGGTGGGTGTGAATCAGTGTCTTCTGTTCCTTGGAGGCCCCTCTGTGCTCCCCGGGAAGCAGGAGGTGGAAGCCCCCATTTTAATTCTACCGGGGCAGCCTAGCTCTTACCTACATGTATCTGTGTGTGTTTTGACGTCCTCTGTGAGCATGGCTGGGCACAGGAAGTCTCTTTCCATTCGCTAAGCATGGGTGGTCCTGGCTGGCAGAGGGGGTGGAGGGAGGTCCAAGACTCTGCTGTCCCTGAGGTTCTGGGGCTCAGGCTGCTGGAGGCCGTGGCAGGCTGGATGGAGGCGTAGAGGTGCCTGGGCGCAGATAGCTCCCTCAAGGAGGGGACTGGCCTGGGGCACCACACAGGTGCTTTTACGGCCTGCTTGCATCCCGTTGGCTGGAGCCCAGTCACATGTCACTCACTGCAGGGAATGCTGGGAGGGCAGCCATGCTATGGGCAGGTGAGCAGCAGGGCATCTTGGCCACTCTCCTGTGTAGGGTTAGGTGTGGACAAAAAGTATTTGGTAAAAAGAGTTTGAAACCAGCAGTGAGACCCTCCCCAGCTCCATCCTCTCTACCTCCCATGTAAGGTGCTTTTCTTGGCTGGGCACTGTGGCTCATGCCTATAATCCCAGCATTTTTGGAGGCCGAGGCAGGTGGATCATGAGGTCAAGAGATTGAGACCAGCCTGGCCAACATGGCAAAACCTCGTCTCTACTAAAAGTACAAAAATTAGCTGGGCTTGGGGGTGCGCACCTGTTGTCCCAGCTACTCGGGAGGCTGAGACAGGAGAATTGCTTGAGCTTAGGAGGCAGAGATTGCAGTGAGCCAAGATCGTGCCACTGCATGCCAACTTCGTGACAGAGTGAGACTCTGCAAAAAATAAAATAAATACATAAAATAAAGATGCTTTTTTTAGTAAAAGGAAGGGGCCTGGGCCAGCCTGGCCTGCCACTGCTCCGCCACCACCAGGGCTCCTCCACAGTCAGGTTGAGACCTCTACCAGCTCTGCCCAACAAACTGTGGGCACAAGGGCTGGGGGTCAGGCTGGGCTGAGGCAGTGCCCATGCCTGCTCTGTGACCCAGAGAAACCATAGCCCTGAGGGCTGTGGGAGGACCACTTGGCCCAGGTCCAGCAGCGACACACAGACCCTTTGCTTTGAGCCAGTGGGAGGTAGGTGCTACTGCAGCGCAGTCCCCACCCTGATGATGCTGCCAGGGTGTGAGGTGCACACCGGCACCGCAGGGCCACCCGCTCTGTGGGATCACCTGCGTCCTCGCCCTGCACATGAGCCCTTGGGGGCACCTCTTGGCCCCTGTGCCTGTGCGGAGCCTGATGGCTGTTTGAATAAACTACTAGAAAAATTATTAGGGGAAAGGAGCCAGACATGAAAGCAACCACGCGTCCCGTGATGGCGGTCGTGTGAAGTGCTTGGAATAAGCCGCTCTAGGGAGGCAGGAAGCAGATTTGGGGCTGCCGGAGGCTGCTGGGGGAGGGAGCGGGAGGGAATCCAGGGCTCCTTTGCAGGGTGGCAGAAATGCTTTGCCATGAGACCCTAGTAAAGCCAGTATCTTAACAACACATACCTCTTTCAGATGCAGCAGATGGACAGGTGACAGGTGGGGATGAGGTCCCTGTCCATGGCACTGCCTTTGGGAAAGCACACCCTTAGGGTGGGGGTGTCACGGCTGCAGACATTCCTGCCCTGGCGGATGGAGGCCCTTTTCCCCAGACTTCCATGTGGTCCTGAGTCACCAGGGATCAGAATGAGGATGAGAATGTGGATTTGTGGGCCCAGGTGGGTGTTCTTCACAGGACCCCTGGGGCAAGGCTGAACCTGGTAACTCAGCATCGAAGCACTGCTCAGCGGCAGGGGCCACATGGCCTGGGGCAGTCCCAGCAAATCATCCAGGAGCAGAGGAAAAGGTGTTCCAAAGCCTTCCGGCCTCCAGGGAAGTTCCCTGAATGGAAAATCCTGGGGAGGGAGGGTCAGGGTCCCCATCCCCCCATCCCAAAGGGGCCCCTTTCGACCATTCACCCCGGCAAGGGACAGTTTCCTGGGGACATCCTCAGACCCGCCCTAAGTACTCAGATATTTAGAGGATGTTCTGATATTCAGTGATTTTCAGAGTAGTTGTACTAAAGTTACACCTACATATATGCAAAAATAAGAAAATAAACGAATTCATATTCCTCCACCTAGAGAACACTGCACATTTTACCTTTTTCGGTGTTTCTAAATAAATTCTTCAAACGAGCTCATGCTGTTCCTGCTGTTTAGTTTAATTTTCTCAGTGATGTCGAGCACCTGACGCCGCGCTCACGGGCAGTTTTTCAGTGGGATGCTGCAAATGCAGTTCGAGGCAGGAAACAGGGCTCTGTGCACCCCACGGGTGTGGGGATCTGATTTTCCTCTGCCATAGCGTTTGCTGGGGGCGAAGGGTGAGAAACGGGGGAACCAACACGCTGCCGGGTTGGAAAATGCGGCTCACATCGCCACCGTGTGGTGTCCGCGCGGCAGACACGCCGCTGACCCCGGGCCCGTGGCCTTCCCGCAGTCCCCAGGAGCTGGTGCTCTTTGGGGTTTGTAAACAGCCGCACAGGCACCTTCCCAGGGCCTCCTGCGTGCTGCCCGCACTCCCCTGCTCCGGCCGAGTCCGTCCCAGGAGGTCTCCTTCCATCCTGGGCAGCAGTGGGGCCTGCAGGAGGCCTCCGAGCTCTGTCAAGGCAGCCCTGACAGCTGTCCCTGCCAGTGCGTGGAAACCTGAGGGTGCCTTGGAGGGAGGGCGCAGACCAGAGTCATGAGCAGCCCTGAGGAGAGCTGGCCGAGGAGCAGACATCCATCCTGCCGGCAGGCAGCCGTGCCCGGCGTCAGTGACCCCGGCGGGAAGGACCCACACGGAGAGGGAATCTTCTCACACCCACCAGGCAGCCAGAGGCTGGCACCCGGCTCCAGCCAGCACGGGGCATGCGGACCCAGGGCCACCTGCACCTGCGCTTTCCTTCCGGCCTCCCTGCTCTCAAACTCAGCTGAAAGTGGGTTTGTAAGAAATCATGTTTAAAACCAAAGCCACCCTCCGAACCTCCGTCACAGGAGTTTTAATTGTGTGAGGTTTCCAGCCTCTGCACGCCTCTCTCCAGCCCACCCGCCAGCTGCAGCAGAGTGGCCTTGCACTTTCAAGGTGGCACCACCACCCTGCTTGGTGCTGCCGACATCTACCCGTCACTCAAAACACAGTGTCCAAACGCTACCTGTTACCCTGGCCCCGTGGGTCTATCCTGGCAGCTCGCCAGCTGTGGCCTCCTCAGACAGCCTCCCTTTCCCCGGATCCTCAGCCACTGCCACCTCCGGATGGGAAGGCTGCAGCAGGCTCCAGGAGAAGCAGATACAACTTGGGTCATCGGCCACCGGGTGATGTGGCTCATGCCTGTAATCAGCACTGTCGGAGTTCGAGGCGAGCAGGTCATTTGAGATCAGGGGTTCGAGACCAGCTTGGCCAATGTGGCGAACTCCATCTCTACCAAAAATACACTCAAAAAATTAGCTGAGCATGATGGCATGCACCTATAATCCCAGCTACTTGGGACGCTGAGGTATGGGAATCACTTGAACCCGGGAATCTCAGCGAACAGAGATTGCACCTGTGTGGGTGACAGAGTGAGACTGTCTCTAAAATAAAAAGTGATTAGGGAGTTCTTGGTTTTATTATTTTCCCCTCCCTGTGGAACCCTTTGCTTTGCAAAATAGAGAAGCGTTTCTGTGGTAAGGCCCTCAGCACCCCGCTACCACCCAGAACTGCTGACCCCACCTTCATGTGTGCATTCTCGAGGCGGTCCTGAGACACAACTGTGAAAAACATTGCTTGGCTGGGCGCAGTGGCTCAGCGCTTTGGGAGGCCGAGGCAGGTGGATTGTCTGAGGTCGGGAGTTCAAGACCAGCCTGGCCAGCATGGTGAAACCCCATCTGTACTAAAAATACAAAAATTAGCCAGGTGTAGTGGCGGATGCCTGCAGTCCCAGCTACTCGGGAAGCTGAGGCAGGAGAATCACTTGAACCTGCGAGACGGAGGTTGCAGTGAGTTGAGATCATGTCATTGCACTCCAGCCTGGGCAACAGAGCAAGAATCCATCTCAATTAAAAACAAAAACAAAATAAAACAAACAAACAAGAAATGCTGCTTGGGCCAGGTGTCGTGGCTCACACCTGTAATCCCAGCAGTTTGGGAGGCTGAGATGGGAGGATCACCTGAGGTCAGGAGTTCAAGACCAGCCTGGCCAATAAGATAAAACCCCGTCTCTACTAAAAATACAAAAATTAGCTGGGCGTGGTGGCAGGCGCCTGTAACCCCAGCTACTCAGGAGGCTGAGGCAGGAGAATCACTTGATCCGGGGAGGCAAAGGTTGTAGTGAGCCAATATTGTGCCACTTCACTCTAGCTTGGGCAACAGAGCAAGACTCCATTCAAAAAAAAAAAAAAAAAAAAAAACAAAAAAAAAAAAAAAAAAAAAAAAAAAAATAGAAAAACGCAGCTTCAAACAAGAAAGGAACACAAAGATTAAAAAGCCCAGACTTCTGCATGTACCTGTCGGCCACTTATATGTCTTCTGTTTAGAAGCGATCTCTTGTCCACTTTCTGTGGGATTATTTATTTATATGTTCCGCTGTTTGATTTTCTCGTCTGTTCTGGATGTTGGCCCCAAAGAGCAAGTGAAAAACTGCTCGACATCGTGAATCACCAGGGAAACGCAGGTCAAAACCATAATAAGATACCATTTACCCCAGTTCAGATGGCTTTAATAAAAACATGACAAACCCTGGCGAGGCTGTGGAGAAAGGGAACCCACGCACGCTGCAGGTGGGAATATGAAGTAGGCAGCCGCGCGCTGTGGAGCACAGTGCCGAGTTCTTCAAAACCTCAGAAACAGAGCTACCGTCTGACCCAGCGATCCCCACTGCTGGGTTTTACCCAAAGGAAAGGGACTCAGCGTGTCAAAAGGAATCTGCACCCCCCCGTTGACGGTAGTACTGTTCACAATAGTGAAGATATGGAGTCAACCTCGGCATCTGTCAATGGTTGAATGGGTAAAGAACACATGGCATCGCCGGGCACAGTGGCTCACGCCTGTAATCCCAGCACTTTGGGAGGCCAGGGTGGGCAGGAAACCTGAGGTTGGGAGTTCGAGACCAGCCTGACCAACATGGAGAAACTCCGTCTCTACTAAAAATACAAAAGAAGCTGGGCGCGGTGTCGCCTGCCTGTAATCCCAGTTACTCGGGAGGCTGAGGCAGGGGAATCGCTTGAACCCAGGAGGCGGAGGTTGCAGTGAGCCAAGATCGCGCCACTGCTCCAGCCTGGGCGACAAGAGTAAAACTCTGTCTCAAAAAAAAAAAAAAGGAAAAAAGAAAAAGAACACGTGGTATCTATCCACAATGGAACTCTCCACAGCCATTCATACGTGTGAAATCATGTCATTTGCAGCCACATGGAGGGAATTGAAGGCTGGTATGTTACGGGAAGTAAGCCGGGGTAGAAAGACTCATATACCATGTTCTCACTCATTGGCGGGCACTGGAAGAATGGCTCTCATGGCGGGAGAGAGTTGGCTGGTGGTTCCCAGAGGCTGGGCAGGGTGTGTGGGTGAGAGGCAGGCACAGAGTGAGGCTGGTTACTGACACAGACGTGCAGTCAGGGGAAGGAGTAGGCTCTGGTGTTCCACAGCACAGTTCAGGGACCAAAGGCAGCAGCTATTCACTGCATATTTTTTTTCTCCTTCCTTCCTTCCTTCCTTCCTTCCTTCCTTCCTTCCTTCCTTCCTTCCTTCCTTCCTTTCTTCCTTCCTTCCTTCCTTCCTTCCTTCCTTCCTTCCTTCCCT
>NW_016107882.1:256385-259960 GCF_001604975.1 Cebus imitator | reverse complement strand
TTCCTTCCTTCCTTCCTTTTTCTTTCTTTTTTCTTTCTTTCTTTTCTTCTCTCTCTCTCTTTCTTCTTTTTTTGAGACAGAGTCTCACTCTGTCACCCAGGCTGGAGTGCCATGGTGGGATCTCGGCTCACTGCAACCACCACCTCCTGGGTTCAAGCAGTTCTCCTGTCAGCCTCCCAAGTAGCTGGGATTACAGGTGTGGCAGCACACCTGGCTAATTTTTGTATTTTTGGTAGAGACAGGGTTTTGCCATGTTGGCCAGGCTGGTCTCAAACTCCTGACTTCAGGTGATCTGCCAGCTTCAGCCTCCTAAAGCCCTGGGATTGCAGGCATGAGCCACTGTGCCTGGTCCATTGTATTTTTCAAAATAGCTAGAAGAACTGGAATCTCCCCAACACAAAGAAATGATAGATGTGCAAGGTGACGGATATATGATATACCCTGATCTGATCACTATGTGCTGTATGCACAATCACAATATCACAACTGCCCCATAAATATGTACAGTTATTATGTATCAATAAACACTTTTCAAAAAAAGCTTAGATTTGATGACAAAGACATGAAAACCTGTGACACTATAAAAAGCACCCTAGCAATACAAGCAAAATCCAACAAAAGCCGGAAGCACACTGGTGATTTTGACGTCTGCTGGCTTCAGAATCTCGGGGACCTACAGAAGAAGGAGAGCACAACCGAGTGAAGTTAGACATGGAAACTGAGTCACAACAGCCCAGAAGATGCAATTTCAGTTTTAACGATGAATTTAGCAACCTGCTTCAAAATAGTAATAGTCAGTGTTGGCAAATATCCAGAAGAATACACATTTTCAGCTACTCCTAGCAAAAGTGTCAAATCCTATAATTTTTTTCTGGAGAGGAATTTGGTAACATGCACCAAAAGCCTTACAACCGGCCGCCTCAGTAATTCCACCCTTAAGATGATGAGCTGTGGCAAGTGGCCAGCCTCCGGCCTGTCCTGTTTCCGTGTGGCCAAGGTGTCAGAATGGTCGGTAGTTACACTTTAAAGGGCTGTGAAAACAGCGAGTAAGGACGAGTGTGTGACGGAGACCACCTGCCCCTCCCGCCCCCAGCACAAAACTGACTTTAGCTGTCACAGAGCACGTCTGCAGACCGGACCTACCTGGAGGAGTCAGCAGGTAAGCCACAAAACGGGCCAGGTGTTCATTCTGTCGCACTTAGAAAGTGTCGGCAAAAATAAGAAAGAAGTAGCGGGCCTACATGCCCGTCTCTCCAACGCCGGGGAGGCGGTTCAGCCGATTCTGGCAAGTCCAAACCCTGTCACGTTTGGCAGCCACCACAGGTCGCGCTGCCGGAGCATGCCTTCATGGTAGGATTGTGGCAAGTGAGAGCGTCAAGTCCTTCAGACAACTTCATTCCGATTCTAATGCTGAAGGTTGTATACATAGAAAAAGAAAGAAAGAAAGTACTGGAGCGTCTTAATTACCGGGTGTTCATGCTGGGCGTGGGGAAGCAGGGGCTGGGGTGAGGGTGGTGGGGGCTGAGGGGGCTTAGGGGGTGGGAGCGGATCCCAAGGGAGACGGTCCTGGGAGCTCAGGGCTTGGAAGTCCACCACCTGGCTGTGCAGCCGCGGGATGCAGTCGGCTTTGCTGGACACTGTGAGGTGCCATGAGGGCTGGGGTGGGTCCTGGGGAGGGCAAGGCCAGAATAGGATGGGCCTGGGGAGGGTGGGCCTGGGGAGGGGTGGGGCCAGAGAGGACGGGGCTGGAGTAAGGCGGGGCTGGGGAGGAATGAGGCCCGGGGAGGCGTGGAGCTGGGGGAGGGCGGGCCTGTGGGGCAGGGCCTGTGGGGGCATGGGGCCAGCGTGTCTGATTCTGGGACAGCCCCACTCTTCCCTTCCATGGCTCCTGATGTGACGGAAGAGCCTCTGCCAAGCCCTGGGCTCCTGGTGGGTTCCTGGTTTTTCTTTAGCCTCCTGCCCTCAGGGTCGATGAGGGGATGGAGGACGTGGAGAGACGGCCCAGACAGGGAAGGAGTTCCCTGGGGAAGAAGAGGGAGCCTGGAGTGGGTGGGTGGTCAGGAACCGTTCTGGAGGAGGGGTCTCAGGGTGAGGGCTCCTGGGGCCCGTGACTGTGAGGCAAGGTGGGTGTGTGGGCAGAGGCCATGGGGCGGTGCTGGGCCAGGGGAGGGCAGGGCCCATTCTTAGGACAGGCCTCAGGGTGGAACAAGAACAGATAAATTCTTGGGGGCGATAGTATCCCTCGCCATGGAGAGTCCTGTACAACCCATGGAGGCCTCTCTCCCTTCTCCCACCCCTGTTCTGTGCTTCTCCCGAGGGGCCAGGCCGGCCACGCTGTCATTAACCCACACCAGGGACCACATGGGTGTAACATGGAGGTGGAGAGGGCCAGGCCTTGGAAGCCCACGATCTGGCCGCGTGGCTGTGGGATCCGGCTGGCGTCACTGGATGCTGTGGGGGCGGGTGAGGGCCGGGCGCAGGGAGGATGCTGTGGGTCCCCCATGTACCCTGAACAGGACAGTAGCCTAGTGCTCCAGGGGTTGCCCCATGTCACATCCAGTGGGGGGTGTCCTGAGGGCAGTGGGGCCAGTGGAGGGGCATCAGGAGGCCTCCCTGTTGGAGATTGGACTGGGCCCTCCTTCTGCACAGCTGGGTTTTCGGTTGGGGCAGGAGGGAGGGACTCAGGAATGAATGCAGTCAGGCAGCCTTTGCTCCTGCTTCCCATGGGCTCCCACCAGCCTGGTGACTTGCTGGGGGGACACGAGGAAGATGGGGCATGGCTGAGGCTTGGGCAGTGGGGAAGAGCCAGCCTGGGCTGGGTGTCTCTCCGTGATGCCAGGGACCCTGGTGGGGCACCAGAGACATCATGAGGAACTTGTGATTGATGCTTTCCAAAACAGGTCCTTGGCTTTTGAGTGACAGCCAGGCAGAGTTAGCCCGGTGGTGGAAGCCACCCGACAGCTCCACTTTCCTGATGAAAACGTGACATTCGTGTCTTGAGACACTAGCTGGGGAGACTGGGAGCTGGGTCCTCTCCGAGTGCCAGGTCAGTCGAGGGCGTGTGACCTGAAGTGCACGGTGTGTCCCTCCCCTGTCCAGGGTCCTGAGCTTCTGAGGCTTCTGGGTCCTCTGTGCTCCAGCATCCTCAGGTTCTCTTTTCGGGGGGACCACGTGGGGGCCCCACATTGCACCTGACTCCCCCAAGGGCTGGACGTGGGCTGCTGCCTCCTTCCCTGGGAAGCGTCTGGCCAGCGCATCAGGGAGCACGGGTCTCTGTCCTGTTTTTCTCCATCAGGCTTGGGAAAAGCTTTCCCCAGAGCAGACACCCGACAGCAGGGGTTGGCTCCCATGGCTTTTGTGACCCAGCCTCAGTTTCTCTGTCCAAGCTGCATTCTCTGGGTGAGGGTGTCTGCACCTGGGGTGTGAGAGACAGAGTGCGCGAGGGAGAGAGGCTGTGTCTGTGCCTGTGCCTGTGCGTGTGTGTGTGTGTGTGAGCATCTGCGCTCCTGCGGGCTGTGCCTGTCCGTGCAGGTGTGTGCAGGGATGCATGCGTGTTCCCACGTGTGGACTGTGTG
>NW_016107882.1:254114-256265 GCF_001604975.1 Cebus imitator | reverse complement strand
GGGCTGTGCCTGTCCGTGCAGGTGTGTGCAGGGATGCATGCATGTTCCCACGTGTGGACTGTGTGTGAGCATCTGCACTCCTGCAGGCTTAGCCTGTCTGTGCTGGTGTGTGCAGAGATGCCTGCGTGTTCCCACACGTGGAGTGTGTGTGTGTCCCTGCCTGGGTGTGGAGGTGTTGATGCTGGCAGTGGCCTGACCCCTCGGGCCCCACCCAGGCCTTGCCCCTCTTCTCCGTGTCGGAATCTTCCTGCAGCCACCGCCCGCCCGCCCCACCCCTGCCTTGGGTGGCCTGGACCCCCCACCAGCTCTGGGTTCAAGGGCACCAGGCAGGGCGGGAAGTGACGGGCCATGGGTCCGGATGACTGACAACAGGCTCTGCCTTCAGTTCAGGCTCAGACGGAACCCCTGGGGTCTCTGGGCACGTGGTAGGTGCAGGGATCCCCGCAGCTGCCTGAACACGCTGCTCCTGCCCCGCAGCCCCCGCCCGTGCCCGCGTCCTCGGGCGGGCAGCACCCCATGGTGCCGCCTCGGGTCTTCTCAGGGCCAGGCCACCCTGAGCACCTGCAGGCGCCTCCGCGGTGACCTGAAGACAGAGGGGCCGGCCAGGTCTCCCCAGACCAGTGGATGAGCTAGCAGAGGGCATGGGGGACCTAAAAATCATGGTGGGGGGCACCAGGCAGTGTCACACACCCCTACAAGCTCAGGGGAAGGCCATCTTTACCCACAGGGCCAAAATGTGGGTGCAGGCTCCCCTCTGGAGCGGACACGCTGAGTGCACACCCAGGCCCTGGCCCCCTCCTTTGCATCAGAGCAGGACACAGGGCCCAGTGACAGTGGCCTCCGCCCCTCCGCCCCTCCGCCCCTCCGCCCCTCCGCTCCTCCCCCAGCCTCTCCCCTCCCTCTCCCATTCCCCCGCCCCCACCCCCCAGCCAAGCTAGGCACTGCTCAGAGCCAGGCCAGAGGTAGGGCACCAGCTCTGCAGTGCATGGAGTAGTTTCCACCCTTAGCTGTGAAGAGTGGCGTTTCTTGATCAAAGTTTCTAGCACATGTGTGTTGGTGAGGATGCCATCATCTATTTGCTGGGCACACACTGTGCCAGCTGAATGGAGGCCCCCAAAGATGCGCAGGCCCTAACCCTGAAACCGGTGAGTGCCACCTTGGACAGCAACGTGATGACAGGTCTGGAGGGGGCAGAGTCTCCAGGTCACCCACCTGCACCTTGTGCTGGGCCGGGTAGTGGCGCCCCAGATTCACATCCCTCCCACACCTTGGAATGGGATCCTATCTGGAAATAGGTATTGCAGACGTGTTTCGTTAAGACGTGGTCATCCTGGAGTAAGGCAGCCCTGATCTGGTATAACCCTTGTCCTGAGGAGGAGACGCGGGGAGGAGCCCCCTGAGGGCCACCAGGGGCTGCTGGCCACTCCACATGCTGGAGGGCCGCAAGTCCAACGCTCAGCTTCCAGGAGGCGCCAGCCCTGTTCACGGCTATGGATTCCAGACCTCGGCCTCCAGAACTGCGAGAGAAGAAGCGCGCTGCTTTAAGTGGCAGATGTAGGGGGTGTGCTCCGGCCACCCAGGAAACTCCCACAGGTCCTCACTGCAAAGACGGCGTCCTCACGAGAGGGAGGCAGGAGAAGGCGGCGGGGAACGGAGACCGGGAGTGGAGAAGGAGGAAGACGCTTAGGCCGACTCTGCGGGGGAACCGGCTGCTTCTGCGGAAACGCCTTAGAACCACCCCTCTTCAGGGACACGCCGCAGTGTGACTCATTTCCCACACAGCAGCTATGGTGACCCTAAATTCTTCACATTCCCGCTGCATGTCAGCTTTACAGCTCCGTCAGCACCGACCCGGCCTGCAGGTGCGGGCACTCAGGCTCTGCCCCGTGCCCACAGCCCCTCCATCCCCTCTGGGTCCCACTCTGGGGCTGCCCGGTCCTTCTGAAACATGGGGCCCCTCCTGTGCTGTGGACCAGGGGCTCCCAAAGTGCTTCCATTTCTTTTAAAATAAGAACAATATAAACGTTTAGGTCAAAACAATGTTTTACTCTAAAATAACTTTTCATATTTATAGTGTGGCCGTCATCCCGTACGGTGCCCCCTGTCTGTAGTGTTAGGGGATCCACACGTCACAAGGTGCAGCCCTGCCCC
>NW_016107882.1:251612-251872 GCF_001604975.1 Cebus imitator | reverse complement strand
CCCGGAGTGTGCCCCCCACCTGCCTTCCCAGCCTCCCCGTCATGTCCCCGTGAGGGTTCTCACCTGGCAAACCTCAGCTGCGTCTCTCTTCGATGCCTTGTGACTGCTGTAACAACAGGAATTGATTCTCTTCCGACTCTGAAGGTCAGAAGTTCGAAATGTAGGTGCCGCAGGGCTGGTTCCTTCTGGAGGTGCTTCTGCTGCGGACTGAATGCTTGTGTCACCCTCAGATTTGTAAGTTGAAGTCCCCAACCCCTAAC
>NW_016107882.1:250464-251374 GCF_001604975.1 Cebus imitator | reverse complement strand
TCTCTCTCTCTCTCTCTCTGACTCTCTCTGCCGTGTGAGGACAGAGTGAGAAGGTGCCTACCTGAAGCCGGGAAGAAGGCCCTCACCAGGAACGGAGTGGCTGGGACCTTATCTTGGAGTCTGCAGGCCCCGGGCCTGTGAGAAGTCAGCCTCAGCCTCTGTTGTTTGACCCTCCGGTTGGAGTTTGTTGACGGCTGGAGCTGACGGAGACACGTGCGTGCCTCTGCCAGCCTCTGGCGGTGCCAGTGGTCTGTGGCGCTCTGTGGCGCTCTGTGGCGCTCTGTGGCGCTCTGTGGCGCTCTGTGGCGCTCTGTGGCTGTGTCTCTGTCTCCGCCTTCTCAGCCTCCTTCTCCCGGCTTCTCTTCACATCGTCTTCACTCGGGGCTGCTGTCCTGGTGAGGGCACAAGTGGTGTCTGGGTTCCAGGGCTGATGGGGCCCAAGTAACAGCCTGTGCTCTCTGGCGGTGGTGCTGAGATCGAGGTGTGGCAGGACCATGCCCCCCCAGAGGCTCCCAGGAGCCCCTTCCTGGCCACTCCCAGGCCCCAGCGCTGCCGGCTGTCCTTGGCGGGTCGACGCCGGCCATAGGTTGGACCCTCAGTCAGCTGCTGTTTGGAAAAATTAGTGAAGCTGGAATTCCACACCCCCTGACAGAAGCCTGGGAGCCCCTGTGTGGGGCACACGTGCTAAGTCGCCTTAAAACCTTGTATTTTTGCCAGGCGTGGTGGCTCATGCCTGTAATCTCAGCACTTTGGGAGGCCGAGGTGGGCAGATCACGAGGACAGGAGATCGAGACCATCCTGGCTAACACGGTGAAAGCCCATCTCTGCTAAAAATATATTTAAAAAAAAATTAGCCGGGTGTGGTGGTATTTGCCTGTAATCCCAGCTACTCGGGAGGCTGAGGCAGGAG
>NW_016107882.1:229151-250393 GCF_001604975.1 Cebus imitator | reverse complement strand
AAAAATTGTATTTTTTAATTTTAATTTTTTTTTTTTGAGATGGGGTCTCACTCTCTTGCCCAGGCTGGAGTGCAGTGGGGCCATCTCAGCTCACTGCAACCTCCGCCTCCCGGGTTCAAGTCGCTCTCCTGTCTTAGTCTCCCAAGTAGCTAGGATTACAGGTGCACACCACCACACCCAGCTAATTGTTTTATTTTTAGTAGAGACGTGGTTTCACCATATTGGTCAGGCTGGTCTTGAACTCCCGACCTCAGGTGATCCACCAACCTTGGCCTCCCAAAGTGCTGGGATGACAAGTGTGAGCCACTGCACTGGGCCAAAACCTGATATTTCTAATTCCCCTGACTTGGGGTGGGAGCTCATCCCTCCTGGGTAACCGCATACATGCTCCACTTTGCAAAGTATCAGGATCAAAACCCGTCCTTTCTGCTTCATAATTACGGATCCCATGGACTCCGTGTTCCACACCATGTTTGCGTAGTGAGCACGCCTGTTAATGTCCATGTACTCATGTTCATGTACAAAGGCTTAAACGGTTAAACATCTAAAACAAATATGCTTAGTGAATGGAAATCAAACCTTATTTCCTTTTAATTCCAGAGTTGTCCGGGGAAAGCTGACTTGAAAGATGTTGAAATTGGATAGGTAATTAACTCACGTGCACCTACACGAGAAAGAATAGAATGCGCAAATTATTTGTAACGTTTTGTAAGCACTGAAATTAATGTAGTGTGAATTTGTCATTTCTACCAAAAGTTACAGATTTTCTATATTATAATTTAATCTTTGTAATGTAAAAAGAATAGAAATTTTGCCCTTTCTGGCCTCTTGGGAAGGCAGAGCTAGTGTATCTAATTATCTGAACACATAAGAACATAAAGAAATAGCAAGTAGTGAAATTATAAATCGGCTGGAACAACTCCATGTTTTCTGATTAAACTCTCTTTCTGGGGCCTTAGCAATCATGTCGCCCCTGTGTTCATAGTAATTGCATGTGTCAAAGCTGAGGCTTTGTGTAAATGGGACCAAACGAGTTACAATTTTAATTTAGAAGGAGATAACTGAGTCCTCCGCTGGCTGGCCGGTCGCAGGTCGGGAGTCTGGTGGAGCGCGAGGGCAGAGGCCCCAGGGCGTCAGGTTGATGGCGGGTGGAGATCTAATCAGGCCACATCACAACAGCGGAATTGTTCAAAAAGAGAAATGCAATTTACCAACACAAAACCAGCCACCTGCTCTCTTGCCTGTGTTATCCATGTAAAGGAGGACGGCTAATTTTTTTCATCGCTCAAGGGCAATGAATTTTAACAATGGATACTGCCTTGATCATCAAAACGGTAACAGGCTTAAAATGAGATCTTTTGGACACACTGGAATCCTAGAAACAAAGCAAAATTCTGTTTGTAGCTTTGAAAATGCTCAAAAATGCAGAGGGGTAGCCCCTCCTTTATAATTTTGTTGAGGACTCTCAGGTCCGTGGGTGTTTGTCTCTGAGGTTGGTTTGTACGGAAGGGAGTATTCGATTCTCCCAAGCAGGGTGCACTGACTCAGTCATTCAAAGGAGAAATCCAATGAGCAGGAGCACCTCTGCTTCTGATCCCAGAAGGGTCCTCTCTCTGAGGGTGGAAGATTCACAGCAAAGCCTCTATCGGGAAGCACACACTCAGTCACAGGCGGACCAGTGATGCTGAGGCCGAGCCCCCACCTGCTCCTGCACCTGCGTGGCCCAGGGTCACCGCCACACTCGTGTCTCTCCCGTGAGCTCTGAGCACAGCCCTCTCCCGGGGCAAAGAGGGTGGCCATGAACCCGTGGGAGCGCTGGTGCCAGCTGCTGCATTCAGAGCTCCACACCCGTCTCTTCCAGCTCAGCTTTCCTGCTGGCCCCTCATTTTGGACACATAAAAAGCCAGCGTTGTAAGTCTGATTTTATTCATTTATGTGTAAACAAAAAAGAAAGAAAGATTTGAATCAAATATATGATATCCTCAGTCGAGGGGGACCTTTGGACTCCACCCTGACAAGGCCAGGGACGTATTTTGGTATGGCTTCACCATTGCATGAGTCAGTTGAATTTTCTGAGGGTTTCATTAGTACCCGTCATTGAGTTTTATATGGCATACCTGAAATTCGGAATCCCAGCCAAAGGAAGCATTTGCCTTCTGAAGGAGCTGGATTCTTCTTAAGGGAAACTAAAAGCTGAAGTGTGGGGGAAGAGATGCCCAGCCCAGCTGAGGACTCCACCTGTCAGGGTGGCTGTAAAATGCCTGCGTGTCGGTGCAGAGACAGAGGTGGGTCCCGGGAATTCACGCAGCTCTCCAGCCTACAGTGCTGGGTGCATGGGTGTCCTGGTGTACGTAGACTTTCGAACCAAACGGGCCTGGATCCAAATATTAATTCCTGGGCTTTCCAGTCGTGTGGCTTTGGAAGGAGCATTCTGTTTTTATGAGATTCCATTTCCATACTCATAAAAGGAGGGCATATTTTTTAGGATTGTGGTCAAGATTGGGAACAATAAATCCAAAACCCCTGGCACACGGTAGCACCTAAATCAGGAGCAGCTCTGATTATTGGGAGGGCATACATATGGACATTGAACATTTACTAACTATAGTTGTAAAAATCTTGGTGGTTGCAATCTTATAAATCAGGGAGTAAATCTAGCCATTCATCTGCAGCTCCAGCAGCTGCCCTGGGAAGGAAGCGAAAGGACCGTTGCTGCCTGGAGATCCTGGGCTCCACGGGAGAATGTCCTAGAACTGGGAAACCATGAAGGGGCTGCCCGCAGAGCCTGGCAACGCTTCTAAAGGAAGGGCCCAGAGCAGGGCATGCTTTTGTTTGGGAATGTGCGGGAAAGGTCTAATGGGCAGAGGATTCCATGCGGAGTGGAAAGCAAGTGAGAGGGGCGCCTCTGAGGACCAGCGGGGAGGGTTTCCAGTGCCCTCCGCCCCAGCCCCAGTGCCCGGGAGGCGGGGATGGTAGGTGCAGGTGTTCCAAGGGAGCAGGAGGGAATAATTTGTCCTTCCAGAGGGAGCTCCAGGCCCAGGGCAGCAGCCAGGGGAGGGAGGAGGGGCCCAGGTGAAGTCAGCGTAGAGGGACCCTGAGGTCTGGAATTCATGCTTTTCTGTTCTCTGCAGTGGCTCCTGCCTCCCTTATCCCTCTCCCTCCATCCAGAGTAGTCTGTGACTCAGAGAGAGAAGACCCAGTCAGGGAGACTCACACTGGAGAGCACAGCAGAGCAGACACAGCCGGCTGCCCACCGGGGTTCGAGGAGGTGGTCCGCATGATCAGAAGGAGCTGCAGCTGGGAGCAGGGAGTCAGGGGTGGGAGACCCCCCAGGGCGTGCAGGCTCTAGGCCCACTGGGTGGGCTCTGGAAACCTTGCTGTTTTATTTTTCCGTTAAATGAAGAGCTGACTCCAGAGGGCTGGAGCTGTAGAAACATCCTGGTGGCACAGGCTCAGTGGGGGCAGAAATTTACACAAAACTACGAATACTAGAGGTGAAATAGCCACTGCAAACTGTAACTGAGACAGTGAAAAGAGACCTAACCAGCTCCATCTTGTTTTTAACCTCCAAGCAAGTGTATTCATTCCTGGGCGTACGTTGAAGTAACTAACTGACTTAGTTTACAGTTTAAAACACAAGTAATAACAGCCCTTTCCCAAAACAAACCTCCTTCTTGCCTGGGGACTAGACTGCCTTTGTGGGACGAACAAATTAGCCACAGGGTTAGACATGATGGTTTAGGAACCACGCAGCTGGAGGCTACGGGATTCTGACCCTCCCTAAACTGCTCCTAAGATCAAGGCTTGAGATATTGCGGACCCTGCACTGGATGGGTCAGCTGGCACCACCCAGATCGATAATCTGGTTCCTCTGGTCTTGTGGCCCCCACCGGGAACTGATTCGGCCCAAGAAGACTGCTCTGACTCCCGGTGACTTCATCCTTGACCAATCAACACTCCCAGCTCACTGGCTTCCTATAACCCACCAAGTCGGCCTTAAAAACTCTGCTCTCGGGGCCGGGCGCGGTGGCTCAAGCCTGTAATCCCAGCACTTTGGGATGCTGAGGCGGGCGGATCACCTGAGGTCAGCAGTTCGAGACCAGCCTGATCAATATGGTGAAATCCCATCTTTACAATAAAATAAAATTAAAAAAAAAAAAAAAAAGAAAGAAAACTCTGCTCTCTGAATGCTCCAGGAGACTAATGTAACAATGAAACTCTGGTCTCCTGCACAGCTGGCTCTGCATGAATTACTTTCTCTACTGCAATTCCCCTGTCTTGAAGAATCAGCTCTGTCTGGGCAGTGGGCAAAGTGAACCCACTGGGTGGTTACACAGGCATTAAAAACAAATGGTTAAATATTTGAACAACGTTATGACAATAAATTCAACAGCCTACATGAAATCGACAAATTCCTTAAAAGACACAAAGTACTAAAAGCTCACTCAGAAGAAAATAGATAACCAAATAGTCCTGTACACAACAAAGAAATTGAGTTTGCAGTTAAAAAGCTTCCTACAGGGAAAATTCCAGGCCCAGATGGCTTTATGAGTCAATTCTACCAAACATGTAAGAAAAAAATAATTGTTCACAAACTCGGCTGGGCATGGTGGCTCATGCCTGTAATCCCAGCACTTTGGGAGGCTGAGGCAGGCGGATCATGAGGTCAAGAGATTGAGACCATCGTGGCCAACATGGTGAAACGCTGTTTCTACTAAAAGTACAAAAATTAGCTAGACATGGTGGCGCATACCTCTCGTCCCAGCTACGCAGAAGGCTGAGGCAGGAGAATCTCTTGAACCCGGGAGGTGGAGGTTGCAGCGGGCTGAGACCGTGCCACTGAACTCCAGCCTGGAGACGGAGCAAGACTCCATCTCTAATAATAATAATAATTCACAAACTCAGAAATTGAACAGAAAATAATGCTTCTTAATTCATTCTATGAAGCCAGCATTAGCTCAACCTCCAAGTCAGACAAAGACGTCACATGCGGAGAAAACCACAACATAACATTTCTCATGAACAAAGGGTTTAAGCACTAACAAATTGAGAAAATTGGCTCCAAGAACATTTACAAGGTAATATCTTGATAGCAAATTGAAAAAGCATTTGCAAAAATTCAAATTCAAAATGTAGTGTTGATAAAAACTCTCAGCAAACCAGGAATGGAAGGAACCGTCCTCAACCCTATGAGCTTCGTCTGTGGTGACCTGCAGATACACTGCACTTCACGGGGAAGGACTGAACGTTTTCCCACAGGCCCCGGGCAAAGGCAGGAGCAGCTGCTCTCATAACCGCCAAAGGGAATCCCACAAAAGGAGCCAGCATCTCCTTTAGCTGTACCTGAAGCCACCACCTACCGCTTTGTTTTCAGGTTTTGGGGTAAATGGAGACAGAAAATAATGCAAGTAAAACAGGTGACAAACCACAGCTTACACGGATTTCAGGCCAGAATCCCAGAGTGAGGGTCGCCGGCCGCAGATCGAGGTGCTGGCAGGGCAGCTTTGGTGGCCGCCAGTGTCCTCTGTGGCAGCTGCGCTGCTGTGTCTTCAGGGCCAGCTCCCTTCCTCCATCTTCACACGCCCTTGACCTTCTCTGTGCACCGTCTCCTGCCTCCCTCTTCCGAGAGACCCTGCGGTGGCATTCAGGACCCCTAGGATGAGCCAGGTAGCACATTCAGGGTCCACAGTTGCTTCACATCCACCAAGACCTCTCTCTGCAATGTCCACGGGCTCGGAGAGCAGGACGTGTGTGTCTCTGGGGGCCGGTTTTCAGCCTCTGCGGGCATCACCCACAGGTGGAGGTTCACCGACATCTCCCAGCAGGAAACACCATCCATGCCAGGATTCTGCCCTGGTGCCGCTGTCTCTCGCGTGTGGTTGACAGTTTGTTCTGAGCTCACAGCCCAGCGCAGGTTGGGGGAAGATCCATCGCTTCTCTTCCCAGACCTGGAAATGTCACCGACCATCAGGCAAACTCCATGTTGTCTGTCGGCTAGTCCTGCCCCTGTCACCCATCATTCTCCTTCTCTATTTGTATTTCCTAAAGATTCTGAGGTACCTGGAATCATTAAGGCAGCAGGAGAATAAAGGTAAAACAAGCAAATCATATATATATAAATTATTTCAAGGAATTGTTGGCCATGCTGGGGGCTGGCAGACACATCTGAGGTCCCCAGGGCAGGTCACAGGAAGGAAGGGTGGGGCTGTCTGGCAGGAGCTGTGGCAGGCGCAGTTTCCTCTCTTGGGGACACCATGGTCTTGTCCTACAGGTCCCCCACGGTGCAGCAAGGGCCCCACGAGCAAGAAGTCTCCTTGACTCAAAGCTGCCAAACTGGGGTGTCATCCCTACCTACGCAGCATCCCCACAGCCTCACCAGAAAGAGTTTGATGCACCATGGGGCGCATGGCCCAGCCATGCTGATGTGCGCCATCACGCTGATTCCCACACGCAGGGACTTCCTTACCCTGCACCCATCATTGTGATGCTGGGGTGTGCAAGAATGAGTCTTGTAACACATTTTCACACGCACATTTGTGGGAGGTTTAGGGAGCCACAGGTGCAGTGTTCAAGGAAGGTGGGGAGGGTGCCAGGCAGACAGGTGCTGCTGTCGGGGGATGGGGGGGAGGCTGCATCCACAACCCGGGGCCACCAGCCCAGCGCCGCCCACAGGGGCTCAGGCCTTCATGCCCCAAGGCTGCACAGCGCTCCTGTTTCCCTCCCTGCCTGCCCTGCTGCTCCTTCTGCCCCACAGGGACTGCCCTAGCTGCTGCCAGCCTCACAGCTCATGGCCCGTAAAAACTCTGAACCTTGGTCGGCGCATTGCCTGACACATGGGGTCACCTTCTCTGGGCGGCCATAGGTTCCTATGCCCAGAGGATCAGGGCCGCCTCAGCCCAGGCACCCTTCTGCGGCGCCCATATTCCCTGGCTTCACGGGGTACATGGGCAGTCGGGCCTCAGAAGTCTGACTCTGGTTCCAGAGCTTGGAGGGAGACCGAGGCCCTCTCATGCTCACACGGGGTGTGGGGTTTGGGGAAACACAACTCCAGTGCCTTGCTGGAGCCGGGCTGCTTTAAATGAAATGTAACTCTCTGCCTCCTCTCCCAGGACTGGAAAAATCCTCTGTCCTCGGACGAGAGGGTGTGTCTTCCACATCCTGCTCCCCATGTGGCTTGCAGCGAGGACAGCCAAGGGGACAGCATGCTTGTCATCCTTGGACCTCGAGGGAAGCAGGGTAAAGGTGACCATCTGCCATAAACCCGGGGCGAGGGCTCCCTGCCCAGCCACCCTCTGGGACATTCAGTCTTCTCCCTCTTTCGAAGACTCCAGCTCTTCCTGCTCCTCACTCACAGGGCTTCCCTGGAGGGGCGTCTTCTCCACCCTGTCACTTCCCTAAGGAAGGACTCCCATGGGACCGTCACTCACAAGAAATGCTCCTGCAGTGACCAGAGTGACTGTCAGAGCTGCTGCCCCAGGGTCAGCATGCTGAGGCCGCCCCAGGCAGCCCCAGGCCGAGACTGCAGCTTTGACAGAGGCCAGTGTGCAGGTGTGGACACACGTGCCCCCGCGTCCAGGCCCACAGACCGTGGGGGCAGCAGGCTGTCCCAGGTTGAGCGCTTGGGATGCCAGCAGGGAGACAGCCCTGTGGGCTTCGGCAGGGGGGCCTGTCTTCTCTTCGGCTATTACAATAGGCTACACTGTCTGCACCTTGTTACATTGTGTCACTTATGAGACTATATTTTGTGGTGACCACTGTGTTACATTCTGCTACATTACAGCCACATTCTATCCCATTGTCTTACAGAGTGTGACACCGCATTGATTGCTCTGTTGCTAGGGTGAGGGGATAGGTCTAGACTGAAATGGCCACTATGATCCCTTCAAATTAAGATTCTAAGATTTGATGGATTTCCTGCTGAGTTTCTCGGAGCACTATTTTGTTCTGAACCTCAGGACGTGTTTCATTTCTTCAAGGCAAGGTAGACACAAAAGTAACAGCGGGAGGGAACAGCTGTCTCTGCGTGTTATGCCAAGTCTGCAGTTAGCTCTTTGTCACGCCACAGACTGGACGTGGCAGCCACAAGGTGTCCATATACCCCCTGCACTATTGCTCTGGTCCAAGAGCCCACGGCGAGTGAAAGGTGCTGATTCTGAGAGAATGATTCGCAGCCACTCTGTCTTGGAGTACCATTTCCTAAAATAGTGTCATGTTATATTATGGTGTTATTTTAATGCTTTCTCAATCCTCAATTCCAACAGATGCTTACTAAGCCCTTCCTGTATCCACTCACGCAATCCCCAGTCTCAGGGAATAGACACTGTGATTGTCCCCAGTCGAGACAGGGAGAACTGAGGAACTTGCCGAGGTTTGCTATGGGTGATGGCGGGGAGGGGTAGCTGGACCTGGCAGCCTGACTGCAGACGGTGGCCCTAAAGCTGCCTGGCCATGGCCACAGATATCCCAAATATCCCCTTTGGGAGCACAAGGTCCTCAAAGCCAGGGAGTTCTTTTTCCTGTCTTATGCCTGCTGTGCCTGCCACAGAGCTCTGCCTGCTTCCTATTATACAGCGAGGGCTGCAAAACATTTGGTAATAAACGACTGCATGAATGAAGGTGAGCTGGTTCATGGGCCCCACTGCAGGTGAGTTGCAAAAGGTGGCCTCTTGCATTCCATCTAGCCAAGCTGTGCTCCCGCTGAATCGGGTCTGCAGAGGAAGGCGCAGCTTCCAGGGAAGGGAGCCGGTGTTCTTAGTGTGGTGGCCTCAAATGATGCAAACATGAGCTGCTTTGCCTTGAGATATCTTCTGGCCTTGTTGCCAGAGGATGCTCCCTTCCTTCTGCTGGCAGAAGAAGGAAACATGCTGAAGCTGGTGTTTGGGAGCCCAGGGGATGGAGGAACGCCACAGATTCCTCTGCACATGCGCCGTGCCCTGTCCCGCCTGGCCCCGCAGCTGTAGGGAGTGCTCAGCATCATCGTGGCAGCTCTCCAGGAACACGGTGTCTGGTTGCCGTGCTGAGGGCTGGAGAGCCAAGGGAAGGTCCAGCTGAGAGTGTGGAAGACCAGGTGAGAGCGTGGAGGTCCAGGTGAGAAGGTGGAGGTCCAGGTGAGACGGTGGAGGTCCAGGTGAGAACATGGGGAGGTCCAGGTGACGATGTAGAGGTCCAGGTGAGGATGTAGAGGTCCAGGTGAGGATGTAGAGGTCCAGGTGAGAACATGGGGAGGTCCAGGTGAGGATGTAGAGGTCCAGGTGAGGATGTGGAGGCCCAGGTGGGACTATAGGGAGGTCCAGGTGAGAACATGGGGCAGTCCAGGTGATGATGTGGAGCTCCAGTTGAGGATGTGGAGCTCCTGGTGAGATGTGGAGGTTCAGGTCTAGGTGAGAACATGGGAAGTCCTGGTGAGGATGTGGAAGTCCATGTGAGAATCCGGGGAGGGCCAGGTGAGGACATACGACAGTCCAGGTGAGGATGTGAAGGTCCAGGGAGGATGTGGAGCTCCCGGTGAGATGTGGAGGTTCCAGTGAGAATACAGGAATCCTGTGTCAGGTGTGTCCCACAAAGCAGCTGGCTCTGGGCTGCCCCTGGAAGGTCCCTGGTCTCTTTGGGAGATGGGGCTTCCAATCTTTTGGCTTCCCTGGGCCACATTGGAAGAATTACCACACATAAACTATACTAACAATCATAGTTGATGAGCTTAAAAAACATCGCGGGAAACCTCATAATTAAAATGTTTTATTATTTTATTTATTTTTATTTTTAAATTTTATTTCAATAGGTTTTTTTGGGGAACAGGTGGTGTTTGGTTCCATGAAAAAGTTCTTCAGTGGTGATTTCTGAGATTGTGGTGCACCCATCGCCTGAGCAGTGTACACTGTACCCAATCTGTCGGCTTTTAACCTTGCCGTGTCCCACCCTTTCCTACGAGTCCCCCAAATCCAATGTATCATTTTTATGCCTTTGTGTACTCATAGCTTAGCTGCCATATATGAGTGAGAACATACGATGTTTGGCTTTTCTTCCCTGAGTTACTTCACTTAGAGTAATGGTCTCCAACTCCACCCAAGTTGCAGTGAATCCCATTATTTCATTCTTTTTTATGGCTGAATAGTATTCCATGGTATTTATATAGTACATTTTCTTTATCCACTGGTTGATTGATGGGCATTTGGGCTGGTTTTTGCAATTGCAAATTGTGCTGCTCTAAACATGACTGTGAGTATCTTTTTGTATATTGGGTTTTTTCCCCCATCTGGGTAGATACTCAGTAGTGGGATTGCTGGATCAAACAGTAGATCTACGTTTAGTTCTTTAGGGAATCTTCACACTGTTTTCCACAGTGGTTGTACTAGTTTACATTCTCACCAGCAGTGTAAAAGTGTTTCCTTTTTTATTTTTTTTGCTTTTGTTTTTTTTGAGACTGAGTCTCACTCTGTTGCCGGGGCTGGAGTGCAGTGGAACCATCTTGGCTGACTGCAACCTCCACCTTCTGGGTTCAAGTGATTCTCCTGCCTCAACCTCCAGCATAGCTGGGATTCCAGGTGCCTGCCACCATGCCCGGATAGTTCTTGTATTTTTAGTAGGGACAGGGGATTCATCATCTTGTCCAGGCTGGTCTTGAACTCCTGACTTCAAGTGATCCTCACACTTCAGCCTCCCAAAGTGCTGGGATTACAGGCGTGAGCCACCACGCCCGGCCAAAGTGTTTCCTTCTCAATGCATCCACGTCAACATCCATTTTTTTTGTTTGTTTTTTGGGTTTTGGCAGTTTTTGCAGGAGTGAGGTGGTGCCGCACTGCGGTTTCGATTTGCATCTCCCCGATGATTAGTGACGTTGAACGTTTTCCATGTTTGATGGCCATTTGTGTATCTTCTTTGGGGAATTCCCCATTCATGCCCTTAGCCCACTTTCTGATGGGATCGTTTGTTTTTTCTTGCTGAAAAAAATCTCACAATGTTTTAAGAAAGTTTAGGAATTTGCGCTGGCCGCATTCAGAGCCACCCCGGGCCGCATCGGCCCCAGCTGTGGGTTGGACGATCCCGTTCTACCGGGAATACTTACAAAGCGGGGTGGGCAGGGGGGCAGGAGCAGGGGGTGTCCCGTCCAGGTCGGTCGGGTTGAGATGGGGGGTCCCGCGTCTCCTGCCTGCCTGTGGCACCTCCAAGAGTGCAGCAGCTTCCAGCTCAGTTCCAGCGGCTGCAGGGAAGGGCGCGCGGCGGGAGCTCCCTGGTCCCCAAGTCCCGGGGCCTCTAAAGGGCGCTCCGCAGGCGCAAGGCGGGGGACCCGGGGCTGCTCCTCAGGCTGCGTCTCCCGCCCATTCCCTGCGCCCCAACCCCGGCCTCGGGCAGACAACCCTCTCTGGCGCGCTTGCCCCTCTCTAAGACGCGGGTCCCTGGGCTCCCCGCGGCGCCACCGTCCCCTCCTCGCCCTCCCCGCGGTCCCCAGCGAGTCTCCGCCCGTCGCGCTGTCTCTGCAGCCGCCGAGCGGTGGCGCCGCTGCCCTGGGAACCGGGGACCAAGAAGCGGCGGACTTAGGGTCTCGGTTTTGGGTCTGAGGGGTCCGAGCGGCTCCCGAGGGCGGGGGCGCCGGGTCTCCCTCCCAGGCATCCTCACGGGCGGTGGGTGCGGCCGGGGCCGGTGGGAAGAGGCGGCGGTGACCCCGGGGCGGGGGTGGGCCCTGCCGCGGCGCCCCGCGAGCCTCAGCGGGGGTCCCTCGTGTGCGCTGGCCTCGCCCTCCCGCCGCGCTTCTGGGCTTTTGGGCCGTGGGGATCCCAGGGGGGAAGGCCGAGCCAGGGATTCCCCTGCAGCCTCGGGAACGGTGTCCCACGAGTCTGCGGCAGGCGTTTCCCGTCACCCTGTCCTGGGAGAAGGGTCGCGCCCGATGGAACTCTGCGTTCCCATCTCCAGGCTCTCCCCGCCCTCCGCTTCTGTGCCCTGGACAGGCGGCCGGTTCTCCCCCGCCCTCCCCGTAGGCTCCCGCCCCCCAGCATTGGCGCAGCCAGGCCTGGCGCGGGGCTCCGGGGCCCGCCCTCAAGGGCAGGAGCTTGATCTCTATGTTTGGAGGCCTGAAGTCCCCCTGGGGCCCGGGCTCCCTTTGCGCTGTCTGCAGGGCGCTCTGCGGGTTCTCGCGGGCGTGCGTGATCGGGGCCGTGGCCCAGTCTGGGGTTGTGGTGAAAATGGGCTTTTCCGTAGGGGTTGGGGCAGTTCCGTAATAAGTGCTCACATCTGCCTGCGGGACCGTCTGCAGTCTTCCTAGACACCCTGGGATCGGGGGCGGGGCAAGGGTGGGTGGTCCTGGGTTCTGTGTGCTCCCCAGCCTGCCTGCCTGCTGAGAGAGGGCAGGTGTGCCACAGAGAACAGCATGGCAAAGAGAGCCAGGGGCACGTCTGCGGAAGCCCAGCAGCTGCACTCCAGCTCCCTCCAGCTCTTTCCATGACACACAGAGAGCCAGGGGGTTCCCAGGCCTGGAAATGGGACAAGGTGTAGACCCCTTTCCTCAGGCCAGGGTTGGCCTGGTCACGTCCATTGTCTGAAGCTGAGGTTAAGGGTTAAGAGTAAGGGCTGGGTCCTGTGGAGGCTCTGTCCTTCCGCATGCTCAGCTTGAGAAAAGTGATGAGAAGGGCCCACCGCCCGTTCACCCCAAACCCCATTGTCTACCTTGGACCTGGCCAAGCAAAGCCGGCTCAGGCACAGGACTCCCTGGGTGTTTGAAACTTTCCACCCTCAAGCAGGGGCTGTGAGCCTGGCAGGCTTGCCAAGCATGGACGTGCCCTGCACTGAGTGGGAAGGAGACTGTGTATAGAAATCTTCAGCCAGATTCTGTTCCTCTCAACATGAAGATGGCCTTGTGCTCAGTACTCACAAGTCACATGGAAAGCTCAAAAGCTAAGAATGTGGGTGTCTATTTTGGAATTCTATTATCTCAAATAATATCTAAAATCAAGACAAATGCTTACAGCAGGCTCGGAGCATAAAAGAAAAGGGAAGCATCTTCAGGAGACTTCGGATGACAGCACCCTGTGCCCTTATGAAGGAAAAGAAACACAGGCAATAAATCATGCCAAAGGCAGCTAGTCACACAAGTGTGTGGCTCCCACACACACGAACTCACCCATCAGCCAACCTCCCCACCATCCTGGGAGTCTGGTCTACAGCTGAAGGCTCATTTGCAAGAGGAAGAGGTTCTGGTGATGGTGACTCAGCTACTCCCAGAAGACAAAGTCTCAACCACACAGCAATTGAGACATTCATGACACTTTTCCATATTTCCAAATCCATTGTTGTCAGGTACATAATTAATTGTGACATTGCTAACTCTGGAAGAAGAAGGAGTTTCCATAATTTATTCATAAGACAGAGAAGTCAAGAGGCTCTCTTTGAAGCACCACTTCTCTTTCTCAAATGTCGGAGGACAAAAGAGGTTTCTTTTCCAAATCTGGAAACAGTGTAGAACTTAACCCTACCTGAAAGTGGTCTCCTTCCCAGGGACCAGTGGAAGGACCCAGGTGGAAGCACTAAAGGTTTTCTGGGAAAAGTAGACCCCTTCTGATTCCTGATTCCTAAGAGGTGGAAGGCAGGTGGGAATGGGGCTAGCATGCGGGCACGCATGGGGTAGATAACTGGCTCTTCTGCAACACTTTGGGACTCCCCCTTGGGCCAGGTTTGGCTCATACGTCAGCCTTGTAAGGGGGCCAAGCGAGAATTCTGTGTTTGCTGTGCAGAGATAGAGACGAGGGTGTTTCGTCGCCATCGTTCAGTGAATTGCCCAAGCGTGGCCTGCATGGTTAGGAAAGATAGAGAAGCTTTGAATTCCTCTGTGACATTGACCAGTAATGCCACAAACCTGAGCTGGAAGAGTTCCCTTGATTTCATGCTTGACGTACCAGGCACAGCATCTGGCCGCAGCACCAGAAGCACCAGCTCCTGCCCAAACAGGCTCAAGACCTCGTAGGCTGAAGTTGGAGGACATTTCTGTCTTCACGAGCCAGCCATGTGCTGGAGAGACTTAGGTGGCTCATGAATTTCAGTCATGGAGCTTCTGTTAAAGTGATCACTTGGAAACTGATGGTGCTCTGTCCATGGGAGGCACCCCAGTCTTCCTAAGTGCTGTTGCAGAGAAATTCCTAGTGTCTCGGGCGAAGGGCAAGGCTGTCCTGTGATGGTGGCATCAATCCCCACGTCACAGCATTAAAAAGACTCAGCACATACTACGACCAGTAAAAAATGCTGTAAGTAAAAATTACTTCGTAGTAGTTTTATTCTTATGCTTTCATTTATGAGCCATTGTCAATTATTGACCCTCCAGTTTTTAATTTTAATTTTATATTTCCAATGCATGAGGAAGATCACCTGGGCTCTCATTGTGTTTTTCTCAGTGTGCTCCGGTGGTGTGTTTGTAAATATTTGGCAACTCTATGTCTGGGGAAGCCAGCCCTGATCTGAAGGGTGCACTGACTACTTCCGTGGTGTAAATACCCCCGCCCTGGCTGATTCCAAGAGCTGACATGATGTCAGTGAGCAAGGAGTGGAGACGAGGTGTGTGCATGTGTGCGTGGGGTCGCTCAGGAGCAGAGGGGTTGTGCCAGCCCCAGCTTCTCCAGCAGAGAAATGCTTATTAGATGCAGACTACGTTCAAGCCCTGCCCATAACTGCAGGTCCCAGGGGACGCGTCACCTTTTCACCTCTCCTCTCCTCTCTCCCTGTCTTTTTTTTTTTTTTTTTTTTTTTTTTTATTTTTATTCTTTTTTTTTTTTTTTGAGACCGAGTCTCACTCTGTTGCCCAGGCTGTAGTGCAGCAGCAGGATCTCGGCTCACTGCAACGTCCTGGGTTCAAGCGATTCTCCAGCCTCAGCCTCCTGAGTAGCTGTGATTACAGGTGTGTGCCACCAAGCCCAGCTACTTTATGTATTTTTAGTAGAGACAGTGTTTAACCATGTTGGTTAGGCTGGTCTCAAACTCCTGACCTCGTGTGATCTGCCCACCTCAGCCTCCCAAACTGCTGGGATTACAGGCGTGAGCCACCGTGCCCAGCCATCTTTTGTCTTTTTGATTATAGCAATTCTAACGGGGATGCAATGATATCTGATTGTGGTTTTGGTTTGCATTTCCCTGACGATTAGTGATGCTGAGAATTTTTTTACATACCCATTGGTCATTTGTGTCTTTTCCTTTGAGAAATGCCTGTTCAGATACTTTGCCCACTTTTAAACAAAATTATTATTATTTTTGCAATTGAGTTGTTTGAGCTCCTTGTATATTCTGGATATTAATCCCTTGTTGCATGAATAGTTGGCAAATATTTTCTCCTACCCAGCAGGTTGTCTCTTCACTTTGTTGATAGTTTCCCTTGCTGGGCAGAAGCTTTCTAGGTGAAAATAGTCCTATTTGTCTGTTTTGGCTTTGTTGCCTGTGCTTTCAAGATTTTAGCCACACAATCTTTGCTTAGACCAACGTTCCATTTCCTCTATGTTTTCTTCTAAGAGTTTTACAGTTTTGGGTCTAACATTTAAGTCTGTAATCCATTCTGAGTTGATTTTTGTGTATGGTGATATATATGGTTCTAATTTCATTTTTTTTTTTTTGCTTATGTATATCCAGTTTTCCCAGCACCATTTAATGAAGAGAGTGTTCTTTCCTCAATGTATGTTCTCGGCATCTTTGTCAAAAATCACTTGGGTGAAAATATGTGGATTTATTTCTAGGTTCTCCATTCTGCTCCGTTATGAAGTATTCTTGACTAGTATTTTGCAGTATTCTTGACTAGTATTCTATAGTATTCTTGACTATTAGACTAGTAGGTTTTTTTTTCTTTTAGCACTTTTGTATTATGTTCCATTTACCTATGTGTCTGTTTTTATACCAATACCATACTGTTTTGGTTACTTTAGCTTTATAGTATATTTTGAAGTCAGATTGTGGGATACATCCAGCTTCCTTCTTTTATGCTCAGGATTGCTTTAGCTATTGGGGCTTTTTTGTGGTTCTATATGAATTTTATCATTGTTTCTTCTATTTCTATAAGATGTCCTTGGTATTTTGATAAGGGTTGCATTGAATCTACTGATTGCTTTGGATATTCTAATTGTTTTAACAATACAATTCTTCTGATCCATGAGCATGAAATATCTTTCCATTTGTTTGTATCCTCTTCAATTTCTTTCATCCATGTTTTGCAGTTTTCCTTAGAGAGGTCTTTCACCTCCTTCATTAAATTTGTTCCTAGGTTTTTTTTTTTTTTTTTAGTTTTTAAATGGGATTACCTTTTTGATTTCTTTTTTGGCTGGCTTGTTATTATTTACAGAAATGATATTGATTTTTTCTGTGGATTTCATATTCTGAAAGTTTACTTAGTTCATTTGTCAATTTTGAGAGTTTCCTTTTTGCTGAAGTCTTTACATTTTTCTAAATATAAGATTATATCTTATGCAAAAAGAGATAATTTAACTTCCTCTTTTCCAATTTAGATGCCTTTTATTTTTTTTTCTTGCCTGATTGATGTAGCTAGGACTTGCAGTACTATGTTGGACAGGGGTGGTGACAGTGGGCGTCCTTGTCTTGTTGTGGTTCTTGTAGGAAAGGCTTCAGCTTTTCCCCATTCAGCATGATGTTAGCTCTTGGGTTGTTATTTATGGCCTTTATTATGTCAATGTCTTCTATGCTTAATTTGTTGAGAGTTGTTATCATGAAAGGATGTTAAATTTTGTCAAATGCTTTTTCTGCATCTATTGATCATACGATTTTTGTCTTTCATTATGTCGATATGATATTCATCATGTTTATTGATTTGATATGTTGAGCCATCTTTGCATTTCTGGGACAAATCCCAGTTGATAACAGTGTATTATCTTTTGATGCATTTTTGGATTCAGTTTGCCTGATCCAAAGTTTTGCCTGAGTTTTGTTAAAAAATTTTGCATCTATGTTTATCAGGGATATTGGCCTGTAGCTTTCTTTTCTGTTGTGTCTTTGTCTGGTTTGGTATCAGGCTAATGCCGACCTCATAGAATAAGTTAGAAAGAATTTCTCTGCATTTTTTTGAAGTAGTTTGAGAAGATTTGTGTTGGTTTTTAAAATTTAAGTTTGGTAAAATTTGGCAGGAAAGCCATCGGTCCCAGGCTTTTCTTTGTTGGGAGACTTTTTGTCACTAATTCAGACTTGTTACTGATTATTAGTCTGTTCAGGTATCTGTTTCTTCTTGGTTCAATCTTTGTATGTGTTCAAAAATTCATCCCTTTCTTCTAGGTTTCCCATTGATTAAAATATAGTTGTTCATAGTAGCATCTGATGATATTTTGTATTTCTGTGGTATTAATTTTAATGTCTCCTTTTTTGTTTCAGATTTTGTTTATTTGGGTCTTCTCTTTTTCTTGGTTAATCTGGCTAGCAGTTTATTAATTTTGCTTATCGTTTTTAAAAAAAACCTCTTTCTTTTCATTGATTTTTGTATTTTTAGTCTGTATTTTGTTTAGGTCTGTGCTAATCTTTGTTATTATTTTTCTTCAGCTATGAAGTAATTCTGGATTTGGTTTGTTATGGCTTTTTTAGTTCTTCGGGGTGTATCATGGGTCATCTATTTGAAGTCGTTCTGCTTTTGTGGTGCAGGTGTCTATTGTTATAAGCTACACGTAGCTACTCCTGCTTGCTTTTGTTTTCTGTTTGCATGGAATTTCTTCTTCCATCCCTTCACTTTCAGTGTCTTTACAGGTGAAGGAGTTTCTTGTAGGCAGCATACAGTTGGATCATTTAAAAAATCTATTCAGTCTATATCTTTTAATGGGTCATTTAAATCATTTATATTCAAGTTTATTACTGATAGGTGAGGAGGTATTCTTATCATTTTGTTAGGTGTTTTCTGATTATTTTGTATATCCTTTGTTCCTTTCTCTCCAATTGTTTATCATTGCAGTTGGGTGGTGTTCTGTAGTGCTAACATTTGGGCCCTTCTTTTTCTCATTTGCTTGTCTGCATCCCCAGTGAGTTTTATACTTCCACGTGTTTTCATGGTGATAGAAGCATCCCTTTCCTGCCAGCTGTAGGACTCCTTTAAGTATTTCTTCTAAGGCCAACCTAGTGGCCTTTCATCAATTTTTGCCTGTCTGAGAAAGACTTTATTTCTCTTTCATTTTGAAGAATAGCTTTGTTGGCTATAGTATTCTTGCCTAGTAGTTTTTTTATTTAGCACTTCAAATATATCATCCCATTTTCTCCCGGCTTGCACAATTTATGCTGAGAAAACTGTTTGATGGAGATTTCCTTATATGTGACTTGACACTTTTCTCCTGCTGTTTTTTGGAATTCTCTTTGTCTTTGACATTTGACAGCTTGACTATAACGTGCCATGGAGAAGGCCTTTTTAGGTTGAATCTCTTCAGGTATATTTGAGCTTCCTATATCCAGTGTCTAAATGAAGAAACTGTAAGTGAAATTGGGAAATATTTTGAACTGAGTGATAATGAGAACAAAACATATAAGAAGGTATGGATTGCCACAAGGCAGTGCTTAGAGAAAAATCTAAAATGTTAAATACTTGTATAAAAAATAAAGGTTTGGCCAGGAGCAGTGGCTCACACCTGTAATCCCAGCATTTTGGGAGGCCAAGGCAGGCAGATCATCTGAGGTCAGGAGTTTGAGACCCGCCTGGCCAACATGGTGAAACCCCATCTCTACTTAAAATACAAAAATTAGTCAGATGTGGTGGCACGTGCCTGTAATCCCAGCTACTCGGGAGGCTGAGGCAGGAGAATAACTTGAACCTGGGAGGTGGAGGTTGCAATGAGCCAAAATCATGCCACTGAACTCCAGCCTGGGTGACAGAGAGAGACCTTGTCTCCAAAAAAAAAAAAAAAAAAAAAAAAAAAAAAAAAAAAAAAAAAAAAAAAAAAAAAAAAAGAAAGACAAAGAAAGAAAGAAGGGAAGGAAAGATTTGATAAGCTTGGACCAAAAGACTCAAGTAAACAAAATGTAGACTGAACTATAATCTAGTAGAAGGGAGGAAGTAACAAAGATAAAACAAAACATTAATAACAGAAAGTAGAAAAAAAATCACTGGAAATAAAGGCAGGTTCTTCAAAAATGTCAATGAGATGACAAACCAGCTAAAGTGATTGAGGAGAAAAGAGAAAACGTGAATTACCAATCTTAGGACTGAAAGCAGGAAACTCACTAGAGATCTTAAATTGTTAATAAAGAAACATTATGAAAAAATCATGACAGTAAATTAAACAACTTAGATGAAATGGACAAATCCACTGCAAGGCACAAGTGACCAGAACTGACACTTCGGGAGAAAGAGAAGTTCTCAATACCCTTGTTGGTGTTAAAGAAAAGAAAGGAAACGCTGTTTGTGCATTTTCTAGGGTGTTGTGCTGCTCTCTGGAATTTCGGGTTCTCTCCTATTTCTCACCATGGGAATAACAATCTTTCCACGATTCTTTCTGTGTCTGCTTAAAAATCAAACTCAAACCATCCTGTTTCAGATGCCCCCGTTTGTCTGAACATCGACTTATATTTCTGTCCACGTTTATTAGATCTATAGTGGTACCCAGTAAAAATGTACTCCAACTGTGTCGGAGTCAGACTTTCCCATTATGATTGAATAAAAGTATCATTCTCTCTTCCCAGTATCAGATGTCAGAAATCTGATGATTAACTTTCAACAGTGTTCAGGAGAATGAAACAAAATCAGTTTGCGTTCCTAACAGTCGGACTTTCGCCCTGAAAGAAGCATGGCCTATATAAACAGCCAGGAGAGTGAGGGCAGAGCCCAGTTCTCCCTGTGATACATCTACCACCGTCTCTCTCAGCCTGGCAGACAGAGGCGCAAAGCACGATACATCAGCGTGAGCCGCACGTGTGGACAAATCCACCTGCTCGGGCAGTAGCCCTCCCGTCGAAACACAGATGCAAATGCAATAAAGAGCTTCCCAAAGCCACTGCCGTACAGCACCCATTTCGCAAAATGTGTCATTCAGTGCTGGGAACAGTCCTGTTCTGCGATAATATTTTACTGTAGTGTTTTGGGTTGGTTTCTTTTTTGACTGTGCACAAAGGTGTTTTCAGTTGGAAGCCTTACGCAGGAGATGAGCCAAGGCTGGTGATTTTGTCCAGAGTTTTCCTTAGGGGGACACCCTGGGCATTCCACAGGGAGGGCGAACTGTCAGACATAATTAGCTCTGCCTCTTTCAGCTCTAAATGCTTCCAGGCCTCTTACAAGCTTTGTTGAAGCAGGCTCTGCGGAAGCACTTCACATCCTAAACATTCTGTTTCCTTAAGCACTGCATGCAAATGAGTCAGATTAAGAGATGTCAAATGGGAAGAAAGATGGCTGCCATAAATAGAAAATTGTAGAAAAGACGCAGACTTTCTGGCCTGAGTGCATGTGGGAGTGGTCGTGTGTGCATGTGTGTGAGCACAGGTGCGTGTGTGGTGAGGGCGTATGTCTAAGCCTCGGTGCATAACCAGGAATAAGTAATTTAAGTAAATTATTTTCTCCAATAGAAAAAGTTGTAGCCGTTGGGGTACATTCCAGGTGAGCTTCACATAGGAATATCACAGTGGGGTCCCCCCTGCGTGCACACAGCCCGGGCTCTGACTCTGGCAGTGACCTAAGGGCTCTTCTGTGAGAGGGCATACTTGTCTACATGGTGTCACTCTTAGTGATGTCCATGGGTGCCCCCAACTCCTGGAGCTGTCCTCCACTGGCCTGCACAGCTGGCTGGGCCACTTCTGCAGTCTCCTGCATTGAGGCAGGGAAGGAATGCATGGACCTGGAGGAGCTGGGGACAGCACGCTGCTGATCAGGGAAGCTCATCTGCCACCAGGTGCCTCCATCCCTCCCGCTGGGGATGTCTGGAGGCTGGACAGCAGTGGGGGCTGAGAGCGGCCAGGCCACAGGGCAGCCCCAGGGGCTGTGGAGTTCCCTTGGGCAGCTGGCTCCCTACTCTTGGGGAACCAGCAAGTGACAGCGGGCTCTGCCTCCTGGAGGAAGAGAGAATCACATGGTATACCCAAGCTGCAGCGGGGCCTTGGAGCGTGGCCACTGGGCACAAGACCTCGGAGGGTGTGAGAGACCAGCGGGGTTGCCCTGCCTCGTGACAGGGAGTGTGAGCCCCATGCAGCGCTGATGGAAAGATGCTCTGCTGCAAAGGGGCATTGAGAAGGAGCACTGGGAAGGGGCACTGGGAAGGGGCACTGGGAAGGGGTACTGGGAAGGGGGCACTGGGAAGGGGTACTGGGAAGGGGCA
>NW_016107882.1:220803-228516 GCF_001604975.1 Cebus imitator | reverse complement strand
ACTGGGAAGGGGTACTGGGAAGGGGGCACTGGGAAGGGGCATTGGGAAGGTGTCACTGGGAAGGGGTACTGGGAAGGGGGCATTGGGAAGGTGGCACTGTGAAGGGGCACTGGGAAGGGGTACTGGGAAGGGGGCATTGGGAAGGTGGCACTGGGAAGGGGCACTGGGAAAGGGGCACTGAGAAGGGGGCACAGGGAAGGGGCACTGGGAAGAGGACACTCAGCTCCTTTCCCTGGGTAGGATTGGCGTGCCCCAGGGCTGGTGGATCTTGAGGGGCAGGGAGAGTGGGGCACCTGTGAGGTTCAGCCAGCTGTGCCCAGCCAAGGTGGGGTGAGCCACAACGCCCTGATGCTCAGGTCTCGCCTTGGCCCTTGCACACCACTCTTGGGGGGACCCACATTCTGTCTGCTTTCTCTCTCCCTAAAATCCAAGCACTCTCGCTGGTCAACCGTGGGGGAGGGAAGCCCCTCTGAGAGCTGTGCCTGCTGCAGCTGGACGCATGTGTCATTTCCAGGCCACACTCTTCTCCTGGGACCCCATGTCATGTGCTGCAGGTTCCCGCACAACCTCGGTGCAAAGGAGCATCTCATAAATACTCCACTGCCTGCCACAGGGATTATTTATAAGATAAATAATCCGCCCCATCACTCCAGCCGCAGGGAACAGGTGACATGTCTAACAGGAGAGAAGTGTGACCAAACACAGCAATCCAACAGGCGTGACCCGGGAGGCTTCCACTGGCTCTGGTTCCTGGGCCATTCTGGGAGTGGGCCTGGGAACTGCATCGCTCTGTCTCCAGATAGTGCTACTTTGGGGCCACGTTTCTCAGCCCCTACATCACGGCATTGTTCTGAGGCACAAGGAGCTCTCCTCCCCACCCTCCAGCACGGTCTGTTCTGCCCTCACGTCTGGCCCCGTGTCTCTGCATGTGGGGAGCCTGAGCAATGCAACCCCTCTGGGGCTCGGGGAAGACGCCTGTGGCTCCCGGATGCCTGGGGCTGCATTTTCTGCAATGTGGGCTGCCTTCTGGCCTTGATGCCCAGGAAACTTCTCTAGGAAAAAAGCTGAGAGGAGACCTTGGCTCTGCAGGGCCAGCCTGCACCCGGCCTGGGGATCCAGTGTGAGGCCGGGGCTCTGCCCTGTGCGCAGCGTGCAGCCCGTGGCCACTGTGGAGCCAAAGGCTGTGGCGATGTGGGGCTAAAAAGGCTGTTCTGAGGCCTAAAATGAGGGCAGCCCTGGGGGTCGCAGTCCTCCATGCCCACCATGCCTCACTCATGCCCCATGCAGGGCCCCACACCACTCTGCAAAGGCATTCCCACAGGCGCCTTCTTCCAGAGCGAGGCATTGTGAGAAGATGCGCCAGCCCTTCCCTGGGTGTTTCTGTCCTATCTCCTTTTCTATTTCCGTCTTCCTATGGACCCTTTATCAAAAAATATGCATATATAGAGGGGACAGTTTTCTACCTTGCATAGAACTCCTCTATGAGAAAAAAGTGGGCAGTGGGGAAGTTGGTCTCAGGGGCCGGATGTCCCTGAAGATGTCAAAGCCCTGCGTGTGCGTGTCCTCGGAGCTCACAGAGAGTCGGGGGTGCAGAACTTTGGGGGTTGGAATGCGTCCGTGGCCTCCTTGCTTAAACCTGGACACTGGCTTTGCTCCCCTCACTCTGACCCTGAGGCAGGACTGGGTGTGACTCTTCATGCCGGTGTGTGTGTGTGTGCATATGTATGCGTGTGTGAATAAGTGTGTGTGAAGAGCATGTGTGCATGTGTGAACAAGTGTGTGTGTGTGTTTGTACCATGGCAAGGGAGGGTGAAGGAAACCCATTGTTCCAGCCACAGTTGGATTTACCATGAAGCCCATCAAGTTCCAGCTGTGCGGCCCTTCTCAAGGCCCATGTCCTGCTCATAATTCTCAATGTCATCTCTTAAAGAGGGCCCCATGGTGTATCAACTTCAGGCCCTAAAAAACTTAGATTCACCCCTGGGTCCAAGTCAAGTCACCCTGAAGGCAAAGAGGTTGGGGTCATGGCGTCATGCTTTGAGAGCCTCAGTGGCCATGCCCTGCTCACCGCTCTCACACCTGCGTGTTACGGATGAGACGTCGGAGCTGGAGCGTGGTCAGACATCCTCCGCTGTCATCGGTGCAGCCTGCCTGCCTTGGTCCTGAACCTGCTCACCTCCCACTCCACAATCTGCCCCCAGCCTCACAGATGACTCACTCGAGTACGACTCTTCAGCCATATCTTTACAACAAACCCTCAGCACATGTCTCCAGCTGCCTCACTAACCACTAAGATTCCTGAAAATTAGCACATCCTGAATCCACTAATGACAGCATTCACTGGTCGACCTGGGACCCTCAGTGGCCCCCCTGGAATCTTTAGCTACCCAGAGAAGACTTCACTAACTTTGATCAGTCCACTCAGTGTTCAGTCCACAGGCTGTAGAAAGAAGCAGCAAGGCTGAGACTGACGGGGAATGAAAAGGGGAGAAGGCAAATATCACTGTCAGGAGTCGGACGGGGGGCACACTGCAGATTCTACAGATATTCACAAGTTAAGAAGGGAGTATGCTGAGCAACTCTGTTTCCACCCATATCAGGAGTGGGGAGGGGCCATCACTACAGACTCTACAGATATTAATAAGATGATAATGAAATACCACGAGCAACTCTATTTCTAAACGCTATCATGTTCCATTGGACTAGTTACCTGCCTTCATGCCAGTAACTCCTGAATTAATTTCTACGACTTTAGAGTAAGTTTCCAAATCAAGTAGTTTATGACCTCCAACTTTCTTCTTTTTTATAAAAGATCATCCTGGTTTTCTAGGGGCTTTGCATTGCCAACTAAATTATAGAATCAATCACAATTCCTATAAAAGACCTGTTGAAATGTTGATTGAAATGTCATTCACTAGGTCTGCTGAGATATCTGTCAGCAATGGTTGTTATTTTATTTTTATTTTTATTTTAGAGACAGGGTCTGGCTCTGTCACTCGGACTAACGTGCAGTGGCACAATCTTGGCTCACAGCAGCCTCTGCCTCCTGGGCTTAAGCAATCCTCCCACTTCAGCCTCCCAAGTAGCTGGGACTATAGGCATGTACCACCATGCCCAGCTAATTTTTCTATTTTTTGTAGAGACAGGGTTTCACCACGTTGCCCAGACGGGTCTCAAACTCCTGAGCTCAGGCAACTCACCAGCCTTGGCCTCCCAAAGTTCTGGGATTACAGGTATGAGCCACTGCACCTGGCCACTGTTTGTAATTTTAAATGTGTAAGTTTTACACGTAAGTGATATATTCTTATGCTAGTGATACTGTTTTTAATTTCATCTTCCACAACTTTGTTGGTAGCAAATAGAAACATTAATTTAATTTAGTATATTGGCCTTGTAAATTTATTAATTCTAATGTTTTATAGACTTTTAGATTGCACATAATCAAGTTACATGTGAATAATGGTAGTTTTGCTTCTTACTTTCCAACTTATATTACATATGGATTTCATGATTTAAATTTGTGTTTTGTCTTATTGTCCTGAGCAAGATTCATAGAATTTTATTTATTTATTTATTTATTTATTTATTTATTTATTTTTTGAGATGGCGTCTTGCTCAGTCACCCAGGCTGGAATGCAGTGGTGTATTCTTGGCTTACTGCAACCTCTGCCTCCTGGGTTCAAGTGATTCTCCTGCCTCAGCCTCCCAAATAGCTGAGATTACAGACACCTGCCACCACACCCAGCTAATTTTTGTATTTTTAGTAGAGACAGGATTTCACCACGTTGGCCAGGCTCGTCTTGAGCTCCTGACCTCCAGTGATCAGCTTGCCTCAGGCTCCTAATGTGCTGGGATTACAGGTATGAGCCACTGTGCCTGGCCAGCAGACATTCTAATCTTGCTCCTGACCTTAGGGAAAGTTTGATATTTCACCCTTAAATTGGATGTTACAGTGGCTGCTTCTAGTTTGTTGGGGATTTTAAACATGAACTGGTGCAGAATTTTCTTTCTGCATCTGTTGACATAATCATATGGCTTTCTACCTTTCTTTTTCTTTTTTTTTTCTTTGTTTATTTTTTTTGAGAAGGAATCTCACTCTGTCACCCAGGCTGGAGTGCAGTGGAGTGATCTCAGCTCACTGCAACCTGTGTCTCCCGAGTTCAAGCAATTCTCCAACCTCAACTTCCTGAGTAGCTGGGATTACAGGTGCCTGCCACCATGCCTGGCCAATTTTAGTATTTTTAGTGGAGACGGGGTTTCACCATGTTGGCCAGGATGGTCTCGATCTCTTGACCTCACCTGGCCATGTTCTTCTTTTTCAAGATTACTTTGCCATTCTAGGCCCTTTGCCTTCTTCCACTGAAATTTTGGAATCAGCCTATAAACTTCCATAAAAGAAGCCTGGATGAATTTTCAAGGGGTTAGTATTAATAATAAAGAAATACTGGCTGCGCATGGTGGCTCACACCTGTAATCCCGGCACTTTGGGAGGCCCAGGTGGACAGATTAAGAAGTTAGGAATTCGAGACCAGCCTGACCAGCATGGTGAAACCCCGTCTGCACTAAAAATGCAAAAAAATTAGCCAGGTGTGGTGGCATGTGCCTGTAATCCCTCGGGAGACTGAGGCAAGGGAATTGCTTGAACCGGGGAGGTTTTGGTTGCAGTGAGCTGAGATCATGCCACTGCACTGCATACAGCCTGGGTGACAGAGTAAGACTCCGTCTCAAAAAAAAATATTAAAATAAATAATAAAAAGGAAATACTTGAAGAGAGGCTGGGTGCAATGGCTCACGCCTGTAATCCTAGCACTTTGGGAGGCCTAAGTGGGCAGATCATGAGATCAGGAGTTCGAGACCAGCTTGGCTAGCATGGTAAAACCCCATCTCCACTAAAATTACAAAAGTTAGCCAGGCACGGTGGCATGGGCCTGTAATCCCAGCTACTTGGGAAGCTGAGGCAGGAGAATTGCTTGAACCCGGGAGGTGGAGGTTGCAGTGAGCCAAGATTGTGCCACTGCACTCCAGCCTGGGCAACAGAGTGAAACACCATCTCAGAAAAGAAAAGAAATAACTGAAAAGACATCTTCATTATGTTGAATTTTCCAATCCAAAGTGTGCCACATCTATTTATTTAAATCTTCTTAAATTTGATTCAAATATTTTGTTTTCAATGTAGAAATATTGCACATTAAAAATTCCTTGTATTTTATGTTTTAATGCTATTGTAAATAGAAAAATTTAAATTTAAATTTATTATCTAATGTTTTGCTACTAGTACATAAAAACAAGTGATGTGTATTGACCCTATTCTAGCAGCTGAATAGATTTACGTATAGACTGTTGTGAAGGATGTTTGCTTAGATGTGATCAGTCTTGTCACATATCAGCAGGGGCAGTTTTAATTCTTTCTTTCTGATCTTCACACTTTTTATTGTTTTCATCCCTACTGTGCTGCCCAGGGTCTCGGGTACAATGTTGGCCACAGATGTGGTCAGAACGGACACCCTTGCCTTGTTCCCGAAATTCATATATTCAGGTGAGGACTACCGCTCAGCGACAAAGAGGAATAAATTACCAGTAAACACTACTACATGATAACTTCAAAATTGTGTCAGAGGGGAGCCTTCAGACTTCCCCGTTAGCGTGACGTCAGCTATGCCCTTCCTCAGGTGGAGGAAGTTCCCTTCTACTCCCAGTTTCATGAAAGATAATAGCATAAATGGATGCTGAATTTTGCCAAATGCCTTTTGTTTCACTATTGAAAAAATTATTTTAAAAATTTTCTACTGTGAACACAGTGAATTAAGTTAACGGCATCCTGAGAGTTAAACATCTTGCATTTCTGGCATAAAAGCTTTTTGGTCGTGCTATGTTACCATTTTGTGTTCCATTTGCTAATATTTTGTTAATTTTTTTTTCTATGTTTTTATGGGACATTGGTTTAAATCTTTATTTTTTAATACCTTTCATTTTACTGTCAGGAATATGCTGGCTTCATGATTTGGGAAGTGTACTCTCTTTGACAATTATCTGGAAAATTTTGTATAAAATTGGTGTTATTCATTCTTCAAATATTTTATTTAATTCAGCAGTAAAATCATCCATGCCCTGGAGTCTTCTTCGGAGGATTTTAAGGATGAATTCCATTTCTTCATGGCTGTGAGCATTCTGCCTTTCGTTTTGGATCGGCTTTGGTCATTTTATTGTTAAGAAAGTGTATTTATTCCATCTAAGTTTTTGCATTGGTACTTATATTGATAAGGAAATGTATCTATTGTATCTAAGTTGTTAAATTTGTTGCCATAAAGTTGTTCATGCTATACTTTTTCTTATAAGGTCTGTGGTAATAACCCTGGTTTCATTCATGATATTGGTCATTCTTTTTTTTCTGAACACTCCAGATGGGGGTTTCCTCAATTTTTTTTTGGTCTTAAGAACCAAATTTTGGCATTATTAAATTTTTCTTATTTTTCTACTTTTTAAATTATCTTTTATCTTATTTTTATTATTTTCTTTCTTCTACTTAATTTAGATTTATTTTGCTTTTGTTTTTCTAGCTTATTTCAATAGGATTAAAACCACTATTGCAAAATTGTAACTGAGAAAGTGAAGGAAATTTCACCTAACCAACTCCATCTTGCTTCTAACTTCCAAGCTTTCCTTGCTCATTCCTGGGCATAGGTTGAACTAACTTTGGGAAAAACTTAGTTTATAGTTTAAAACAAAGATGGTAACAGTCCTTTCCCAAAGCAGACCTCCTTCTTGCCTGGGGCCTAGACTCCCTTTGTAGGACTTATGAATTAGCCACAAGATTAGAAATGATGGTTTAGGAGTCACGCAACGGGAGGCAACAAGATTCTGACCCTCCCTAAACTCATCCTAAGATCAGGGCTTGGGATATTTTACAGACCCTGCACTTGATGGGTCAGCTGGTCCCGCCCAGATCGATAACCTGGCTCACCTGATCTTGTGGCCCCACCCAGGAATTGCCTCAGTGCAAGAAGCCAGTGACGCCTTATGATTTCATGTCCGACCCAACCAATCAGCGCTCCTCACTCACTGCCCCTCCCCACCCACCAAATTGCCTTTAAACGCTTTGATCTGATTTGAATAATAATACACCTCTGGTGTCCCGCACAGCTGGCTCTGTGTGAATTACTCTTTCTCTATTACAATTTCCCTGTCTTGATAAATCGGCTCTGTCTAGGCAGCAGGCAAGGTGAACCCACTGAGCGGTTACTGATTTTATGACTTTCTTCTTTCTTAATTCTGCTTGTAAACACCGCTTCAGCTGTATCCCCCAATATTTTCATATGTTGTAAATTTCATTAACAGTTAACCTAACCGTTTTCTGATTTCCTTTGTTATTTATTGTTTAACCCATGGATTCTTTACAAGTATGTTAACTTCCAAATGCTTCGGATTTTCCAGATATTGGAACAGTCTTTGCAAAATTATGACTGAGACAGTGAAAGAGATCTAATTTACCTGACTCCGTCTTGCTTCTAACCTCCAAGCTGTCCTTGTTCATTCCTGGGTATAGGCTGAACTAACTTTGGAACAAACTTAGTTTATCGTTTAAAACAAAGAAGACACTTTCCCAAAGTAGACCCCTCCTTGGCTGGGGACACATTAGCCACAGGGTTAGAAATGATGGTTTAGGAGTCACGCAGCTGGAGGCTACAGGATTCTGACCCTCCTTAAACTGCTCCT
>NW_016107882.1:217624-218960 GCF_001604975.1 Cebus imitator | reverse complement strand
GGCCTCCAAAGTGCTTGGATTACAGGTGTGAGCCACCGCGCCCGGCTCTGTAGCTACTTTTAATGTTTCCTCAGACCTTTGATTTTTCTCATTTAGGACATAATGTGCTTGGGATACTTCTGTTTGTATCAGCCCTGTTTTGGGTTCACTTGGGTTTCTTAATTCTTTAATCTCATGTCTTCTACTAAAGAGATAAAATGTGTCCTCTACTTTTCAAAAATGTTTTTCTCCCCCATTTGTTCCTGTCCACCTGTGACTCAAATTTCACTATTGGACGCTTTGATAGTATCTCTCAGGTCTCTGAGACTGCGTTCATGTCTTTCCATTTTTTTCTTCTTCTCCCTAAGGTTACATGATTTCTGTCAATGTATATTCAAGTTTACTGACTCCTCCATCATCCCCATTCAGCTGCGAAATATACACGTTGCATTTTCCATTTCAGATATTATGTTTTTCAGTTCTAGAATTTCAATTTGGTTCTTTTATATTTTATATATTTTAAGTAATTTACATTTGGTTTTCTATATTTTTCTGATGACATTTGCCATTTGTTCATTCACTGCAAGTATTCATTCATTCTTTATACCCTTGAGTATTATTCTTATTATTACTTGTTGGGAAAAGATCTTGATGTGTGTGTGATGGAGTATATGTTGTTTGTTGAGAGGTGATGGCGAGGAACACTGAGCCATCCCCAGGCAGGAAACTGCTAGAATAAGTAAGCAGTATATACCGGTCATGCATTAGCTAAATCAGCTCCCAAAACACAGGATATCTGACCTTGTCCCCATTGCTGACTCACAGAGAGTGCTTTCTAGCCTATTTCTATTTTAGCAGAGGACAGGCACTATCTGCATGTTTAGTCTGTCTTTATTCTACAAAGAAACCCTGAGCACCTGCTAATTAAGAATAATAGCTTTTTCACAAAGAATACATATGCGGGTCAGAGTCTGCTCTGGACTGTCAGCTGGGAAACGCCGTCAGCCCCCTGATGTCCCACTCTGATCCCACTTTTGCACTCAATCTTTGTTTCTGTGTCTTAGTTCCTTGAGTGCCACCTGGGTCGGGGTCTCTGCTACTGAGCTGGTCTGAGCAATCACGGCCTAAAGTTCCTATGTGGTAACTCCAGCACCTGAGTTACCCTGGACTTGGCCTCTGTCATCTGCCCTCACTCTTTATGGTGAGTCACATTTTTCTGTTTTTCTTTTCTTTTCTTTTTTTTTTTTTTAAAAAGATGGGGTTTCACCATGTTGCTCAGGCTGGTCTTGAACTCCAGACCTCAGGTGATCCGCCCGCCTTGGCCTCCAAAGTGCTTGGATTACAGGTGTGAGCCACC
>NW_016107882.1:209198-214401 GCF_001604975.1 Cebus imitator | reverse complement strand
TCAGAGAAGCCGTGTGTGCTCTGCGTCCATCTCCTCACAGAGCTGCCTGAACACACGTGAGTTAAGGGCAGGTACTTTAATGAGGTTGGTAACTTTAATCACGTACTGCAAAACCTCATTAAGTTCAGGCGACATTTTTCAGCTACGCAGCATTTCTCTATGATGACAAGGTGCATAGCCTCACATTAAGAAGTGACCTCTTTGATCCACGTAGTGAGACTAGAAAGCTGTCCAGTCATCACAGCTGCTCCCTCTGTGTGCACACGGACACAAAACAGCCCGTTCAGTTTTCCTGACATGTAATCATTCAAAGACTTGAATGGTTCTGCAGCTGTGGTGCTGGCCGGCAACAAAAGTGTACCTCACATCCTCCTGCACTCACGCACATCCTCCTGAAAAACAGATCACAACGACAAGCATTGCTGGCTTGTGCTTGACACTGGCAGACTCATCCACCCGGCTTGTGTGCCATGGTGACTCATGAATCCTCTCTGACAATTGTGCCTCAGTATCCCCTGCTATTTCATCAATTCCTCTATGTGTGGTGCTGGCCAAAAGAGGAACACGTGCCGCCTTCTGAGCTGCATCCTCTCCTAAAAGTTCATGACAAATGTCCTTGGCAGCAGGCAACATGAGATCATTACCACAGTAAAGGGCTTCTTAACGTCAGCAACGCAGTTAGCCACTAAGAATGAAGCTCTCAGTGCAGACATTGGACGAAGCGGTGGCCTTCAACCATGGCTTCGGTGCTTCCTGGTCACACTTGTTTTTTCTTTTGGAAAACTCCAAAGGCTTGCCTTTTAATTTCACGGTGCTTGGTGTTCACATGATGAAGTGGTCTTGAAGGTTTCATGGCTTCATTGGATAGTCACCGCAGATCATACCACGTGGGCTTGGAAGATGGGAATCACCTGCTGCGATGAACCTGTGCCTGACAGAGGACGGTTGGTCTTTTCTGTTAAGTGCAGGTGCTCTTTCCGGGCAGTCTTCGAGTCTCCCGCTCTCATCAACGGGCCTTGCCCCCTTTCAAAGCCCTCCTGTAACATTTCTTTTTTAACTCATTTTGGCTAGTGTTAGCTGGCAGGCTTACCGAAACTGTGACTGAGACAAGCGTGCTGTGATGGAAAGAGGCATGGACAGAGTGGTAAATAACATAACGGGGGTGCAGGGATGGGGGGCTCTCATAGACTAAAATAAGTGTAGGATTCTGACTTAAAGCCTGCTGCCAGATGTAGCTAAATTGACGCTTCCCAATCGCTGACAGGGTTTTGCCACGAGTCCGCAAGCCATTGATTGATCAGGGTGTCTGTGCAGTCAGACCTGTCTGCTCATGTTACTCTGTATTTGCAGAGTACCGGCAGGTACCAGCACTAGCGTCACCGCCTCAGATCATCAGGCAGTAGATTCTCAGAGCGCACGCGCAGCCTAGATTCCTCACACGCACCGTTCCCAGCGGGGTTCGTGCTCCTATGAGAATCTAACCTTGCTGCTGATCTGACAGGTGGCAGAGCTCCGGCGGTGACGTGAGCCCTGGGGAGTGGCTGTGAATACAGATGAGGCTTCGCTCACTCACCCCGGCTCACCTCCTGCCGCATGGCACCTGGAAAGTACCATGGAATCATCCTTTGGCCAATCCTAAGCTTTTCCCCTTGTCTTTATTTGTGTTCACTGAGTTTCTTGACTCTGTGAGTTGATGTCTTTGAGGCCTTGAAGAAAATATTAGCCATTATCTCTTCAGACACAACTCCGTTACATTTGTCTCGTGAGGTGGGATTGTTGGAAATTGGGCCCTTTAAACAGTTTCCCCACGTCCTTCACACTCTGCCGTGTTTTCTTCATTTCCTGTTCTTTCTGGGTTTCAGTCAGGGTATTGTTTATTGATTTGCCTTTCAAATTCCATTTTCAATTAATCTTATTTTTGACTATAGTCAGTTTATTGGTGAACCTATCTGATGAATTGTTAAATTCAGATATTATACTTTTATTTGTAGAATGCCAGCTAGATCCTTTTGTATAGATTCGTATTCTCTGTGAAATTTTTAATCTTAAACTCATTTCATATTTTTGGTCATTTTCTTTATTACATTTAAAGAAGGTATTTTAAAGGTTTTGTTTGATAACTCCCAAGCCTGAATCACCTGTGAATCAGTTTCTATCTCCTTGTTTCTTTCATTAACAATGTATCACATTTCTTCTGCCTCCTTACATTTCTCACAGAATTTTATTATATGCTGAGCAACACAATTAAAGGAACGAAAGGTGAGGTTATCTCATCCTGTAGCACTCCTCCACGCTTCCCTGTGGGAAGACACGGGGAAGCGGATGAAATCTGCCCAACCAGGAATCAAACTAGGCTGGGTATGGGCTGTCCTCACAGCCAGACTCAGCCTACCTTGAGTTGCCCATGTTTCTTGGACGTGGTCCTTCTGGGGATTTAGCTGAGAGCCATCCACACCATTTTACAATCTGGTGAACATCTGGGTAAGAAGAGCTGCCATGCTTCCTGCAGGGTCCTCACCTTAGTGGGGCTTGCTCTCTTGAGAACTGTGAGGCAAGAAATTCCACCTTATCTTCCTGGCCCAGCACTGAAATTTCAGTTCATGTGGTTCTCATTGCTTTTATTGTTCTCCAACGTCTTTAAAACTGTGGTTTCTGTAATTAATTACATTTTTCACCTAGATTTTACAGTGAAGTATACTCTGCTGATAATTGACTTCATCTTACTTGGAAGTGAAAGCCCCACTGGTTTTTTAAAAATACGCTGAACATTAGCCAGGCGTGGTGGCATGCACCTGTAATCCCAGCTATCGGGAGGCTGAGGCAGGAGAATCACTTGAACCCGGGAGGAGAAGGTCACAGTGAGCCGAGATTGCACCACCGCACTCCAGCCTGGGAGACAGAGTGAGAGTCTCAAAAAAGGAAAAAGAAATGCTGTATAATATATTGGGCTTTCCTTGATAAATGTTACTTGGGGCCCACTAGCAGCATAAGTTAACAGGTGAAACCTCTGTGTTTGCAGAGAGACGCTGAACATTTATGGGATGAAAGATAGGACACGGGGGAAGTGGAGGATCCTGTGGACGCTGGCCCTGCCCCTCCAAGGCCTGCCTGTCGCCCTGACCTTGGCTGTGTCTTCTGCTCCCTTCGGCCACCGTCAGCGTGGGTAGGAGGAGGCCTGGGAAGATAGGTGGGGCAGCGCTAAAGGGGGGCCATGGGAAAATCCACAAGGTTGACGAGAACAAAAAACCACGGGAGGGCTCTCCGGAGTGTTTTCTCCACCAGAGCTGATAAAAAAGAACAAATGCGTCCCACGAAAACCCAGAGTGCAGCAGTCACAGTGGCTGGGGCTGCTCTCTTCTCCTGGCGTGGCCCTGCGTGCCCCGCCTGGGCTCCCAGAACTTACCTCCAGTTGAGGAGATGGAGAGGTGGTCCCCAGCACCACAGGGTCGGCCCGCTGTGCTGGTGCGGGGCGGGAGGTCTGTGCCTGGCACTTGTGAACTGGGTGCTACCTGGGAAGACAAAGGGAAGGATCGGTGCTGTGCGTCTGTTTGCCTGTGAACTGCGACAGAGAAGGGTCCCCTCGTTATCGTCAGCCAGGGGAGAGCTGTGTGGAGGACGGAGGCGCCAGCCATCAATCTCCCGAGCTCGCCGCGTCTCTGTTTAATAGCTGATAGGGCGTCTCCAAAGGGTTTTTTTTTTTCACTCTTTGTTTGAAATGACATATAATGGGTCTGGACTTATCAGTGTCTCTAAATGCACTTTCTGTGCTCTGTCCCCACTGGGGGATTTAGTCCATTCTAATGAATACATGCAGGACTGATTTTGAACTCGGTATAATTTAATCCATCAATTTAACATTAAATGAATATGCAGAGGGAGCCTCTTTGTGGATGAAAACAGAAGGGGACATTCTTATTCATCTGAAATGGACTTGAGAAATCAAAATCGTTGGCTGCCATTAGTATCTGTCATGAGGTCCGTGACCAGGCGGTCTGTGACCAGGCCGTCTGGGGCCGCGTGAGTCCTGATGCGCCTAAACCAGCCCACAGCCCCGCCATCACTCCCGGCACGGCTCATGCTCCCTCAGAACGGAAGAGTGTGGCTGTGCAGGGCCCTGGCTGCCATGCTGAGGGCTTTCTGGTCAAGTTGCTATAGATTGAGTTCTGAGCTCAGGCCTGGAGCCCGATGGGATGCCTGAACCCAGTGTGCTGATGCGTCATTGAAAGTTGCACGCGTGTCCCGGACTGGACAACACAGTGAACTGATGTCAGACACCTTTGATCTTAATGATCTGTCAAAGCTTTTGGAGAGTGCATTATTTATAGAGCTCAAGGTCACACAGCAGCAGGGGAGGGGCAGTCCTCCAGGTGTGCACAGACGCCGGGGAGCCCAGGAGGCCAGAAAGAGCCTGGTGTTGAAAACAGCCCCTGACTGTTGTGTCATTGTCAGTTATGCTGAGTCATCGCCAATTGTGCTGAGTCATCTCCAATTGTGCTGAGCACGGCTGTGATTCCTGACTCACCTCTCTGTGTGTGGGGGTGGGAGCAGGGATCAGCTTTTCCACAGCTGTTCATTTCTCGCTGGCCAGGTCCCTCCAATGCCTCCCACTCTCTCACTGACAGTCTGTGAGCCCAGCAGCAGGGCCTTTGTTCTAGGGAAACAGGAAGTGTTTCTGGCCCAAAGGGTCGCCACCCAGGCGTTTTTCAGGACCATGGTGCACACTGCAATGGGTCCAATCCTGGGTTCTCCATGGGGACTAAAGTGTTTTCCCTAGACACCAAGCCTCCTCTGGAGTCTCAATTAGCAATCATGTCCCAACCCTCTGCCATCCAGAGATGGGGCTGGGAACTTGCAGTGATGGTCAGAATGTGGCAGAGCCCACAATTACACCAACCACTACTGCGCAGATGAGCAGGACTCAGAGGCCACGATTACACCAACTGCTACTGCACAGATCTCCAGGACACAGAGGCCACGATTACACCAACCACTACTGCACAGACCTCCAGGACTCAGAGGCCACGATTACACCAATGCTACTGCACAGATCTCCAGGACTCAGAGGAGGCCACGATTACACCAACACTACTGCACAGACCTCCAGGACTCAGAGGCCACGATTACACCAGCTGCTACTGCACAGATCTCCAGGACTCAGAGGAGGCCACGATTACACCAACACTACTGCATAGACCTCCAGGAC
>NW_016107882.1:203968-209018 GCF_001604975.1 Cebus imitator | reverse complement strand
GACCTCCAGGACGCAGAGGCCACGATTACACCAACACTACTGCACAGACCTCCAGGACTCAGAGGCCACGATTACACCAGGCACTCCTGCACAGACCTCCAGGACTCTGAACTGACAGGGCAAGCAGAGATAGAGCAGATGGGCCCACAACTTGGGGCAAAAGGGAACATTTCTACTGCAAATCAACACAATTATTGTGTTTGGCAACTTTTTTCTTTGCACAAACTCTTCCAGTTTACTTCCAAATAGAACATGAGGAGCTCTTCGAGGAATGGGGATTTAGTGCAAATGTGTGATGTTCATGACTGGAGGCTCAGCCTGTCTCGGAAGAACTCTGGTGACCAGGAGCCCTCCTTCCACAGCAGGCGAGGCCCGTACGCCAGCGCATGTGTGTGCTCACTACAAAGTGAACCATGGAAATGCCCTAAAGTGTCTGGGTTCATAATCACTCCCTCCTCAAAATGACTTCATGACGGCTAAAAGACCTTCATGAAATGCTATTATTTCAACCAGAAAGTTTCATTTTCCACGGGCACTCATGGAACTAGGTGGCCCCGGCTCCCCTGTGAAGCCTTGTCCCTGGCCCCACCTTCTCTCCTGTTCTGTCCCATCACCATCTGTGACTGATGCGCTCTCTAATCCCAATGGCTGCCTCGGCCTCCAGAGGCAGGCTGTGCTGGCTCCCTCTTGTCAGGGACCTGCCCACGTGCACAGGCCTTTGGGGGCTCACAGCCCAGCTCAGCCCATCCCCAGAGCTCCATGTGCTCACAGAGGTGCGCCCCTCCTGGGTCTTCCAAACGCCTTCCACTGGCAGTGACTTGGTTTCCCATTCTGCCTGCACATGGCAGGTCTGAGCCCAGCGCCATGATCTTCCTGCACACCAGGCCCGGCAGCTCAGGTTGCAGGTGGCCCGAACTCTCACCCTCTGGCCATTGCCCCAGGCCAGGTGGCTACACTGCCTAGGGGGCCTCCCTGACAGTCTTTTCAGAAGCAGCAATGCCAGCCAGTAAGGGCGCGGTGCTCGGCCATGAGCACTGGCCTCGTGAGCGCGGGGGCTTGGCACACTGGCACCATGTGCATCTGCAAAGCCTGGGTCTGGACAGAGGGGGACAGAGTGGTCCAGGCCTGCCTTGGAGCAGCCTGAAGCCCAAATGCTGTGGCTGAATGAGCCCTCAGTGGTCAGGGTGCTGCATCATTCCCTCCTTAGTGGGGACTGTAGGTCTAGAAGGGGCCCATGGCATCGTCTGGTGCAGCGGCTGTGAGAGCCTCAGGGACCCAAATGTTGTGCACCCAAGCTTCCCCCTCAGCTGAGTGAGCTGAGTCTTTAGAAAATGAATCCTCGTTGCTTTCCATACAAAATCAGTGAACTTGAGCTGTGGCCAATGGACACCAAGGTGGACATGAAGAAGAAATGATCGTACTTACTGTTATAAAGTACACTCTCCCGGTTTGTGTGGGGTGTGGCTGGGATGCGAAGGGAGGGGTGTGTTCTCATGTCTGGGGTCCCTCATCCCCTCAGCTGTCATGGGAAGAAACCCCTTCAACCTCGCTTACTCCTCCTGGCCGCTGCCCACTCTCCATCTGGATCCTGGGATTGTGGGCGGAGCCAGGCCAGCCCCGTGCAGGTGCAATGCTTCCCCAATCCCCACCTAGGCAGAGCTGACCAGGCGTAGTGGACGGGGCCTCCCTGGCACAGGTAGGTGCCTTCTGCAGGCTGATTTGCACCTGGCTGGGGGCTTCATGAAGAAGTGGGACCAGGGAAGGAGGGTCCTCCTTCACAGTTCTCTGTGTGTCATTGCTGTTTCTCTGGCCAACATGGCATCCCAGAAGCTCTTTCCCAGGCCAAGCAAGGCCGCCCTCCCTCCTTCATCTCCAGACTGCTGGTGATGGGTTAAATAAATGCACAGCGAGTGTCCAGAAACCCCTGTCCCACCCTCACTGCTCCCCGGGGGGTGATGGGTTAAATAAATGCGCAGCAAGTGTCCAGAACCCCCTGCCCTGCCCTCATTGCTTCCTGGGGTGTGACTCTTGTTGGCCCCTCAGCTCCAGACCCCGGCTGGGGTCACACCAGGCACCTTTCCAGAAAAGGCCCCGTGTCCTCTGTTGCGGATCTGAGTCAGTTCCTTTGTGTGGGGCAGGAGAGACGCTCTTGCCCAGGGGAGGCGCCTTCTGCCTGGTGTGTGGGGTCCCGAGGAACCCACTGGGATGCCCCTCAGGGCCCTGTGCTGGGAAGGTAGGGACAACCCAGCCTATGGCACCTGAAGGTGGTGCTTCTGAGTGCGACTGGCCTCAGGGTGGACACAAAGAAAGAGCTCCTTTTGTGCCTGAACTCACAAGAGTGACTTTAGTGACAAATCAGCTGTTGGACCAGCGTGGACATCTCACGTTTCTCATGTGGGTTAGTTGCCCAGACTTGAAATTTTAATATTGCAGCAATGATTGTGGTGACGCTACGGAGGTCACTGGAATTGCTCTGCACTTTTCACAAACACTTTGCATGGGCTCAGAATTCTCCAGAGTAAACCGGCTTCCTGGTTTCTCAGCTCTAGCTTTGGTGAATCCTGAAGCTGTCGCTCTGGGAAGTTACGTGGGACGTCACGTGTCAGGTGCAGACTGCACCGGTGTGTCCCATCTCACTCCCCCCGAAACACCACACTGCAGGAGAGAGATCTTGTGGAAAGGCAGATGCTGTAACGGAGAGCACGAGAGAGTCCGTGTCCACAGAACACGACCTGAGAAGCTGGGAAGCAGGAGGAGTGGAGGCTCACTTGGCAGAACCAAGAAAGTGAAATTCTAGGTGTGGGTGAGAGAAGCTGCCACAGAACCTCTGCGAGGCTCAGAGTCTTTACTCCGGTGGGAAGCGGCACGGGGGAGTGCCTACGCGCATGGCGATTTTCTATTTTGCAGCGCAGGTAGCGGGTAGTGAGTGTTTCTTTAACATATAAGTTCCACACAAGGAGTTGTGTTGAAGACACTTGCACAGAAAGAAATCCCAAATACCACCTCCAACATCTGCAAATATGAAGTGAGTCAGTAAGAGCCCCTCATCTGCTGGCAGAGCAAAGGCCAGTCACTAAACAGGCAAGCTCTCCGGAGAGCCAGACCAGCCATGGGCCAGGGCTCCCCCCACGGGCGCCTTCCCCGGACGCGTGTTTACGGAGCAGTGAATGGCCTCGTATGGCCTCCCTTACTTCATGTTGGATCTCGGCCAATAGAGATTTCTTTTCTCTAGATCATTGTGGTGTCTCCCAGGAAGTGACATTTATCCGTGGTCAGTAAGCTTAACGGATGATTTGGGTTACATGTTCAATTTATTTACACCTACCTTGTCCCATGAACAGTTTAGTACTTTGTTTTTTCGTATTCCTGAATGATTTAAAATGATGCACAGTCGTTCTCCTTTGCAGCCTCGCAGGGTGCCATGCAGGGCTAACCATGCTCACAGTCTCCACCTGCAACGCCGACTACAAATTGGCATTGCTTAGTCATTGTTGGCAACGCTCGTGACGTGGAGAAGGAGCGGGAATCCCTTCAGATGGTGAAGACTCTGATTCTCTGATGCTGCCAGTCTCTCCTCTGATGCCGCGAAGCTGTCTACAGAGATCACTCAGTCTCTCCTCGAAGCTGTGGGTTTGCAAAATCACACATTGCTTCACTTTGATAATTTCCTAAGTACAGAGTTGAGCACTTGGCTGCAGAAGACCCTCTGGGGAGTTACAGAATGCAGGGCCTGGGCACTGGTTTCTGCCGCTGTGCCTTGTGGAACAAGGGGCCCCAGAGACAGCCACCTGGGCACCGGGCCCTCTCTGGACCCACGTGTGCAAGAGGGAGGCTCAGCCCTAGCTGGCGTTAGACACATGCTCCGAGAGGCCTGGGGCCCAGCCCTCTGTGCTTCAGAAGCCACAGGAGGCCTCTTCTGCAGAGGGAGGGGCTGCGTGAGCTGGGAGGTCCAGGTGGCATCTCCCTCCCACCCTGACCACCTGTGCCAGCTCCCACCTGGCCTGTGGGTGCTGCTTTCCTTCAGGTTCGCTGGCTAAGGACTGAGGAGACATCTGCACGTCCTCTCCTCTGTCCGTGGTGTCATAGCAAATGTCCCTTTCTTTTTCTCACGGTGCAGTTGCTCTTGAGGCAAAGCTCAGAACACAGGACTCATTGCCTGAAACCGGTGAAGCTGTGTGTTGTACCAGGCAGCCAGAGAACACACGTGGCCTTATTTTCCATGCGACGAGTTTTCAGAGTGAAGCGAATACCTGCCCTCTTACTGAGACCGCCTCTCAAATGGACCTCCCACGTGGTCCACTTGCAATGTGGGAAGTCACCCTAGCAGAGGGCATGGGAGGGTAGCTGGCCGCAAAGCTGAGACCCCCAAGGACCCCCTGCTGTGGGACAGAGGTCTGGCATCTCCAGAGACGGTCTGCGAACTCCCAGGGTCCAGGCAGGGCCATGCTCCTGGGAGCCGGCCTCTGCAACCCGCTGTCTGGTGCTGCGGGGCGGCGCGTCTGAGCCTGGCCTTTCCACACAGGTGGCCGGCTGCCGCTCCCCAGGGCTATGGGTGACATGCAGTCTGCACACAGGGACAGCACGGGGCCTGTCGCCTCCCTGGACACTCCTGCCCCCATCTGGAGGCTGGTCAGCTCAGCCCAGAACACCCGGCACCTTCTGCAGTTGTTTTCTCCTCTTTATCAGGAAGAAGTAGTAAGAGAAACTGTGGCGCATAGTTTTGGAAAGCAGATCTATTTTGAGGCTAATGCTTGTAGCCGGGTTTCCCAGAGGCAAAGTTGGCATGTTTTATCGTCCCCTTTTCATGTTTTGTTCATACATAGCCGAGGAGGCGTGTGTGTGGGTAAGAGTGTGTGTGTATGTGTGTGTATGTATGTGTGTATATGTGTATGTATGTGTATGTGTGTGTATGAGTGTATGTATGAGTGTGTGTATGTGTATATGTGTGTATGTGTGTGTATGTGTATGAGTGTGTGTATGTGTCTGTGAGTGCATGTATGTGTGTGTGGGGGGTCGTGTGTGTGTATGTGTGTGTATGTATGTGTGTATA